>NC_083277.1:33996028-34298555 GCF_963506605.1 Zootoca vivipara | reverse complement strand
GAGTCATCCCCCCATGTTGATGGGCTTTCTATGTGGGGCTTATCTGCCCCCCCCCCGTATTTTATTAAGGATGGAAGAGGGAGGGAAGGAAGGAAGAAATAGAGAGAGAGATAACTCATATTTGTGGGTGTCTCTGGATGACGCTGTGATGCTGGAACTCTGCAGCAAGAGGACGGGAGGGTCGGGCAGGCGAGAGGGGGTGGCAGGGCGGGCGAGGGCGAGGCAAGGCATGGCCGCAGCCACGACGGCTCCGAGGCGTTGCTGCATATCAGCATAATATTTCAACCATGGTTCAAGCCCCAGCTTAGGAAAAAAATCCTGCATTGCAGCGGGTTGGACTAGATGACCCTTGTGGTCCCTTCCGACTACAATTCTACGATTCTATTGATATATTACCATACCATATGCATTGTTCTGCTTTCTTGAATTGTCCTACTCCTAGGCATAGCAGCCAACTCCTAGAGGCCTAGGTGCCTCCCCCCCCCCAATTACTGGTAAATACCGTATTTGAAAGAGTCATCCCCCCATGTTGATGGGCTTTCTATGTGGGGCTTATATGCCCCCCCCCGTATTTCATTAAGGATGGAAGAGGGAGGGAAGGAAGAAATAGAGAGAGGGATAACTCATATTTGTGGGTGCCTCTGGGTGACGCTGTGATGCTGGAACTCTGCATGTACAGCAGCCTTGTAAACAGCTTTCTCTCTCCTTGATTTACAGCAGGCACGTCCAACAGGTAGATTGTGATCTACCAGTAGATCACTGGATGTCTGTGGTAGATCACTGGTAGGTCACTGGCACCCCTAAAAAAAGCTCACCCAAAATTTTCCTCCTCCCTCAAAAAAGTTGAACTATGACCTGAAGCCCTAAACAAAAATGGGCCTCCCTCCCTCCTAAAAGAAGCTCAACAAGTTTTACCTAAACCCAAAAAAACAGGGCTTCCCTTCCTTTAAAAAAAACTCAACAGCTTTGACCTGAACCCCCCAAAAGGGGGTAGATCACCCCCAGTTTTAAACTCTGAGTAGATCAGAGTCTCTTGGGAGGTGGCCACCCCTGATTTACAGTATACAGATGCAGGAGGAGGGGCAGACTGGAACACCAATGCTTTTTATAAACATCACTGTGTCTGTCAAAGCTACAGCCTCCCCCCTTTCTTATTCACTTCTTTTTAGCCTTGCAGAGCCACCTTAGTCAAATTGAATCCTCTGAGTCTGCACCCTCATTAAATCGCCAATAGAACTCTTAATGCTCCTGAATGCTCATTAACAACTCCCACTTAAGAACAATAGGGTGAAATGGTCAGCTAGCGAATCTTGCCTGGGGATATATGCTCCATTGTCTTAACTGCTTAACTACTGGTAGCCACTTTGCTTTATTTATTTGATGTGTTTTTGTTACTGCTGTGTCCCCCCCCCCAGCAAGCGGAGACTTACCCTGTTTCTCATATTTTAAGACATACCCATAAAATAAGCCATAGCAGGATTTTTAAGCATTCAAGGAATATAAGCCATACCCCGAAAATAAGACACAGTGATAGGCGCAGCAGCAATGCCGGCTGCGGCAGGAGGAGGAGGAAAAAAATAAGACATCCCTTGAAAATAAGTCATAGTGTGTTTTTTTGAGGAAAAAATAAATATAAGACGTGTCTTATAATATGAGAAACACGGTAGCTGCTCTTGCTAAAGCAAAGCCCTTTCCACTTCAGTTTTTGGAGGGGGAAAGTGCTGGTTATGGTCTGTAAAATACATTAATTTTTTTGCTTCTAGGGGGGGCAGCTGCCCCCTCCTGCCCCCCCTGCCTACGCCCATGCACTGGAGGGTGCCAGGGAAGAGGTCCGGGGACCACGGCTCAGTAGGGGATGTGAAGGGGCGCCGGCCGCAGCCAGTGAAACTCCCACCAAGGCCACTTGGGGCGTCCAGTCGCGCTTGTCTCCTTCGCCGACTGCTCGCCCGTAGCGCTGCATCGACCGCCAGCCGAAGGTCCTGCGCAGGAACCGCAGCATGGTGCGCCTTCGCCCCGGGGGAGGCGAGCGGGACTCCAGCTCCTACCAGCCCCGCACCGATGCTACTGCGCGGACAGAGCTCCCCCAGCCACACCGCCAGCTGCCGCCCGCCCGGGGATGCCTGCAGGCCAGCAGGCAGGCAGAGATGGGCTCCCTTCCTGCCGCAGACGGCGGCAGCTGCACAAAGCCAGCGGGCAGTGGTGACCTGTCACCGTGGGCGCCGTCGCTCTCGCTCGGCCGGGGCCAAAGAGGGCTGTGCTCGCCCCGCGGAGCCGCTTCCCTCACCCAGCGTCGCGTGCCTCTCCTAAGCGACTCACTGGCCAGCCCAGCTCCTCGCGGCCACTGGACAGCAGCAAGAGCGCCAGCAGCGGCCCCAACGGCGCCCTCCGCTCCAGGCTAAATTTTGGGAAGGGGGGGTGCCGGAGGGACCTTTGCACCAAGGCGCTGGATGTGGTTAAGACGGGCCTGGAAGGGTTATTGAAAATATACTCTGTGCTACAATCCTAAGCTGGGCTGGAGGGCCTCTCACTCCTGCCCTTGAAAAATGCATGGGGAATCCAAACTGCCATTAAAGTATGTCAATAGGGAAAAATTTCAACAGGCCTTACTTGCAAGTAAGTCAAGTACTGAACATACCAAGCTGCCTTTTACAGAGTCAGATCATTTGTCTGTCTGAACCAGTAGTGTTTACTATAGGTTTTTTTACCCCCATAGTAGGTACTTAATGAGGCAACCCAGTCAGATGAGCAGGATCCAATTATTATTATTATTATTATTATTATTATTATTATTATTATTATTATTAAATGTCCAGTTTGACCCTGAATCCTCTACAGATGTCCTGCCCTTCCTTTGAATTGGCAGTGCACAGTTAAATTAAGATATTCACTCTCAGAAGATGTAGCGATGACTGCCAACTTGGATATATTTAAAAGAGAATAAGACAGATTAAAGAAGGGGAGGGCTACCAACAGTTACTAGCTATGATGGCTACATTCTACCTCCACTGTCCTTGAATACCAGTTTGAATCACAGGAGGGGAGAGTCTGTTTGTGGGCTTCCCAAAGACATCTGAGAGAACACCAGGTGGGCTTTTGGCCTGATTCAGCCTGTTAATGTGTTCATATGATCCTGCTCATTTCTACATACTAGCCACTGCCATGGCCATAAAGGGCTCAAAAGACTTGGCATTTGTAGCTGCCTTCCTCTTCCAAAGCCATGCATACGTGAAAGCTGTAATGCAAGCATGCAGCTACCTGGCCATTATGCTATTGGGGAGGGGAGGGAGTGAATTATACTTGTATAGTTCATTCCAATCCATTAGGCGCAGAAGAGAAAGGACATTTATAATCTGCATGGCTGACAACGCAAAGAAGTATATACATGTTAGTTTTAAGAATAAATGTGACAGCCAAGGCGTTCATTGCCCTGGCAGATTATTGAGAATGACTACCTGCACTAAAAGCAGCAGACTGGAAAATATATTTTCAAAGGATTTCACTTTGGGATGCATCAGATATATATGTAAGGAGAAATGCTCCTGGGCAGACCTCTTTAGGGTGCTGTAAAAGAGCTCTTGTGAGTTCTCTGCTATTATATATTGTAATCATGTTATTACCTGAACAATGAATGAAAGCACTTTACAATTCCAGAGAGACACACATTGCTAAAAGTGTTGATCAGTTGGATTCCTGTCAAGCTAGAGGAATGGAAGCTGATGTGCCTACTCTTCAACTGTGTAGTTCGCCCTCTGAGCAGCAGAGGTGCCAACTTGCGCCCAAGATTGCAGCATGTGTGCATCATGTGCGTGATCATCAAGTGTGTGTGACGTCATGTGTGTTGCACGCAGTGCACACCCAACGTTGCATTGTTGAGAGGAGAGGAGGCTGAGTGCAGAGTCCAGCATGGCACAAGCTTCAATGCCTGGGGCTCCTCCTCTCTCGCACTCAGGTGGAGCCACCCGTTGAAGTCGTGCCATGCTCAGCTTTGTGCTCAGCCTCCTCCACCCCCTTAACATTGAGGGGCCTCAACTGCCTACCAACAGATATTGAGGGGGCCGAAGACACCTCAACCCCATCGAATTGGCACACCTGATGAGCAGGCTAAGCATAGATTAGCATAGTTCAAGTGTGGATCCTGCTAGGTCAAGCAATACACACAAGGTGAGGTCCTCAGGAAGTCCTCCATCTGTGCTCAAAAAATATGGGAGTGGGGCTCACAGGGTGATGCGTACAGTACTAGGCATCCACTGCACATCTGCATGTTTGGTGCAGAGTGTAAGAGGTTCTATACGTACACACGGAGAGCTTCGCCACGTGAGAAGGGCCGGGATCTTCCCTTGCAAGGAGGTGTTCTGTATTGTAGACAAGGCAGAGATTAAGTCTGGATCCCCGTTTCAGAAAAGAGTGAAATATGGTCTAATGTGCTTTGGAGCCCATCCAGTTTGGCACAAGACCCAAATCCAAAGTCTAATTCAGAAATATTAAGCTTTCACTATGATAGAGAAATTTAAATATGGCTATAACTCTATCTACAACTTTATTTTATTTTTTTTGACAGAGCTTGATGGAATTTACAGGCATATTAACCACTTCCGAGTCGATAAATTCTGCCAAATTGCAGAAAAATAGACTCAGGGGGTTTGTGCTGAGCACCTTTGTGGGTTCAGCACTGGATGAACTGTGCAGACAAGGTAACCCCTTCGGAGGGAATGGATTATATATGGAGTGAGGCAATCCTGCACGTAAACTAGGGCCCAGCTGTGAGGGGCTTTATATTCTAATCATAACTTGGATTTAAATATGCACTGGGTTAAGGAGTATTCTGATTCTGAAAAGGGGTCAGAGATTACATTTTAGTAGCCACTCTGTATGTACCATTACTTATTCTGCTTGCCCATCCAGGGCTGCTTGGGCTTTGTTTTTAAAATAGCATGTAGCTTAAGTGTCAGTGTGTGTGTATATGTGATTCTTTCAAGAGAGCTTCAGGCAATGACCTAATGATTTTTCTCATGCCGTAACCAATGATTAATGTTCAGTTTACATTCTGCAGCAGAATTGTCTTAGGCCGAGGAACACTAATTGGATGCCTGGTTAAGGACTAGCTAGAAAAGCTGCAAAATTGCAGACCTCTCGACATTTTCTTAGGTTTCCAATTTAGGAATGATACGTGCCATACCAAGTGTCCAAACAGCCCCCACTGCTGAGATCTTGATTGTACTCCTGTCAAGGGCTTGAAACGTTTTAAATTGGATTCTTAGAAGAGCTGCTATAAAAACATGGAGTGTGCCGAAGGTTCACAGTACGGTAGCATGCCTTGGGGGTACCCGGTCCCTCTCCAGATGTAGATCTGTCTCAAAAAAAAAAAACGGCCAGTGCAACAGTTTGATATGCTAATGTGCTGCAGATCATGGTGCTTCTGTTGCCCCCCGTTGCTGCCACTGGAACATAGGAAGCTGCCTTGCACTCAACCAGTCACTTTGGTCCATCTAGCTCAGTATTCATGTCTGA
Source organism: Zootoca vivipara (assembly GCF_963506605.1). NCBI lineage: Eukaryota > Metazoa > Chordata > Lepidosauria > Squamata > Lacertidae > Zootoca > Zootoca vivipara. The sequence continues at coordinate 34,293,047 of NC_083277.1, read as the reverse complement.
ACTCACAATCAGTGGCCCTCCAGGGTTTTAGACAGAAATCTCTCCCAGCCTTACCTGGAGACACCAGGAATTGAACCTGGGTCCTTTCTGAATTCCAAAGCAGATGGTCTACCATCAATCTGCAACACTCCCCATTGCTATCACTAAGCTGATCTGGAGGGAAGAGCTGCCAGCCCTTTGCTGAATTGGCACACGGTCCTGAGGGAACTACAGTGTAGCCCTTGTATGTTTACTCAAAAGGTAGCCCCACCGTGTTCAATAGGACTTGCTCCCAGGTAAGTGTGCCTAAAAGTTTGGTTTTAGTCCTCCTGCTCCGTACCAAAGATGGAAAGCTTGAGAAGAAAGTGGGCATTCTGGAAGGAAACTGGAGAATTGAAACATGCAACAGTAGAGCAGGAGACAGACAGAGAAACCAGAGCAGATTAACTGCACGAGAATACATTCACTGGAAATAAAACAACTTCAGAATTTGCTTGAGGTGATCTGGGATGTGAATTCAAATTGGAAACCCATATTAAATTTGGAGGGGGGTAGAACGGGGTTGTTTGCGTTTTCTTTTGCATTTGGATTAGGATCAAATGACCTTTGAGAAAGTGAAATTTTAAAAAAATAACAATAAACCAGTAGACCATAAAAATAAAAATAAAAAAGAACAGCAAAACTTATTATAGAACTGTAAATCCTCGGAGGAGTATTTATTGATCTATTTTTACATTTCTGCCTTGCAATGCTCAGACCAATCAAAGGCTCCCACAATGGCTTGTTTTTTTTCTCAAAGAAAGAAATCATGCAAATAAAATATATGCATACATCTAAAAGCAGTGTATCTAAGATAAGAACTAAGATTTTAAAACAACAAATGTAGCACTATGGCACCCAGCAATTTTTCTGTACAGTGGTACCTCGGTTTATGAACACAATTGGTTCCGGAAGTCTGTTCATAAACTGAAGCGTTCATAAACTGAAGCAAACTTTCCCATTGAAAGTAATGGAAAGTGGATTAATCCGTTCCAGATGGGTCCGCGGCGTTCGTAAACCGAAAATTCGTAAACCGAGGTGTTCATAAACCAAGGTTCCACTGTAGTTTCTTCATATTTCCAAGGGGGGAAAGTGCCTTGGAGCATCTCCAGTTTCAGCAAATGGGAAGCTAATTCAGATACAGGTGTGCACTGCTCTCTGTGGAGAGCACCACAATGAGGTTAACGTATTCCTAGACTGTCACCAAAGATGGAAGCCAGTATTGATTTCACACAGAATACAGCTCCCTCGTCAGTCTGCTTAACATGCCCTCAGCAAGGCCTGTGTGACAGTTGATAATCCAGATTCTGCCAGGGAATTCAAGAGGAATAATTGGGGGGGGGGCGCATAGGGCCTCATTTGTGGATGAAGGGAAGGAGTTGTTCCACAAGCAAAGTGGAAGGCATTGATAATTACCTCAGAGTCTTTTACAATGAGTCTTAAAAATAAAATAAAGAAGTATCCAGACTGAAGAAGGCTAGGTGTAGTGAAGTAGAAAAACAACACAATTGTTGGGAGGTAGGTATTTCCATGACAAAGTTAGGCAGAAAGTGTGAAGATGTTGAGGTTACGGTGCATTTCATGATGGAATTCAATCCATGTGCAATCTCAGAAACAGTATCGTGTGTGTGTGTGTGTAATGATACTGTTCCTGAGATTGCACATGGGAAGAATTCCATGCCAAGATTTGCAATATCACTCCCAAATCACAAAGTATGTTTACCTTGATACTTTTCTCTAGGCCTTGTTCAAATGGGTGATATTATAATATAGGCTATTCAAAGAACACGAGCAAATTTATGGGAAGTTCAATTCTGGGGGATTTATTCAATCCTAATCACACATAGCATTATTCCAATTCCTACTATTAGTCAGTGTCAAGCTCCATAGCCAGGCAATGCACTGAAAATAACTACAGACATGGTGAGTAATTCAACTGAAGCCGCATCTATTATTATAGAAGTGATGACTGTGTACACAGCGGGACGAGATGAATAATAAAAAGCCCTGGCTAAAGTCTGATTGGCATTAATGGGACCACCTTTCTTTTTGGTGTAATGAAGCATTCCAGATGGAGCTCTTACATCAATTTCTGAGGCAGTGAATCATCCCAGTGGGCCTTTTAGCAAGGGTTTCTTGCTCTACCACCATGGTAAGAAAAGTGGTGCCCTCCAGACTGCAATTCTCCACAGCCCCAACCAGTATGCAGGGGCGGAGAAAGAGGGGGCGGGGGGCGGACCGCCCCGGGTGTCTTCTCTGAGGGATGTGACATTCGGCGTGCCACCCACCCACAATTCCGAAGCCTACACTGAACCGTCGGGAGAAGGGGGAAGCTGCGCCGCTTTGCCGGTAGTATTCCTCCCTTCCCCCTTTGTTTGGAAAGCTGGGGGAGGCTTGGGAGTTGCAGGCGGGCTGCACACTGAATGTCCGCTATGTGGGCAGCTTACTCTGCACCCGAGCAGCTATCCCACGCCTGGGATGGCACCCTCCACGCCCCTTGGGAGCACACCCACCCTGGGCAGTACAAGCATATCTCTACACCAGGGGTTGTCAACCTGTTCCCTACCGCCCACTAGTGGGCATTTCAGGATTCTAGGTGGGTGGTAGTGGGTTCTATGGCACAAACTGAATCCTCCTTCCATCGAGCACTGGTGGGCAGTAAGGAAATTTTACCATCAAGCAAGATGCATTAGTGGGCGGTCGGTATAAAAAGGTTGACTACCCCTGCTCTACACAAACCCCAAAGATCCCATCCAGAAAATTGCACTGAATAACCCTAAACATTGATGGGCATTTTCCAGAGCCCGTTTTAATGTTCTCCCTTCAGCATTACTAGAGGGCAGTTATAATGTTGAACATCCGCTGGGGTTCGAGTAAGTAGGCTATTTATCAAGCCTTCTAAAGCAATGTCTCAACTGATCACTGGTCTTTTACAAAATATCCTAGGCACTTAAAAAAACAACAGATTGAATTTGCTGGAAATTGCACAAATGGCACCGTTAAGTACAATGTGTCCACCAGCTGTGGCCTAGCATTCATGCAGAAGTTATGCAAATTGTGCCAATCATTCATGAATAAAAGCCTACCGAGTCTATTCCAGACAGTGGCTTCCAGCACAGCTCTACAAGTAGCCCATCCTTGGCCTCAAACGGCAGAAGCAGATGTCTAGAGCCTCTCAACTGCTGGAGTGAATGGAAGACAGGGGTGCTCTCGCAGCAAGCCCAAAACTATGTCCAGAATGTGGATAATGTATCCATTGACTCCAGTGGCTGCTTTTGCGAGAACTGGCAGGAATCGGGCTTCAAGATAGATCCATTCTATAAAAAAAGAAGACTGATGGTTTAGCTCTGGCCAGTGTCCATTGCTAACAACCTCAAAGTTCACCCTATAGATTAAGCTGAAGTGTACAAGAGTATGGCTACAGAATTGGATTGTGTGTTGGCTGTGAGCTGCGGAACATTATTCCAAGGGAAATTAAAATGAATTACAGGCTCTGCTGCCAAGAAATAGGGCACATGTTTCCTTTACTGCCTGTGGAAAGTGAAATGTTATCCCCAAAGATTATTGCCAGGGTTGTGCCATGGAGAGAGTGCTGGATATGGACCCAGGATTAATTCCCTGCTCAACCAGGATCATCACTGCATTCACGGGCAAATCAGGTGGCCACCACAGATGCTGATTCCCTGCAAAGACCTACATGAATTGCTCTCCCCATGTGCAGGCCCCTGTGGTGTGGGTCGCATCATGCTGAAGCGGTTTGGAGCATTGCATTCTCCACCTAAATTATCTCATGAGAGATCTCACAAAAGATCTAAATTATTCGCAGTAGCATGATCATTAAAAATATATATATTCCCACAGTTTTCCACCATTTCCCATCCCAAATATTCTGATTTGCAAATAAAAATATGTCAGGGGGGATATTATATTGAAATGATTGTCATGTTATTAATATCACCAGCTAATTTTCTGTTGAAATTGCCAGACGCGAAAAATGTTCTGTCTAAACATTTTTAAGAAATACGCGGAAAAGGTTGCATTACATTCTTGATTCTATATTCTGCAGAACCGGTGCATTGATTCACAGCTGTATCTGTAGATCGGCACATTTCTTGATACTGCGTTTTAAAAATTAGCTAAGATTTCCAGTGGGTTTTGCCACTGATAGCTTTAGTCTTGATAAATATATTTGAGTTTGGCTTGTGTTGTCCAAGATTGTATCTCCACCTACTGGCACTGGACGTAAAGGAAGCTAGCAAGAAGCTAGTGAGAATCTGAGCAGTGACTGGAAATGTCTAAAAGATCAAACACTCATCTCATTCGGGAGACACCACTCATGCAGAACGTGCCTTAAACAGATAGTTCCATTGTTTCTTTCTAGCTCCAAAACTGCCCTTCTCTTTGGCAAACAATATTCATTTCTGTGCAAACAATAAGATTTTTTTTGAGGGAGGGAGGGGGAGAAAGCAGGGAGGCATGTGATTCAATCTGCACTTAATGCGACCTTACATAATTCACACTTTCCAACACAAAAATCTCCAGTCATACAAAAATGTGTGTTGCATATAAATGCAAAATACCAGCGAAAATAGCATACAAATTGCTTTGTAAATACATGCATATTGGGGGGGGGATTGCGAGGGTGGGTGGGCGGGGTGACTGTTCTTATGCAATCCCTCTCATGGAGCTCCTCAGAAATGCATCTTAGCACATTTCCCTGTAAACTCACACTTCCAGCATAATCTAATCTAATGGATGCTTCAATGCGAAAGTGGCGCTATAAAACCAACACACACACACACACACACACACACAAATCCTTCCAGTAGCCCCTTAGAGACCAACTAAGTTTGTCATAGCTTTGAGCTTTCGTGTGCATGCACACTTCTTTAGATACGTATCTGAAGAAGTGTGCATGCACATGAAAGCTCATACCTATGACAAACTTAGTTGGTCTCTAAGGTGCTACTGGATGGATTTATTATTATTATTATTATTATTATTATTATTATTATTATTATTATTTGACTACGTCAGACCAACACGGCTACCTACCTGTAACTATATGAAACCAACACTCTGTGCTGCCCGAAGTATTTGAAGAAAAACAACAAAACGACAAGCAGAGAGGAGGGAACCTCTGCAGGTGCTCACAGTGGCCAATCAGATGCCTTTGGGAAGCCCGCAAGGAGGACAGAAGTGCAGCAGCCCTCTCCCCACTTGTGATTCCCAGCATATGGTATTCAGAGGCATGCTGCCTCCAATAGTGAAGAAAGAACACAGCCATCGTAGAGGGTAGCCATGGATAACTGCATCCTCTTTTAAAGCTATTCAGGTTGGTGGCTATCACTGCATCCTGCATTAGTTGAACTATGTGTTGTGTGAAGAAGTATCTTATTTTGTCTGACCTGAATTTTACCCTGCTTACCCCCTGCCACTGGTTCACTTTGCTTCCTCTGTTGTTTTCCCAGCTCTTTACAGCTCTTCCTCTGTTGTTTTCACAGCTGTTTACATCTCCTAAGAGGGTGCTATAGAGACAAATGGGTGGGCTTTTCCCCACCACACTTGGCTGGCTGTCATTTCATACTAGGATGGGGAACAATAGGCCATGGATCAACTTTCTGATGTAATCATGGGTGTTATTCATGAGACGCCAGGGCAGTTCCCACAACCATGTTGCAGAAGTGGGTGAAGAATTTCCTGGGTGAAGAATTCATAGCACAACGTCTACTGTGAAAATGTGGCAGACTCACAATCGGGGGGGGGCACTGTTTTAAAGGGAAAAGTCACAACAAAGTGGGTAGCCACTGGGTGCTTTGTTACACTAAAAACCTAATGTGTGGAAACGTGCTCAGCAAAGGATCTACAGTACCTGTAGATTGCTTTGTTTGGTTTGATTACCCCCAAAGCACAACAACTGTGTGGGATTTAGATGTGAAAGTTTATGCAAAAAACAACAACTCCGTTTGCTTCTCTTGGAACAAATTATAGGCTAATAATACAGAGTGCAAAATGAGACATAGCAAGCATCTGTTGGGCGCAACACTGCCAAACCAACCTGTCATGGTCACAACTCCAATAATCTGGTGGTCAGAACCATAATTAGAAAGCAGATGAATTGCTTTCAAAAAAATGGGCCTGCATTTCGTCTCTCGCAAGAGCACACAAAGTATTCAGCCAAGTGCCATTGTATGAAGCACAATGGCACAGGCTACTCGATGCCAGGAAAGAGGAAGGGGAAATGGCTTGTCGCTTATGACTTAGTCTGATGTGAGGAAGTAGCCCTAATTGGACATGCCATCCCCAGGGGTCCTGAGCACATGAAGCGGCCTGCAGGAATGGGAGTGGCTAGCCGCACCTCCCCCAAACAGCAAGGCATGCACAAGCCAGGACCACCCACCCAGCCAACACATGATCGGTTCAGTCAGAAGGGGAACAAGCTTCCACATGGAGAAGATTGACCAGGGTTATTGTCCCTGTGCAGGAAGTGGCTCCTTCAGACTGAACTGGTCATGCACTGGCTGGGGACACCACATTCAGGTTCTGTGCCTCAGGTGATGGGAAATGGCCGATTACCCAGTATCTGGGTGGGCAGTAGTTGCGGTCCAGTGCACCGGACCCCAGCCTCACAGAACAAAGGCCCCTGGCATAGCCTGCCACTGGTTAAAATCAGCCAATCAGAAGACTGCTGTACCCTGTTATTTAGGCCAGCAGAGGCAGAGTTCAGGAGCTCAGAAGGAAATTCAGGAAGTATCCATTTTAAACAAGAGCCTGGCATTTCAGATGAAAGAGTCTCAGGGAATGAGGAGGTAAAAAAAATTCATTATTATTACTACTACTACTACTATTACTGTCTTTATAACCCATCTTTTTCCCTGACAGCGACTCACAGCAACATACCGATCATGCTATTCCGTTTGTTGGTTGTAAATCACATTTAGTGAGTGAGTATCAGAGCAGAACCTTAAACCCATTCAAAGTTCCTTGCTTGCAACACACACACACACACAGTGTGTGTGTGTGTGTGTGTGTGTGTGTGTGTGTGTGTGTGTGTGTGTGTGAGAGAGAGAGAGAGAGAGAGAGAGAGAGAGAGGGGGGGGGGGAGAGGGAGGGAGGGGGAGAGAGAGAGAGAGAGAGTGCTGACAGAATAATGATCCACAGCAGGAGGCACGGCACTAGAAAAGCTGTGGGTATTTTGTAAAGCAGCAATGAAAGAGGGAAGGGCATTAAATCATGCCGGAGTGCCATGAAAAACAAAGGTAGATTTGTAAAGTATAATTTTTTGAAAGTAACTTCCTGACTCTAAACGAGCAGACAACAGTAATCTTTATGGGAAAGTTCCCGACGATGAATTTCCTTGTCAAAGTGATCTAATATTTGGTGCCCACTATTATTCCCATTTTTCATTTTATAATTCAACACAGAACTATGCCTGAAAACAATAACAGGAAGCTTTACGGCCATATTTCACAGCCTTCTATTTCTTCCTAGCTTCGGGGATTTCCCCCTCCCTTGCCTCTCCCATTTATATGAGCAGAGTATATAAAGCAGTGGTCCCAATTGCGGAGTCACAAACAATGAGTCAACTGAAAGAGGAAAGGAATTGTAGGGGAAAAGCAAAGCAGGAAATCAGTGCTTTGCTTCTAGCATCCAGAGCAAAGCCAGGATACAGACATATTGGGGGAGAACCAGTAAGTTACAGTGGCTGACCTTGATTTACAGCTCAGAAAATAATAATATAGTGCCATCGGTGTAAAATAGTGCTTATGGAGGGCAAGGAAATCAGTCTCTGCCTCAAAGAGCTTACAAGCAAGGGGAATCGACGCAGGAAGGGGAGGCAGAAGTATACAGGATAAGAGTGTGTGACTATTTCATTTACACATGCCACACCATACATTTAAAGCACTATGATACCACTTTTGAAGAGAAATAGCTTCCCCCAAAGAATCCTGGGAATTGTAGTTTTGTTAAGGGTGTAGTTAGTCATTATAAGGGTTTGCAGATGTAAACTGTAAGGGTTCTAGTTTGTAGTTTGTTAAGGGTCCTGAGAGTTAAGAGGCTCCTATATCCACTTCCCAGAGTTGCGTGTTCAGACCCAGAGACCTCCCCCTTAAATAAATTCACACTTGACTCAAATTTTAGTTTGGGTTTTTGGCAGAATTTAGGACTCAACTTTATTGATTACAGAAAGTGAGTGGTTGCATAGGCTCTGGTTCGACTAGCTCCCTGCACCCTTGCAGGTAGCACTGACCCAGGGTTCCATCATAGGTCAGCTAAGGGTGAACACCTGGATAGGCGAAACGCCAGTAACAGACTATGCCCACCACCCAGATGTCCCCCTGGACTCAGGCACAGGCACAACCCCCTCTCAGGGGTTGACCAAACCATTTGAGTCCCTGGATTCCTTTAATGGAATATCCTTCATATAGGGATGGTGAGAGCGTTCTCCCATCCCTATCACCTGAACCAGTGCCTATCCGCAACCTTACAAGTTGTGACGATTTGCTTCGCGGCAGGCGAAACCCAAATGGCAACAGCCAATCAGCCAAGTGGGGGAAAATCCTGCCAGGGGCGTACCCAGGATCAAAACTAGGGGGGGCAAGGGGCGGGGCCAAGGCATGGGAGGGGAGGGGCCACAAAGTGGGAATGTGGGCGGGGCTACAGAGCCCAGGTGAAATCAAAATAAACAGTAAAAACTACAGCAAACTGATCACATATTTTAGGAAGGGGTCCCCAGAGTTGTTGACCTTTGGGAACTGACACCACACTTGCGTATTATACCCCAGAGGACAGGATCACACTTCAAAATGACCTTAACAGATTAGACAACTGGGCCAAAGCAAACAAGATGAATTTTAAAAAGGAGAAAAGTAAAGTACTACACTTGGGCAAAAAAAAATGAAAGGCGCAAATACAGGATGGGGGACACCTGGCTTGAGAGTAGTACATGTGAAAAGGATCTAGGAGTCCTGGTGGACCACAAACTTGACATGAGTCAACAGTGTGATGCAGCAGCTAATAAAGCCAATGCAATTCTGGGCTGTATCAATAGGAGTATAGCGTCTAGATCAAGGGAAGAAATAGTACCACTGTATTCTGCTCTGGTCAGACCTCACCTGGAGTACTGTGTCCAGTTTTGGGCACCACAGTTCAAGAAGGATACTGACAAGCTGGAACGTGTCCAGAAGAGGGCAACCAAAATGGTCAAAGGCTTGGAAACAATGCCTTATGAGGAACGGCTTAGGGAGCTGGGTATGTTTAGCCTGGAGAAGAGAAGGTTAAGGGGTGATATGATAGCCATGTTCAAATATATAAAAGGATATCATATAGAGGAGGGTGAAAGGTTGTTTTCTGTTGCTCCAGAGAAGCGGACACGGAGCAATGGATTAAAACTACAAGAAAGAGGATTCCACCTAAACATTAGGAAGAACTTCCTGACAGTAAGAGCTGTTCGGCAGTGGAATTTGCTGCCAAGGAGTGTGGTGGAGTCTCCTTCTTTGGATGTTTTTAAGCAGAGGCTTGACAGCCATATGTCAAGAATGCTTTGATGGTGTGGGGGGGGGAGGCGGACGTGAACCTGAAGCGACGGCGGCGAAGGGGAGAAAACCAGCGGCCGCCTAGAGGAGAAGAGGGAAGTCTGGGGGTGGGCGGGGGGGGAGAGAAGGGAACCAGGCTTGGATCGGGGCCTCCGCGGAGGTCTGGAGCAAAGCCCCGGCCTCCGCGAAGCCTTCCGAGGCTCCGTTGCTGCAGCGGTCTGGCAGGCGCTGAACGACTCCCGATGTTCGGGAGACCTTTGAGCACAGTCGCGCTGTGCGCATGCGCCCTGCACGGCGGCCGCCGGAGTCCACAGCCGCGCTGTGCGCATGCGCCCCGCTTTGCGCATGCGCAAAGGTCTCCCGAACGTCGGGAGCGTCAGCCCTTGCCCCCTCCCACACAGCGCGGCTGTGTGGACTCCGCACGGCTCGGGCGCAAGAGACTGCTGCGGGCGCCGAACTCGCGCTCCGCTGGGCTGTCCTCCGCCTCTGCCAACCAGCCCCGCCGGCAGCGCCACTCTTGCCCGCAGCTGCCCGACCGGCCCTGCCTCTAGAGTAGGGCAGCGGCCCCTCCCTGCCCCGCGGTGGGTACGCCCTTGAATCCTGCCATGCCCCCGTCCCAACGACAGATGACACACGATGGCATAGCATAGCAAAATGCCCTAAAAATAGGGAGAGGTGGGCTGGTGTTCCGAATGCACAAGCCAAAAGAGGAAGCTCTGGGCCATGTGCATGGGTATTGTGAGGGACAAGGGATACAGGGAAGTCCCTCCCATCTTAAGTTCCAGCCCATCCCCAAGCGCTGGAGAGAGTAAGGAGAGCTCTGCCTCCAGCGGAGAGTCAGGAAGTGGTGTCCGAGGCTCAGGCAAGGTTGTGGAGCCCAGGCCGCAGGTGGGACAGGAAGTTGGACGCACGGGGGGGAGGCCAATCCCCCCAACTCCCGAATTGCGACGCAAACGTAGGGGGAAGAGGTTGGGTCTGCCAAAGCTGTGGTGCTGGAAGAAAACGCGCCAATCGCCATTCGGGAGTTCTGACACCTCACCTTAAGGATGCATTTTTACTGCTCTGAACACTGTAAATAATCAGCACTTAATAAAAGCCTTAAAAGACCATGCTGGAGTCGTTACTCTAGAGTAGCCATACCAGGCCCTCTGACAGCAACTCCCGAATCTTTTTTTGGCTACTTTGGAGTGCAGCGATGAGCGCTCAAGAGGCTGAGCATTGGAGGCTGGAGGCCGAAGCAGCGAAGCAGGAGCTGCAGAACCTCACAGCGCACGCACAGCAGCAATTGCATGCCGCTCAGGAGGAAGCGCGAGGGGCGCAGGAGGAGCTGAACAAGCTGGTGGACCAGGTGAGGACAAAAGAGGAGACTGAGAAACAGCTAAGGGTGATGGTATTGGACCTGCAGAAAAAGTTGGAAGAGGAGAAAGCAGCTAGAGGTGGGGGGGCGCCCCAGCCGCAGCTAGTCCAAGTGAGAAGGGGACAGAGCCTAGTCACCAAGTTCAGCGGCGACCCGAGGGAGTACCTAGGATTCGAGACAGAAATAAATTATGCGCTGGAATTGCATGCAGCAGAATTCCCAGATGACGCGCACAGAGTCTCCTTTATCATAGAGCATTTGACGGGGGCCGCCCGGGAATGGGTAAGACCGCTCATCGCGCAAAAAAATCCTTGCATGAAGAACGCAAAATTATTTCTAGAAGCCTTAAAAATAATGTACGCTAGCGACAGTGAAATGGAGGCCACTAAACAGGAGCTTCATAACTTAACACAAGGAAAATCGACAGTTAGGGACTACTGGGCGAGATTCACCATGCTGGTGCACAAACTGGGGTGGGATCTGCAAAGTGAGCCAGTGAAATCAGCCTTCTACCTGGGTTTGCACGCAGACGTTAAGGATGAGCTGGCAAGAGGTCCTAGACCGCAGACTATGGATCAGTTAAGCAAAGTGGCGCTAGCGGTGGGGGTGAGACAGGAATCCAGATGGTATGACAAACAAGCGACGCGCGCAGCAAAACCTTGGTTCCCACGCTCCCAGGACAGACCACATCACCAAACCCCACCCCAGGGACCGCCCCCAGACCCGCCCAGACCAAGCCCAGAGCCGGAACCGATGGAGATCGGGGGAGCGCGCGCGCGGGCTTTTCAAACCCCGGCGGCGCCAAGACGCAAGGAGGGAAGAGGCGGGAATTGCTTTCTCTGCAACTCCCCCCGGCATCGCGTCAGAGACTGCCCTCATCGCAGAGAGTGGCAAGGAAAGGCGGGAACGGTTGTACCTTCCCCCGCTGACGCAGCACCACAGCAGGGAAACGAGACAGCCTGGCTGCAGGAGACAAGGGGCAGCAGCCAGGCACAGTCAGCAGACAACAGCCCCAGCCCGCCCACCCGCACAGAGAGGAGCAGAGCCAGCCCACCCCTCCCAGAGCAGGAGTGGTTCTAGAAGTCACGCTAACGCTCCCAAATGGCTATCCCCTGACAGTCCTCGCCTTAATTGACAGTGGTGCCTCAGCCAACTTCTTCTCGAGAAACTTTGCAGAAGAGCACCAGATCCAACTTCTGCAGCTGGATTTTCCCCTGCATGTGGCCACCATTGACGGCAGAGAGTTGCTGGGAGGGGCCATCACTCATCAAACCCCCCCCCATGAGAATGACGGTGGGAAGGCACTCAGAGACACTGGCTTTCAACGTCACAACCATCTCAGACCCCCCCCATCGTTTTGGGAATGAGCTGGCTGGCGCGCCACGACCCCTCCATAAGTTGGCACCAGAGATGCATCACGTTTGGGTCGGACTTTTGTCTGGAACATTGCATGCAGCACCAACCAGGGGAGGGGCCTCCGATAGCCACGGTGGCCACCATGCATGTCAAAGGGGGTGAGGCGATACCCAAGCCGTACTGGGACCTGCAGGAGGTCTTCAGCGAAGCGGAGTCCGACCACCTACCCCCACACAGGCCTTTTGACTGCCAGATCAACCTGGTGCCAGGGGCAACGATACCCCCAGCCAAGCTGTACGCCATGTCAGATCAGGAACTGGAGGATCTGCGCGCTTTCATCGACAAGAACCTCAAGCGGGGGTTCATCAGAGAAAGCAAGGCAGCAGGGGGCAGCCCGGTCTTCTGGGTGGACAAGAAAGACACGCAACAGCGCCGTCTTGTGGTGGATTTTAGACGACTGAATTCATTGACAGAGCCAGTGGCTTTCCCCATGCCCAGAGTGGATGATCTCCTGACAGCGGCACGCAGGGGCAAGATTTTCACCAAGCTAGACCTAAGAGGGGCGTACAACTTGATCAGGATCCGGGAGGGCGATGAATGGAAAACCACGATGTTCACGCCTCTGGGCTCTTTTGAATATCTGGTGATGCCCTTCGGGTTGCAAGGGGGCTCAGCATGCTTCCAGGCCTTCATGCACCACGTCCTGGGGTCCCTCCTCTTCAAGAACTGCTTGGTCTTCCTAGATGACATCCTTATCTATTCCAATGACCCAGTGCAGCATGTGAAGGATGTCAGGGAGGTGTTGCAGCGCCTGAAGGACAACCACCTGTATGTGAAGCTGGAGAAGTGCAAGTTTCACACCAAAGAGGTGGACTTCCTGGGCTACAAGCTGTCAGACAAGGGGCTGGCGATGGACAAGGACAAGGTGCAGGCCATCCTGGACTGGCACAGCCCCAGGACGCGCAAAGATGCCCAACGCCTACTAGGCTTCGCTAACTTCTACAGGAAGTTAATCAAGAACTTCTCTCGTGTCACGGCTCCTATCACCGACTGCCTGAGAGGCAAGCAGAAGTTCCGGTGGACACCAGAGGCGCAAGCAGCGTTCGAAAGCCTCAAGAGGGTATTCACTTCAGACCAGCACCTGTTCCACGTGGTGCAGGATGTGCCCCTACGCCTGGAGACAGATGCTTCGGACAAGGCTCTGGGAGCGATTCTGTTGCAACTGGACGCCAACAGAGAGTGGAGACCCTGTGCCTTCTTCTCCAGGAAGCTGACCCAGCCAGAACGCAACTACACAGTGTTTGATAGGGAACTTCTCGCGATCCACGCTGCGTTCCAGCACTGGCGACACTTCCTGGTGGGCGCCAAGCACCCCACCCAGGTGTGCACAGACCACAAGAACCTGGAGTTCTGGAGAACTGCCAGGGTGCTCAACCAGCGGCAGATACGATGGGCAGAGTTCTTCTCGAACTTCAACTTCTCCATCCACTACATCCCGGGGGAGCAGAATGTCAGGGCGGATGCCCTCTCCCGCAAGCCAGAGTACATGGAGGAGGAGTTGCCACCAGCACCCAGGCACATTTTCCCCCCATCAGCATGGTCATGCGGAGCAGCAGTGGTGAGCGAGGCAGAACTCACAGCACTGACAGCAGCTGATGAATTTGCCACCCGCATCTTCAGAGAACTGAGAGGGGGGAGGGAGCAGGCCAAAGACTTTGAGGAAAGGAGGGGTTTGCTTTTTTACAGGGGAGCCCTGTACCTGCCAACCAAACAGCTGAGAGGTAAGGCCCTCAAGCAGATGCACGACAACCCAACGGCGGGTCATTTCGGAAGGGACAAAACCACTCACCTAGTCATGAGACACTTCTGGTGGCCAGGGGTGCGGGAGGATGTTCGGGATTATGTAAGGGGATGTGACACCTGCCAGCGAGCAAAGGTGGTCAGAGCGCCACCAGCAGGTTTGCTGGAGCCATTAGCCACACCGCACAGGCCGTGGGAAGTAGTGTCCATGGACTTCATCACAGACCTGCCGTCGTCCAGGGGCAAGACCGCAGTGTTGGTGGTGGTGGACCTCATGTCCAAAATGTGCCACTTTATACCGTGTGCCAGGGCGGTCTCGGCAGAAGAGACGGCCAAACTGTTTGTTGACCACGTATTCAGACTGCATGGATTGCCTTTAAGAGTTATTTCGGATCGTGGCCGCCAATTTGTTTCCAGTTTCTGGCGGCGGCTAATGAACCTCCTGCAGGTGGAGGTCAGTTTGTCTACGGCTCGGCACCCGCAGACCAATGGACAGGCGGAGCGGGTCAACGCCATTCTGCAGCAGTACCTGAGATGTTACGTCAGCCAGAGGCAAACGGACTGGGTGGATCGCCTGCCACTGGCAGAATTTGCCTACAACAATGCGGTGCACGTCTCCACAGGGGTGTCGCCCTTTAAGGCCAACTACGGGCGCGACCTCAGATCTTTCCCGGAGAGGGAGGGGGAGGAGGAGGAAGAGGGCCCACAGGCAGAGGATTGGGCAGAGGACCTGGAGACGGTGCACCAGCAGCTCAGAGAACACTTGGAGAGGGCCAAGGAAGCGTACAAGAAGGGGGCAGATCGCCACAGGCGACCGGGAGAGGTCATCAGGGTGGGGGACAAGGTTTGGTTATCCTTGGAAGGTCTTCCCACCAGGGGGCGATGCAAAAAGTTAGCACCCAGGAGGCTGGGCCCCTTCACGGTCACGCAACAGGTCAACCCGGTGGCCTTCAGGCTAGCACTGCCGGAGGACATGAGAGTGCACCCAGTGTTTCATAGATCACTGCTGTCACCGTACAGGGAAAGTACCAGGTTCAGGGACAGCGATCAGCCTCCAGAGGGAGGGGGGGAGACGGGAGACGCCCGACAGCTCAATGAGGCAACTGAGATTTTAGACTCAAGGAGAGGGGTGAGAGGGCTGGAGTACCTGATAGCATGGGAGGACACTCCGCCGTCCCACAATGAGTGGATACCGGCCACGGAAGTACCTGAGGAATTTTTAGTGGAAGAGTTCCACGCCCTGTTCCCCCACAGGCCCAAGCCCTGGCACATGGAAAGGGAGGGAGAGGGGGAGGGGCAGGAGGAAGGGATAGCAGGCAGCAGCTCTCCATGGAGATGGGAAGCGGAATTTGAGGACACGGAAGAAGAGGTGTGGGTTTCACCGAGGTCGACGACGTCAGAAGCAGGAGAGGACTGGCAGAACATTTTTACTCCCACCAGCTCTGACGCCACTGACTTCTTGGGATTCCCGTCTTCTCAGGGGGAAGGAGAAAGATCGCAGGATTGGGGGGAAATTTTTACACCCACAGGCTCGGATGCCACAGACTTTTTGGGGTTTCACTCGTCCCCAGCAAGCAGAGAGCCACTAGGGAGGGGGGGAGAGGAGCCTGGGAGGGGGGTGGATGTGAGGGACAAGGGATACAGGGAAGTCCCTCCCATCTTAAGTTCCAGCCCATCCCCAAGCGCTGGAGAGAGTAAGGAGAGCTCTGCCTCCAGCGGAGAGTCAGGAAGTGGTGTCCGAGGCTCAGGCAAGGTTGTGGAGCCCAGGCCGCAGGTGGGACAGGAAGTTGGACGCACGGGGGGGAGGCCAATCCCCCCAACTCCCGAATTGCGACGCAAACGTAGGGGGAAGAGGTTGGGTCTGCCAAAGCTGTGGTGCTGGAAGAAAACGCGCCAATCGCCATTCGGGAGTTCTGACACCTCACCTTAAGGATGCATTTTTACTGCTCTGAACACTGTAAATAATCAGCACTTAATAAAAGCCTTAAAAGACCATGCTGGAGTCGTTACTCTAGAGTAGCCATACCAGGCCCTCTGACAGGTATATATAGGTCCCTCGATCCGTTTGGACTGCGCCCCATTGGCCAGATGAACCCAACATTGAGGGACCTACCAATCGGGTGTTGTGGCTGACCAATCTTACCCACCCACAACACAGGAGGTCGGTCTCCAGTTCTCACCGCAACACGTGCCCTCTTTTAGGGATGACACGATCTACAATTCTCAGAGTGGTTTAACAATCCCTTTTCACAGGGGGCTCTGGAAACTGTAGAAAGTTGGGGAGGAGCTTTAATATCTTGCTTCTCCAGACTCTTTCTTAACCATTCTATCAGCCACAGACCAGACAAAGGCCACACTTTTTCTGACAGGCATGAGGATAAAGTCCCACCTGTAGTGACAATTATATCCAGTGTTGTTTGGAAGGACAACTCCTGATGTGGATTTCAGAAGGGGGGGTGAGTCTGAGAGTGAGCAAGCAATTGAATGTTGGTGGGGGGTGGAACTGAGATCTGTGCATATATGAATGATGTGTGTTTGGTCCCACCCACTTTTGGTCATCCTCTGACAGCTCTTCAAATAGAGGACTGCCCCATGGCCACCCTAAGCAGAAGGCAAATGAAAGAAATCACAAGATTTCTCCAGCTCCAACCTTTTACAGCAGGCACCCCCAAACTTTGGCTCTCCAGATGTTTTGGACTACAATTCCCATCTTCCCTGACCACTGGTCCTGTTAGCTAGGGATCATGGGAGTTGTAGGCCAAAACATCTGGAGGGCCGCAGTTTGGGGATGCCTGTTTTACAGTGAAGACATAGAATTTAACCTACAATTTCCCCCTACTACAAAAACCACTGTCGCTAACCACAGTTTCTTGGTCTGGATGACACAGCACACTGTGGTTAATCAAACATGAAATGTTAGCTTCCAACCATCCCCTTATAGCTGATTATTCCCCAAACAATAAACCAAGAATGCAGCCAAAATGTTTATTTATATGGAAAAGCCAAAGACGGAAAACAAGCTTTTTTTTCTTTATTCTTTTAATTCAGAATTCCAACCAAAGAATAGCCTGCACCGAATGCCTTAGAGAAGCAGGACGTATAACTAAATCTCATTTGAATGAAGCTAATGAGTAGGTTTTGTTAATTGATGAGAGTGTGATGAAGCAATAAAAGGGCAAGAATAATGTACCACAAAATGTGCTCTGAAGTGCTATCATAAATAATAAGAAACTACGCTTGCCAAATGAGCAAAGTGTACTAGCAAATCCTCCATAATATCCTAGGTGCAGGAATGGGAACGTTTCAGCCCTCTCACTAATTCACTCTGCTATTAACTAGGGGAGAGCCTCTTCAGATAAATCTGTGATTTGGGTGGGGGAGATTGTTGCCTAGCCAAGTGCTAATCAGCAAAAAATTCCACAGAGTACTAATAATCTACTTTTATTCAATACAATGTGGTGGCATCATAACTAGCAGGGCACATGAAAGAAATTCTGAATGAGCGCATTCCTAAGTGTGCCCCAGTGGCAGATGGTTATATTAATGTTGTTCTAGGATCAGAACTGCCCCAGCTAAGAGCATCCCTGCACTCTTGTCTGAGAGATGGATTAGATTCGCCACTTTTAACACTGGCGCCTCAAACTGAAGTGCAAATGCTGCTGTCACTTGAACACAAATTCTATCAAACGCACGAAAGAATGCCTGACACAAAAAAAAGCCTAGGCTGAAATAATCTGGAAGAACTGAGTTGAAGTACCCCGCTCTATCTAAACACGTGATTTTCAGACACTTCTTAAATCACAGTGAAAAAAAATATGATACCAGAGGATAAGGGGACAAGAAGAAATTGGGTTCCATTCATATTTAAAGGTGAACCTAACCAAATTCACAGCAGCCATCCTTCAAAATTTACACTTCCTCCAGAAATCTACTGGTCTCTAGTTTGCTTGGACCACCATCTTTCCTTTGTGGTGGACATCAAACTGATCGGGACAGTGGAGTCTCACAGCACAGGTGCCATCAGTCAAGAGTGTTGGGAGCTGTAAGGCGATGAACATCTGGAGGGCACAGGTAGGTGTAAACAAGGCTTGTATTAGCCCTTATGTGACCACTTTGTCTTTCTAGAGTCAAGACAACATGCACCAAGGTTTATGGTACCAACGGATGTCATACTTGGGCATTTCCCGAAATGTTTTTTTATCCAATAATACTTATCCAACATAGGGAAGTGTGGTTATCCTCATTTTATAGGCAAGGAATAGACACATATGCAACCTGGTACTCGTGGTCAGTTGACCTGATATAATAGCACACATTGTTCCCTGTTTCTAGACCCTGCATAAAAATTATAGCTAAGAGCTTTTCAGTTCCCTCACAGCAGCTGCAGTTTGTCAGCACTGATTCCCCCCCACCCCACCCTCAATAATTAGAGACTTTGTGAATATTCCATGACATCACAGCCACTGCCAATGGCTTCTGAGTAAGAAGGAAAAGCAGAAATCATGACTTGCCTTCTTATGATGTCTCTTTTGCCAATTGTGCATAAAAGACACTGATGTGAACTAGTATATACAGGGTGCCCCTTCCCTTGCCTCCCACCTGTTTGACTTGGTAACCCTGTGCTTATAGACTAGAGCAGTGTTTCCCAACCAGTGTGCCTCCAGATGTTTTGGGACTACAACTCCCATCATTCCTGACCACTGGTCTTGCTAGCTAGGGATGATGGGAGTTGTAGTCCCAAAACATCTGCAGGCACACTGGTTGGGAAACACTGTACTAGAGAACTGTTTGAGTGAATCACTAAAAAATAAGGTCAGCTGGTTATATCCTAAACATTTACTTCTACAATCGGCAGTATGAACCACTGTGGTCTCTAATCAAACCCTGATCCAATGGCTAGAGTTTAAGTTAGTAATCTCCCCTACTTTTCCCCCTTTCCAAAACACCAGCATACAGATCATTCACACACAATCATTTCTGCAAATGCAAAACAAACAAACACACTATCAAAGGGAGAACATTCTGTACTTCTTTGAATAGCACAACTTAAGGGGGAGGGGGGTGGTTTAATAATGAAAATTAACCAGCAGGGGGTGGGGGTGTCATCAGAACATCTTGAAGGCATTTGGCATGTGCCGTAAAGATGATACATCTGTTAAATATAAGCATTTTGATTTCTCCGGTATAGATTTAATCATTGTTTCTAGCCTCCTTTAAACAGGGATGTCAGCATTAAGCCCACACTAAGCTAGGATAGGAATCAATGGAATTCAATAGGTCAGCTCAGGTTAAGCTGCTTGTAGCTGGAAGTTGTTCATTCTCAGTGATGGCGGAGCTAGACATTAATGCAGAAGGGAAGACTGTAAACCTCCTCTTAATCCATTTATTCAGGTGGAATGACACCACTTGACTTCCATGGCTGGCTCCTGTGAATTTATACACAAGTCTAAACACAACAAATCCCTTAATGACTGGTGAGCTCAGTGACATTATGCAGATTTTGCAAAGGCGAACAAAGAGTGGTTGTTTGCGGTGCTAGAACAGAGGCTGTTGGTATCAGATACTGTCACTGGAGTCAGAATGTACTCCTAAATAAAGAGTTTGCAACTTGAAACAGATTGCACAGTATCTTTTAATATAAACTTGTTTTTTTTCGCATATGGTAACACAGTTTTGACTCTCTCTTCTTATAAACTTGCTTTACAAAGAGAAGTAACCAAGTTGCACTCATCGAAATGTTCAGTAATGTAGGAAACCCAGGACTAGGATGGTGAAACTTTAGGATCCCATACAAAGGAACATTAAGGAAAACAAGCTTTGCATGGTGGAAATGAGAGTCAGCAGCACCATAAACCAGCAGTTGCAGCAAGCTAAGGCATAAGGGCAAGGGCAAAGTTAACCGCATGCACTTACTTTCTTGCTTACAGTACATCGCATTCCACCCAATAACAGTGTTCTCCGGCTGGCTTACAACAATAAAATGTTAAACAACGAAACAAAAAAATATAAACATCACTAAAAGCAGATAAAATATTCACTGGATTAAAAGAATTCAGTGCATCTAAGAAGCCTGAAAAAATAAAAAGGTCTTCACAAGCACTGAAAGGAGTATAAGGAAAGCTGCAGGCAAACTTCTCTTTGAAGAGCATTAACTTGGGTGCCACCACTGAAAAGGCCCTTTCCCTAGGAAGCTCCTTGCCATACCTTCCTTGGCAGAAGGACCTCCAAAGATGATTTCATACTCCAAGTGGGTATATGTAGGTGGAGGGACGCAGGTGGCGCTGTGATCTAAACCACAGAGCCTAGGGCTTGCCGATTGGAAGGTTAGTGGTTCAAATCCCCGCAACGGGGTGAGCTCCCATTGTTTGGTCCCAGCTCCTGCCCACCTAGCAGTTTGAAAGCACATCAAGCGCAAGTAGATAAATAGGTACCACTCCGGCGGGGAGGTAAACGGTGTTTCTGTGCGCTGTTCTGGTTTCGCCAGAAGTGGCTTAGTCATGCTGGCCACATGACCCGGAAGCTGTCTGTGGACAAACGGCGACTCCCTCGGCCTATAGAGCGAGGTGAGCGCCGCAATCCCAGAGTCGTCCACGACTGGACCTAATGGTCAGGTGTCCCTTTACCTTTACAGCTTGTATTGGGCCCAGAAACACACTCTGGGGAGGCGGGGTGCATGTGAATTTCAGTGATTTTTTATTTCAATTTCAATTTCAACACCTTTATTGGCATATATATAAAATATAAAAACAAAGACAAAACATATAAAACATAGGTCATTAGTATAAATAGTAACTCTACGTCGTACAGAAATAATGGTGAGCAGGAGGAGGAAGAGGCACACAAGGGGTCCTCAGCTATCATTGTTGAAGGCTAGATGTATTGATTTTAATTACATAAATTCTGGACAAGTAGTGGGCCATAATTCTGGTAATTTCGGGGAAGTCATCCCTCAGCAAGAGCTGGACCACTGTTTCCTTGTTGGGGAGGGTTCCAGGTCTCATAAAGGATAAGAGGGGGCCAAAATAAAAGAAATTAGAAAGGGGACAGTCCAGAATCATGTGAGCCATAGAGTCTACCTCTTTCTGGCCACAAGGGCATAATCTATTCCAGTAGGGGATGCCTTTGAGTCTTCCGGCTAACACAGAGGATGGAAAAGCATTTAGGCGGGCCAACATAAATACTCTGCGATAAAAAGGAGATACCAGGTCATATAAATAATTAGGTATCAATCCTTGGTGCGGCGGCAGCCCCAGGAAGCCAGGCGAGCATACTAGAGGTTGGGCAGGATGAAGTTTCTGGAATTCAATATCAAGCAGTCTCTGCTTAATAAGAGTAAAGATATATGAGTCCTCATATGTCAAGAGGGAATCCACTGAAAGGCCTAGTTGCCTAAGTTTGTTGGAAATATTAGAGAACCATATAAAGCTGTGGCTATCTTTCAGAAGATAGGATATCAGGCTATCTGGATCGGTATTAAAATGAATTTTTAGCCAATATTTAAAAGTAATGATCCACCGTCTTGTCTCAAGAAGGTGTTGGCCCAATTCTGCACAGATAGCCAGGTATGGCACACATTTTGGTACTCCAAGGATTTGCCGAAAGAAGGATGATTGGACTCCTTCTACTTTGTTGTTAAAGCTGGATATCCATAAGGGGATCCCGTATAGAAGCTGGGAGGCGGATTTTGCCTTATAGGCAGCAATTGCTGCAGGTACAAATTGATTCCCACCAAGAAAATGAAAGCGCTTGATTTGTGCAACCGAGCATCTTGCTAAATTAATTGTTCTGTTGCGATGGGTCACCCATTTTAAGTTATAGTGAAAGGTGACACCCAAGTATTTATAGCATTTAACTTGCTCCATTTTTTGGGTTCCAATCGACCAATTGAATGGACACCAACTTTTAGAAAAAACAAGAATCTTTGACTTGGAGTAGTTAATTGCTAGGTGATTCACTTCACAGTAATTGGAGAATGCTCTTAAATATCTTTGTAGCCCAACTCTGGAATAGGAGAGGAGAGCAGTATCGTCTGCGTACAAGAGGGTAGGGATCATAGCTGCCAAGTTATCCCTTTTTTACAGGGATTTTCCCTTATGCTGAATAGGCTTCCTCGCAAGAAAAGGGAAAACTTGGCAGCTATGGTAGGGATTGCTTTGGTATCTAATCTGGGAGGGTGGCCATTTACAGCAGATAAATGTTTCATATCATTCAAGAATAGGTTAAACAAGTGTGGAGCAAGTATACAACCTTGTTTAACCCCTGAAGAAGTGTGCATGCACACGAAAGCTCATACCAAAATAAAAACTTAGTTGGTCTTTAAGGTGCTACTGAAGGAATTTTTTTTGTTTAACCCCTTTAGTGATTGTGAAGCTGGTAGATAAATGACCATCAAGGGAAAACTTCACCTGACCTTTAGTGTTGGAATGTAGCTTTTTAATCAGAAAAAGTAGGCGGGTCTCCATCCCGGAAGTTTTTAATTTAGGGATTTTTTAATAATGCTCCGATGTGACAAACCATATCTCTCTAAACAAGGCAGTTATTGTCTTCTAGCCTAACCTACGCCTGAGCTCTTTGGACAAAGGGCAATATAAAAATTGAATAAATACAGTTCTCTAAATAATGGAAACCTGTATCAACCAGAAAGCAGGTTTGGTTCCACAAACACTCCTCATATAGCCCATCAAACAATCAGAGAAGCAAATCCGGGGAAACTAACATTAGTGGAATTAAATTATCCAATTCTACTTTTTAATTTTCAAGCCACTCATGTAGTTATTGTTCTGATGTCCAACAACAGCAGTGGCCAATGAGGTGCTTCTCTGATGGGAGACAATCTCAAGGAAGAGGAAGGCCACATTAATGTCTGGGGCATCTCAGCACCATGCCAGGTCTATGGTGCCTGATTAGCTGGTAGAACTCACTGGCATCAACAGGTTATTCTCATGCCACTGGCTCCTAGCCAATAAGCAACCACAGGCTTGAACAGTGCTGCTTGAGATGTCCTTTGTCTTCTTCGTCACTGTCCAGTAAAAGTCTGCGTTCCCTTTCCACCCCATTTCCCCACAGTGATTCCCACCAATGAACCACTTCGCTAACCACTGCTGCTCTCCACCATTTTTAACTACAAAACATAATAGTCTATGGGCAGAATTCATTGTCATGCTAAAACAGATTTTCTGCCAGTGCAAACATTTCTGTCCAAAGGCTCCCATTAGCACAATTGGGCTTTCCCTGCCCTCTTTCCCCTGCCTGCTGTCCCCTGCCAGAGCTGATTTGGGGTTGCGGGGAGCACAGGGGAGGGAGATGGGGGGAAACCCTTATGCTGATTCGTCCTACCGAAACTACTTCGTTGAATCCGGCTCTATGCGGCCAAGTTTAATGATGACTCCTAGTGAAGTAACATCTTTTCTCTGCCTGGAAGCAGAGACAATCTATGAAGCTTCTCTAGTGCCAAGGTTTCCATACCCACCCCACCCCCCGATGATTGCAATATTAATACACATGCTCCCCAGCGAGGTGGAATAGCGTCTCTGAGCAGTGGCTCTCACAGTGCTTGGCGTGTGTGCCGGGGGGGCGGGGGGGCAGCATGTGCATTCCAGCGCTAGTTAACGTAACATTCAGGCAGTAGTCTGCATTATTAAGGAATATAGTAATTTAGTTGAGAGCAGAGAGAATGCAATTAAGGCATACAGTGTAACTAAAGTGTATGTATAATAGGGCTGGTGAATGAAGAATTCGGGGCAATGGGTAACTTGAGCAAGCTGTATAATTAGAAGAAAGACTTTTAACTTTTTGTAATCGATATTAATTAAGCGAATGGGAGAGAAAGCAGCCCGCAGTATATAATCAGGCAGCAGAGTCCATTGTAAGCACTTGCCTTATGACAATACTTCTAAATTCCACTGTGCTACATGTAATTAAATTCATTAAGCGTAGCAGATTGCTAAATGCAGGCACTGAAATGATAATGTTTTATTAACTATTGCTATTTATAGAACCTTCCTGCTACTTAAGCATTAGAATGAGAATGCTGAACTAATTAATTCACCTTTGATTTGCTTGTCTTTTTTAAAAAAAAATTTAAAAAGTTCTCCCGTTCTCGCACCCATTTTCCCACTTTTTAAAAGTTCTAAGGAACCTTCAGCACAGCAGTGGCCAAGTGGATTTTGGAAGTGGCCAAAGCCACCTTAGCCCTAGCCAGTCATTCTAGTCCTCATGCCATGAAGGAGAGAGCCGGGATGTGCTAGCTGACCTTGCCCCCTCTGTCAGGTTCTCATCACCTGAGTCCATCATCTTCCATGAGTGGGAGGGCCAAAGTGTGCAGCTGGGAGCCATTATGTAGACACCCCCCCAAAAAAAATCTAAAACAAACGTGGCTCTCCAAGATGCAGCCCACTGGAAGTTCAAGCAAAAAGGTAGAGTGGTGAGGGGATAAAGGTGGTGTTTCAGGAAGAGAAGTGGGTTGAAAGTCAGGGAGAGGGGTGGAGGTCTTGTCCGCTGTTTTTCTGAGTCATGCAGAGTGAAGCAGCAGTTTCATGCTCCAATCCCTAGTGATGACATAGATGTCATTGAAATTCTACTCAGTATTGATCCAGAGCAGATTCCAATGTATAGTTAGCAGAGTAGAAACTTAGACACATTGCAGGATTCCCAATAAATAGACCAGAGGCAATTGTATTTCATCCAGCAGAGCTTTACTGCTCCTGAAGGAAAATGAGCATAATGGTCAGTAATCCAATACATTCAGGATTGGCACTGTCCATAAGAAATCCAATTGCAGCAGACTTAATTTAAACTTTCAATAACTTATAAAAAGTCTAAACTTTAACACTAAGCATACTATGTACAGAACATCGCACCAGAAGGGAAAGAGATAGAAAGAGAAACCCAGGCTCCTTCTGTTTTGGCCTACAGTGGTACCTTGGTTTAAGTACACAATTGGTTCCGTAAGCGTACTTAACCTGAAGCAAACTTTCCCATTGAAAGTAATGGAAAGTGGATTAATCCGTTCCAGATGGGTCCGCTGAGTACTTAAACTGAAAGTACTCAAACCAAGGCATACTTAAACCAAGGTATGACTGTATATTTATAGTCAGCATGACATTGGCATAAGAGATTAAAAAAAAACAGTTTAAGCCAGCTGCACTTAACTTCTCTGAAGGAATAACCCAAACATCATGAAGTTTCTTTCACACAGAGAAGCTTCCGGAACCCTCTTGAATTAATTAGAATAGGAAAGATCTCTTCAAATCATACCAATATTTTCCTGCACTAAGAAATGCAAACTGACAATAGACTCCACATACTGTACAAGACTTTGAAAATTACTCTTTACTTGCAGGATGGAAGCTATTAACAAGCAGTGTTATTTATGGATATCAAGTCCAATACAAGCATTTCTCTCCCTTGAGTCCAAGAGAGGGTCTTCTTGCTTCTTCCAAAACTCCTTCGTAGCAGTGGTGTTGTAAGTTATCAGTCCATTGCTTGCTTATCCTCACAAACACTTCTGGACACAGCATCTGCTTGAAGTTTCCCACACTTAGCAAAAGCACCAGCCAACTTCCAACTCCCACCCCTCCTACCTAAGACACACAAACACTCACTTTGAAATGGAGTTAGCAAATTAACAAGGCAATGATTCAGCATTTCTGTGACCTTAATTAAAGTCACAAGATTTTTCAGCTGTTACATTACATATGCTGTCTTTTCCTCAACGTGATTTCTTTGTAAAACACATTTTCTAATCAACAGATACTAACAGGCCTGACCTCTTCCAGAAAACAACAACAACCTTGTACCCTGCTTTTGAAATATTACTAGTTTTATACAAAATGCCATTCACAACAGAATTGGTAAAGAATAAATAAATCAGAATTTAAAAACTGATCACATTTAAGCATTGCTATTTTAATGTTCCATTTAGGCAACAAAATATCAAGCACCTCTGTTGCTTAAGGATGAAAATTGGAACCTTTATGCCTGAATCTCTATCGCCCTAGCCACATTGCCCATTTCAGCGTTGCCATAGGTGCATCAGAAGCTGCCTCAAACTAGGTAAGACTCTTTGTCCTTCCAGCCCAGTATTGGCAATAGCTCTCAGGCCAGCGGTCTTAAACATTACTAGATATCAGGAAAATATCACTAGATACCTGCCTCCTTCCAACCAGCCTGTGCTAAGGACAGGTGATTCTGTTGCATGAGTCAGGCTAGGTATACAACAGGTGAATCAATCTGTTTCAGATGGCAGCAAGGGGAAGGATTGATGAAGGAAGCATGAATTTTTAAAGTGTTGGCCGGTGGGGAGGCAGTTAGGTTCTTCTTTAAGCAGCAAACTATCTTGGGCCAGCGGTGGCATTGGAAGTGATTTGATCATTCAATTCCTCCCCATTCAGAGTTCAAGCAGAACGATCTGTGCTCAGGCCAGGCTGCCTGTTGTGCCCCTACATGAGTCCTTGCTCTCTGCTCATTTCCTTGCAATCAGGTAGCATATGTTCCCAACATGCACAAACAAAAGTATACTGGCTCCCTTGAGGGAGGCAATTCTTAACCCTGTCACAATCTTAAAAGGAAGTCACTTCTGATATAAGAGAAATTCAAGGAGGAAAGTGTTTGTTAAGCGAAAAGGAAATCAGGAGGGGCCATAGCCGAGTGGCAGAGCAGGTGCTTGGTATGCAGAAGGTTGCAGGTTCAGTTCCTGGCAGCTCCAGTTTAAACAAGTAGATGGGGAAACATATGGCACCTCACCAGTCAAGGTAGGCAGCAGTGAATGATGGGCATATTGTGGGGCCTAGTATAAGGCTGGCTTCTATATTCCTAAGCTGATAAGCATTGCTTTGGAAGTATTAACTGGCCAATGGAAGCCACACTTGTCTTGACCTACGAAACAAAAGTACACCAACACGACTTGGAATGCAAAATAACCACAACTGACAGGTGATTTATTGATTACACTCTGCAGCATGACAGGTCTTCAGCAGGGACAAACCAGCGCTCAAGATTATGGCCTTTTCTGCTGTCACTCTCTCAAGAAGCAATAAAACTTGAAAACAAAATAAAAACAAAACCCACAGCTTTCTTGTAAATAAGTGGTATTTAGAAAAAGGGTTCTTTTTGAACAATGAGAATGGCCCAGTGCAGTGAAGAGCAACAGTTTCATCCAGGCGCCCTGAATGCAATCAACAGCACTCCCTTTTTTCGACAGGAAAAAAGCAGTTCTTCAAGAATTCTCCATTTGTATAATGAACTGTCTACTCCTGAATTGCCTCACAGTAGACACATGATTAAAGATGTCAGCCTTTAAAACTGTTACCTCACCGGGCTCATCACTTGCCCTGATATTCCTTAACTGCAGCTGATCACCTCAGATTGCAATGGTTACAAATCAGAGGAGCAGAGAAGGCATCGGTAATCTGTCATGTTTCTGTCCAAACTGTAGAATCTTTGGGCAGGTGCCAGAAAATTGGACCCCGGCTGGACTAGCACATTGAACTTCTTTTGCTAATTTAAGGTTGTTTAAAGCAGTCACAGCAAATTGCTGGCAGCCAAGCAATGTATGGGTGACTAGTCTTGCTCCAGCAGCATTCACTTTATATAGGTGTGTCTTTTGTTTTCTCTTCTCAAAACATAAAAAATTTAGAACATAAGAAGAACCTGCTGGATCAGGCCAATGGCCCATCTAGTCATAGAATTGTAGAATTGGAAGTCTTAAGCATATGGCCATCTAACCTCTGCTTTAAAACCTCCACAGAAGGAGAGTCCATCCCCTTCTAAGGGAGTCTGTCTACTGTCAAAGAGCTCTTACTGTCAGAAAGTTCTTCCTCATGTTGAGTCAGAATCTCCATTCTTGTAGCATGAATCCATTGGTTCAGGTCCTACAAGCTTGCTCCATCTTCCATGTGACACCCTTTAGATATTGGAAGATGACTATCTTATCTCCTCTCAGTTTCCTCTTATTCAGGTTAAACATACCCAGTTCCTTCAGCCATTTGTCCTAAGGCTTGGTATCCAGACCCTTGTTCACCTTGGTTGCCCTTCTCTGCACATGTTCCAGCTTGTCAATACCCTTCTTAAATTGCGGTGCCCAGAACTGGACACAGTACTCCAACCAAGGCAGAATAGAGTGGTATTGTTACTTACATTGATTGGGACACTATACTTCTGTTGATGCAGAACTGTTAGTGCGGTGGGTTTTTGTTTTTTCCCTGCTACATCACAATGTTGACTCACTGTTGAGCCCAGCATCCTGTTCTCACAGTGGCCAACCAGATGCCTGTGCAGTAGCATCTTAAGCTTGTCTTGCGCCCTGGTGCAGTGATCCCTAGGGTGCCCCCACCCCCAGGGGTCCCCCTACCCTTCCACACACACGCCTGCCGCCTCGCCCGCACTTTCCTCAGCAGCTGCCTTGGCCGGGGAAGAGCAGCACCGAAGCCTCCTGGGGAGCGCAGTGCACCTTCCCGCCAGGCCCCGACCACGGTGCCTCATCCTCTGCCGCCACCACGTCCCGCAACAGGCCCACTGTGCTCACCGCCTCCCCCTCGCTGTGAGGCCTCGGTGCTCCGCCTCAGCTGAGCCACCACCGTGCAGAGAGCCGCAGAGCCGAGAAGGGGAGAGCGCGGCCTCTGGAGAGGCTTCGCCACCAGTGCGCACACAGTGCGGGGAAAAGGAGAAGGAGGCGCGGCGCGGCGGCAGGACCAGCTTAGGGCTTAGTGGCTGGTTGCGCCCCGCCAGCGCCCCCCCCAGAGGCTGGTGCCCTGGCACAACGCGCCACTAGGCCCTATGGCAAAGATACCTCTGTGCCTGTGGGAAACTCTCAGGCAGGAACCAAGCCAAAAAGCACTCTTTTCTTCTGTGTCTTTCAGCAACTGATACTCAGAAGCTTTGCTTGCCTCCAACAGTGCAGGGCAGACAACTGGCCATTAGATTTGTCTACTGATCAGGCAATCTGTTGAGGATGGAACTGCATGTTGCCATAAGAGGCATGGGACTGCCCTTGTGTGGAAAGGGGCCTTTAGGGTAGAGCTACATGGCGAAAGAAATGAGGTGCTGTTGCTAAAACTGGCAGCCTTGTGCTGAGTTCCCACTCCATAATGTGCATATAGAAATAAATGGGATCTTGGAGTTAGTGGTTGGCTCAGTGGGATTACGCCTGCAATGAAAGGAAGGCTGCGCCACCCCTGCTAGAAGAGAAGCCTTGTTGCTGCTTCGTGAGGCTTCTTATTATGAGCCCTTCCTGAGCAGCAGAGGCAGTGGGTGGCTTGGTGGGATGACCCATGTGGTGAAAATTCCTTTGCAATGTGCCACTTTGGAGGCCACCACAAGAGGGAGACACTACCTCAGTGAGACCATGTCTCTAGCTCCTGGCCTGACTGAAAGTATGTTATTTAGTGGGAGAGAGTAGAAGGAAAGTTATTGGCCACCATGTGGAATGAGAAACCATTATAATAGTGGTCATAAGGCCCCTCCGGGTGAGAGCCAGGTTCAGAGGGTCTGCACTGCCCCAGGTGGGGTTCTTGGGTGTTAACAATTGAGTCTTGGAACCAAACCAAATGTTCTGTATGGTACTACTCTACTTCGTATTGCTATCAGTTTATCTTCCATTTAATATTTTTAATCAAGGTAGCTATTTGTATTATTGATTGGGGTTTTTTTGTAGTTGTGGATATTATGATTTATAATGGCTCCCAATGTTTTTGAACCGCTATTGTTTATTTCCTACGTTGTGAGACAGTATGGGCACTACTTTGAGGGAAAGTAGCATGCAAATAAACAGGTGAAATACGAGATGAGTTCTATTCTGTCTGAACTGTAGCCTGAATGAAAATATACATTTCTGGGAACTTTCTGAAATGTTCCTTGATATGCTATGCAAATACTGGTGTCAGAGTGCACTCTCAGACATGGATAATATTTACAAATGATGGAAATATGAATTTTGAACACTCCGCAGTCCCCCTTAAATTGTGCCCTTCTACCCCATCCAGCATTGTTTGTTTAGGAAGCTCATCTAGTCAGTAAAGCATTCTAGTCACTGGAGAGTCACTTTCAAAATGAATTTGCTTGTCCTTGAAAGATCACTGCCACTGATGCATCTTTGTGGGCACTGCACACACAAAAAACAACCCTGACCTTTTCTAAAGATGGCAGTCAATTCATTTCATATTTAAAATTCTTAATATGATCAGAAAGGATATTGGCAGGTTGACCTAAAGGTCCGCCTAAGACATGAGAGATAATTGTTTCTCTAATTGTGATGCCTGAATTAAATTACTTTTGCACCCTGTGTATTTAGATAATGCATAAAATTGAGGTCCTGGCTACTCGTGGCCATTAAACCTCCTCCAGCATTTACTGTAGGAGTTAAGAGAGTTAACTGCTATGTTCTGGGCACAGGTAATTACATTCTGCCAATCTATACCTCTTTGCCACTGCAATTAGATACTGCTTTCCGCTTCCTTCTCTTAACCTCAACCTTTTTATAACGGTTTCTGAATTATAGCATTGTAAAATAACTGTAGCCTCCGAAGCTCCATGTTTGAATATATGAACTGATTACAAATCCAAGGGAATTTGATCAGTTCAGGGCTTCCGGTTGAGCGCATCGCTGAGAGCAGTGGGAGGCCCGTTCAGCGGAGCGGACCTCAGCGTGTCAAAGGCGGGGGGAGCCGCTCCAGCTCAGCGGCCCCCCAGAAGAACCCCAAATTGAGCATTTTGGGGGCATAGCCGTCCGGCGGGTGCCAAAAGCAAGCTCCTCCCTCCACGGCAAGGCTCTGTTTTGAGCCCCTGAAAGAGAGGGAGTGGAAGCGGCAGGCACATTGGACTACGATCGTTCCCTTTGACAACATGAAGCTGCGGGGCTGCCCGACTAGTGCTCAATTCTTCCAAGTAAATAATTTTTTAAAAGATTGCACTGTGAGTACTATTTATTTGGATAAATTTGAATGAAAATTTGGCCACAAGAGAGAGGGGGAGCTGGAGGGAGGGCACGACGTGGTGGGCGGGAACGCCGAACTCGCACTCGCCAGGCTGTGCTCCGCCTCTGCCCACCAGCCCCGCAGGCAGCGCCGCTCTCGTGCGCCGGCCCTGCTTCGGGGGGGGGGCAGCTGCCCCCCCGCCCCGCACTGGGTATGCCCATGATTTGGACTGAACTAAGCCTCCTGGTATATAATTTTGCTCTATTTGGTCAAAACCCATCACTGGCACTGCACCTCTCTTACCTGCACTGTGCAGCACAGCCCGTGAAGTGGCGGTGGCACCAAATGAAGCATGGCAATGGCTTCCAGCGAGATCTCACGTGATCCATAAGATCTTGTGAGATTTTGTGAAGATCTCACTAGCAACCTGTGCCTCTGATGGCACTGCTTCTCCGCTGGTGGCAGAGGCACGCACCACCTCTCGGGCCTCTGCTGCTCAATATGGGTACCTCACCCTGCCTACACACAAGCCCAATTTCTGAGGGTGGTGGGACGGACAGAGGGTATTCTCAGCCTATCGTGACACCAGAGAAGGTCTGGAGGGAAGGAAATGGGTTTTCAGATATTTGGGGCATAAGTTGTTCAAGTTTTAAGCACTCGTATGAGCACCCAGGGGAACTGCAGGTGGCGCTGTGATCTAAACCACTGAGCCTCTTGGGCTTGCCGATCAGAAGGTCGGCGGTTCAAATCCTCACAACAGAGCTCCCGTTGCTTGGTCCCAGCTCCTGCCAACCTAGTAGTTCGAAAGCACACCAAAAAGTGCAAGTAAAAACCGCTCCGGCAGGAAGGTAAACGGAGTTTCTGTGTGCTGCTCTGGTTTCACCAGAAGTGGCTTAGTCATGCTGGCCACATGACCTGGAAAAACTGTCTGTGGACAAACGTCGGCTCCCTCGGCCAGTAAAGTGAGATGAGAGTCGTCTGCGACTGGACTTAACTGTCAGGGGTCCTTTACCTTTACCTTTATGAGCACCCTGATGTAGTGTTGTACCTCCACCCAGGTTAAATAAACCCATAGCTATGGAGCTTGATCGCAGTTTGCAGTTCAGTGTGGCCTGTTCCAAAATTAACATCATTATCCTCCTATTTCTTCTTCCAAGAGCCTCAGCCAGTAAGTGTGTGTGTGTGTGTGTGTGTGTGCTGTAATCATGGTGTGGGGAAGCCTCATTAACAACAGTCAGGTAGTCATCATCCTTTCTTAATCTCAGGTACAAAGTTGAATTTATATGGTTAGAGCAAACAGGTTAGGGCATATTTTTGAGGCAAAACTAGATATATATTTTTTCCCCACTGCAAAAGGATGCTTCCGCCTGCTGGCTCCCAGCAACCTGAATCTAATTTCCCTGCCAATTTCATCTTCTGACTGAAAGAGGCAAGAGTGGGCATCATGCTGGACATGAAAATTAACCTGCAGATCCAACAACAAAGGCAACAGATGTCTAGGCTTATGTGAAGAAAGGGATTGTGTGGCAAGCATCCAGACATGCTGTGAGAAAGACAGGTCGGAGAGAGCCCCAGGCTGTTTTAAAATAATGTTTCTTCAAACAAAGCAGAGGGCAGCTGCAGCACAGACCTCTCCTGCCACAAAGAAAGCCAAATGCATGATACCCACAACACCCAGGGGTTCAACAAGCATTACTAACTGATTCTGTAGACTCTCCCTACTTCCACAAGCCGTGAAACTTAAGGCTGAGGGAAGGGGACAAGGGTCCCAGATGAAAGACGGGTGGATTAGGGTTGCCATATTTCAAAAAGTGAAAAAGTTGTTGAGCTTTTTGGGCAAAACCGCAAAAAAAAAAATTGATGGAAATCAGCAAAAACGACACTACGGTACCAACATGGGTTGCCATACGTCCAGATGGACTTCCTATCTTTCTTCTGTTTGGCTTTTATTATTGGAAGTTAAAGAGCAACCTAACATGGTTTAAGCTGCTGGCATCCGTATACTGATTTACCTAGGGAAGTCAATCCTTTATTTGCTTTGCGTGGCAAGGTCCCAAACCCTCCCGGGAAGTGGAATAAAGACACATGAAACAGTATTTTAGGCTTATGGGCGAAAAAGGCCACAACTTTATTGGTTACAGAATGTGAGTGGTATTGGCTTAGACATTGGAAACCCCACGACTATATCTGACTCCTGCCCATCTGCAGGAGTCTTAGAATGGTTAACCACCAGTAGGGGAGCCCTGCTGATGCACATCAACTAGGAACTCCCCCAGGGTCACCGCTAGGGGTTGTGCCATGGCCCTAGTCCCCCCCCCCCCAGTCTAGGGCTTTGAGCACAGTGAAGGCAAGCACTCCTTCAGCAAGATTCCTATAGGGAAACGTGTGCAGCCATCCTTTCAACAGCACCTCTTACTGAGAGTGTAATATGAAGCAAATGCTGCCCCATTTGAAGAAGGCATTTATGACAGGATGGGAGCAGCTGAGAATTCAAAAAAAAGTAGGCAGAACAGACAAGAGAAAATTGCAGAGTTTGAGGCACCTGGTGCCATTGAAGCAGAAAAGAAAATGTTAAAGAATGCCAGAATTGCCAGTGAGTGGTTGCCCAAGTCTGCCTGGAAACACAACAGATTTATTTACCTTTAAGTAGGAGTGTTTTCTTGCTTTAATTCCTTTCCCAACATAGACTGGTGGCCGGTAGCAATCATTCGAAAATGCAGTTATGAAAACACATTGAGGGCTCTTCATGTAATGGGATGTAGGAGCAAGCAACAGCAGCAATATTCCACCTCCACTGCAACATGCCTACCCAGGAATAAGCCCCAATGAACTGTATGGGACTTACTTCTGAGCAGATGTGCAGAAGATTGCATGGTAAGCATTGCTCTATCCCAGTAGAGCATAGCCAGTTTTTAAGAAGAAATTTGTACATATCCTTTTCTTTCTTAAATTGAATGTGTGGGGTGACTACCCCTGTTTTCCTTCATAAATGGATTTGATATGCAAAATGGGTTTTCTATGCTGAAGTTATTTATATAACATGAAATGGACCATAATACATTAATTACACCAAGCAACTAAGTGACACACACTGTTTACACTGGGAGAGACTTTGGGACTTCACAGAAGTCCAGCCAAGTCTGCGGAAACATCAGTTCCTTCATTGATCTCCTTATTATATTTTTTACATAATTTCCATAGAAACTGGAAATGTTCCCTAAACCAACAGAGGCTCCCATACTTCTAGCAATTATCTTAAGGTCTGATTTGCATTTTAAATGTCACCTGTATAAATTAAAACTGTTTACTGCTAACAACACTGTCATTTTATGATGCATCTGGCAGAAGCCAGCCAAAGCAAATGTCTGTTGCAAAATGCCCTCCCTCATCCATTACATCACATTAATATTGTATCACCGTACATTTACAACTTTTAACAAACAAATACACTCAGGCCAGCAGATGGCTTGGAGCAAGAAATCCAACACACACACACACACACCCTTCTGGCTTTGGCAGGTGTCTCTGGAGGTTGTTAAGCTAGCAACCCGTACTTTCCATCTCTACTTTGCAGCAGTGCTGCAGCAGGAGGAGCATATATGTAAATAAGATCTGGGAATGGTCATTTCAAGAACTCCTGCTTACACGAACAGCCACACACCCCTTGCTGTCAAGTCTCAGGTCAGGCCAGGTTTTATGTGCCTTTTATGTGGGGTGGTATTATTCTGAGGTGCTGGAAAGAACAGTACTGCTTTCAAGCTGCAGGAGGGGGATACATTTTTAAACACATTTCCACAGCTTGAGTACGTATTACAGTACTATATATGGGATGCGGGTGGTGCTGTGGTCTAAACCACTGAGCCTCTTGGGCTTGCCAATTGGAAGGTCGGCAGTTGAAATCCCCACAATGGGGTGAGCTCCCATTGCTCTATCCCAGCTCCTGCCAACCTAGCAGTTCGAAAGCATACCAGTGAAGTAGATAAATAGTCAAGTGGGAAGGTAAATGGTGTTTCCGTGAGCTCTGGCTTCCGTCACGGTGTCCTGTTGCGCCAGAAGTGGTTTAGTCATGCTGGCCACATGACCCGGAAAGCTGTCTGTGGACAAATGCTGGTTCCCTAGGCCTGAAAGCGAGATGAGCGCCACAACCCCATAGTCGCCTTTGAATGGATTTAACCATCCAGGGGTCCTTTACCTTTACCTTACAGTACTATAACACTTATTATACAAAGGCATTTGTTCCTTATATAATCACACCCATTTTAACTAAGTTTCTGATCATTTTTATGCCTTCCTGCTTTTGTCAAACTCCACTAATGAAATAACTATCAAAGTGGTACTATTCTGTGCCTCAGCATGTGCTCCTGGGACCAGGATGCTTAAATCTCCTTACCAGCCAAACTAGCATTCAGCAACCCAGTCTAGACCTTTGATAAATAAATGCTATCTACCCTTCCAAATAAAAACATCTATTTCCTCACACCTTGAGTTTTTCAATGAGTTGTTTACTTTTGCCCTTCTCACTTCAGCTTCTGATCTGTTCTTGAAGATGCAAATTAATTACATGCTATGATAAGAGGCTATAGTCCCACTTAACTGATCATACATCATGTCCTTTGAGGCAGGTCTGCAGTGCCATTGAACAGCTGGGCAAGTGCAATCTCATCCTTGGTTCATGCACCCAAGCTTCTTGCAGCTCCTTGGGGATCAGAGTGTCCCATCTGGAGGACATTCACTTGCTCTTGAGTTGAGGGCCAAACTTCTCACGACTTCAATTGTGAATTTTTCATAAGCAAACTGCATTATGTGGTGGACTAATAATGAATACGGTCAGAGGAGGCATGGAGTTGGGTTAGGAGGGATCTTGTTGCGATGCTGAGGTGCTATGTGTCTCAGGGGGAAATCCCCCCCTGGAGCCAATGAGTGATTTCCTCAAAAGCCTATAGCAACCTCCTTGCTAGTAAAAAAAATACTGCAAGACATTAAATAACTCACAATTTGCTGCCCTTTTGTGACACTCGAAATAGCTGCCTGAGGCAGCCACCTCACCCCGCCTAATGTTAGGGCCAGCCCAGCATTACCACAGCTTCTTTCTGTGATGCTCCCTTGTTATTT
Source organism: Zootoca vivipara (assembly GCF_963506605.1). Classification (NCBI taxonomy): domain Eukaryota; kingdom Metazoa; phylum Chordata; class Lepidosauria; order Squamata; family Lacertidae; genus Zootoca; species Zootoca vivipara. Next base: position 34,256,958 of record NC_083277.1, on the reverse strand, counting down.
TTCTATTGACTGTTGCATATCTAAGTAATCTTGTTACAGTATATTTATAGTATTGGAATGTGTGGTTTTTTTGGAAGTATCTTGGGGGGATTGGACTAGATGACCCTTGTAGTCCCATACAACTTTGCAATTCTGTGATTCTAAGGAAAGTCTTAACATGTTGGATTTACCTTATGGAGCAAGGAGGTAGTCAGAATTATTGGTCATCAGGAAATAGTATACCTGTCTTTTTTGTTTCTTTTTTATAATCCAGGCACATGTGCAAACCTGGAGAAGTTCTAAATAGGCATTGTCAACATTTCTGAACTCAATATAGGGGATATGAAGATATAATAACCACACCTGCAAAATCATTTTCAATTTCTAGGCACCAACATCAGCCTTTCTGTCACCTGAGAATTCTCCATCCCTGACCTTAGCCGCATGGGAGGACGAACTCCTTTCATCTTCTTTTCGTATACGAAAGACGCCAGTATGGGAAAGCAGAAGGCAGCTTCCATGTTCCTTGTGAGTTTGCTAAGTAGTGCCCTTTGGCAAAATTAGTCAAGGAGAATGATTGCTTTGCAAGAAATTTTGTGCAATCATTATTTCGCCTAACTTCTCTGCTCAGCTTCAGGATCAATTCAGGTGAACTAATTTTCTTCTCCTTAATGATTAATGTTTCATATTAATATAGCCATAAGGAGGGCAAAGGCAAGAAGCCTGTGTTTTCATTCTCTGACATAATTACATCTCATTTCAAGAATAATTTCTTATCATTCCTGGTGTGTGTGTGTGTGTGTGTGTGTGTGTGTGTGTGTGTGTGTGTGTGTTTTAAATCCTCCAATTCTGTTTGGGGGTGAGGGGGTTAGGCAAAACGAAGGGGCAATTGTGATGACCACCTCCCATGTTGTCTGAGATGAGGGTGTTCCCTGCTAGCACAGAATGTACCCCTCCACTCAGCTCACTATTCCCTTTCAAAGTACTTGCTGCCACCAGATAAAAGAGGGATCGTTTCTACAAGCCTGCCCTTTATCAATCAACCTTCCATCTTGCCTGGGGTCTCCCTGAAGCCAATTAAGGTAGCATGTTTTATGGCTCTAGGTGTGGGATGTGTGGGGTGTGTGTGTGTGTGAGAGAGAGAGAGAGAGAGAGATAGAGAGAGAGAGAGAGATAGAGAGAGAGAGAGAGAGAGAGAGAGAGAGAGAGAGAGAGAGAGAGAGAAAGAGAAAGAGAAAGAGAGAAAGAGAATAAGAAGATACCACACTGGGTTTATGAAACACATAATCTTCATTAATTCTTATTTTTCCATTTGCAGGACATAGTCATTAAAAAAAAAGTACAACAAAGATGAGACCCCAACATATATTTGTTGTATTAGATTTATTACCTTCCTGCCCCCCTCCCCACAATAATCCAGGGTGGGATTGAACCATAAATGACCTAGGAGCTGCCACAGAGAGTGTCCTCCCCGAGGCCACCACCATCTGAACTTCAGAGGGTGTTGAAACAGAATTGTACTTGAAAATTATGGAACTTATCTCATCCTCTCTCAACAGCAGCCTGGGGCTCCTTTGTCAAGCCCTGCAAGACTTTCCATCTTAATAATTTGGATTGCTGGTGCTTTAGGGTTTGGCAAACTGCCCTCCTTGAAAAGGGATCTCATAAACTGAAAGTATCTAAAGGGCAGAGCTCAAATGACCTATTTTTTTTCTCTATATAGCATGATTCTATTTCTTATATGGATACTGAGGCACACTGTTACTCAGTGTCAAGCCAGTCATCTGCCTGCTGCAATTTGGACAGTGTGGGATGCTGTGGTCAAGTCGTCGTTGGACCATCGTGCAAGGAAGCTGTCTCTGCAGCTCCCTTGCACTCCAGAGCCAGGCTCCGATAAGGGAGTCTGTCATGGGGCCCCTTTAAAAAATGTGTCTGTGGCCACAGCCACACACACACAGAGAGACTACACCACTTCTTATGGCCAGAAAGGGAGGTTGATTATTGGAAGAAATATGAAAATAACATATCCAGCACTATGGTATTAAGGAAGCTTACTTTGTAGAGAACGGCATCAAGTGGTTTTGTTGTAATAAAATGCACAAATAATTTAACTGGCATAATTCATTTGCCTGCATTGAATGAGATCCTGCATGTATACTTCTGAAATTCATATTTTGTAACTTATTCTCCTTTCTTTATCTTACTTTAGAATACATTTCTTACATATCTGTTGTACTCTATATTTCAATGCCTCCATAAAAGGCATAGATTTTTCTAGAACATATACTTCTGGAATGTGGAGTCACTCTGAACCAGAGAGGCTCTGTTGTACAACATTGTTCCCATTAGTGACACGAGATCTTCTGTATATAACTGAATTCCTGTATTATGAACAACAAACCCACATAGCAGATCATCTGGAATACATTTTGGGTTGTTGTTGTTTACAGTTACTCAATTGGGGGTCAATTCAACCCTTGATAACTTATTGCTAAAGTGTTTCTGAGTCTACAAAATAATTATATAGTCACATTATAGATCCACTGAGTTTTCTTTCACTGCAGCAATAAAATAGCAATGGCGGAAGGAACTGTTATGGCCAGAAGATATTAAGGTATGAGTAAAACCAGAGCTTAAGCATCTTGTAGCTTGAAACTGTCACTTAAAAGGAAATATTCCATTTGTCAGTAACCAAACCCTCCAGGTAGATTAACTTCCTGACTGTAAAACGTAGAATGTTGCTTTAGGTCAGAGGCACTCAACTCTGTTCAGTCTAAGTATTCAGCAGCAGATTTATTATTACCAGAAGCAAAATCTGCAGTTTAAGTGTAGGAAGAAGGTACAGTCAGAAATGGTCAAAGAGTTTATATATGCTCATTTGTCAAGTTGTAATAAATCAGCAACCCACTTATTTAAGAATGCCAGATCAGCAGATATTTTCAAAGTTCAGAAACTGGCTAAGGAACTAGAATTATCTCGGGGAAGCAAAAGATCATTTCAGAAATAAAAGTCAACTCCAACATTTAGCCAATGTGTGGGTTGCAGAACGAGCAGAAGTGATTTACCCAGCTAGTAGCATTCAAAATCAGAACTCTTTGACTTTACCCACAGAGAGACCTGTGTGCTCATTGTACATGCTCGACCTCTGGATCTCATTCAGCACATGCCACTCAGTCTAGGTCCTAAATTCTGTTATACTGCAGTCTTAATATTGGGCAGTTCAAATATGATCTCAGATTAATAAACCATGGTTTATAATAACCATAATAATAAACCATGGCAGGGCCATCTTAAGCATGCCCGGCGCCGTGGTGCTACAGATCCCTCTGGCACACCCCCCCGCCCCGTTTTCCAGCGCGGCAAGCGGGTGGGCGCGCAGCGCGACTGCCCCAGGCGCAGCTGCACTGCGCCACCCAGCCTGCCGTAGGGCCGGCCCTGGGCCAGGGGGCGCTGCCCGCCCCCTGTTGCGACACCCCTGCACAAGGCGCAGGCGGCCCCAGGCTCGCGCGCCTCCGGAGAGCAGTCTGAAGCTGCTGAACAGCGGAGGCGCACCTGGGGCAGCCTCAGCCGTGTCTCTCAGCGGGCGCAGCGGCGCCCCTGGTGCCCCTCGCCACCAGTAGCGGGCCTAGAGCCGGCCCTGAAGCATGGTTTATTTAGCGGAAAATATGTGTCAAATACGCTGGCTTAGACACATATGATGTGTTTATACCATTAAAAGAGCACAAAAAAGGGACCACCTGGCTGGTTTGAAACTTGCTTTGAACTTTTGGATTTATTTTATTTTTACATCCTTAATTCTGTTCTATTAGCAAATTTAAATAATTTACCGGTAACTGATTAAAAGTTGCCAGTTGGCCCAGACTGAACAGTGGGGGAAGGGAAATGAAAAACCCATGGGACTGGGAAAGTGCTTCTTCTTTTTTGGACTCTGGACAACATACCATCCCCACAAAGGAAATACAGTGGTACCTCTACTTACGAATTTAATGCGTTCCAAACGCACATTTGTAAGTAGAAAAAATTTGTAATTCGAATCCCATAGGAATGCATTGGGAGAAAAAAATTGTAAGTAGAAAAAATCCTATCTAAAAATTCGTAAGTAGAAAAAATCCTATCTAAACTGCATTCAAGATGGCGGACGGAGCTCCATTCGTAAGTAGAAACAGTAGAGTTATTCGTAAGTAGAGGTACCACTGTACTAAACCACATCTTACTACCTTTCTGCTGCGTTTCCATAGGCTTTGGATGCTGCTCAACAAATGGGGGGGGGCAGGAACAAGAAGGACAGCTGCACACAAACAGACAATGATTTAGCATTCTTAGTGTAAAGAAAGGCCAAGGGACAATCACTTAGGAGAGGGAAATAAAAACGAATGGGTTTTATTTTTATTTTAAGTCATTAAAACTGATCTGGGAAGAGTTAATTATATCTTTGCTTCCTGTGGGAAACCTGTGCACATTTAATTTGCATAATGCATCGATGTTCCACTTAAACCTTTAATGACAATGGTTGTACGTTATTTATATGCAGGTAAAAGAATACTAAGCGCATCTCTTAAGTGTTTGGAGGAATGAGATGGTGACATTTTCATACTGGATACAACTCACTTAAAAAGCAGGCAACCTGTTTTTTTCTGATCAGATTCCAACATGAAACACCCCCCAGCCAGGTGGCATCAAGGGGAAAGGTCTAATTTCAAGCACTGCTGGAGAATCCCACGATTTACACAGGCATGCCACCACAATCTATGAGCGCTGAGAGATTCCAGAGTTTCCAGGAACTTCCTAGGGTTCAGTGAGGAACAGCAGAGACCGTGGTATTTTTAGGATATGTGGTTTATTAACACATATAACCTGAGCCAAAGTTGGAGGAACCCAAAGCATCAACACCCTCGAAGGTCCTGCTTCTCCCTTAGTCGTAGCCTTGAATTCAAACACACACACAACTAGTTCCCTGGCTTTTGTTTCTCACTGCCAGCTGGGTGTATGAAAATTATACATAAAAGTGGAAAAAGTGGATAGGGGAGATGGATTTCTCCCTCTCTCATAATACTGAAATTCAGCACATTCTACTCATGTAAAAACATGCTGATTCCCAGACCGTCTGCGGGCCGGATTTAGAAGGCGATTGGGCCGCATCCGGCCTCTGGGCCTTAGTTTGGGAACCCCTGCCCTATACCATGGGTAAGCAAACTACGGCCCAGGGGCCGAATCCGGCCCAATCGCCTTCTCAATCTGGCCCACGGACGGTCTGGGAATGAGATCATGCTTTTTACATGAGTAGAATATGTCCTTTTATTTAAAATGCATCTCTGGGTTATTTGTGGGACCTACCTGGTGTTTTTACATGAGTAGAATGTGTGCTTTTATTTACAATGCATCTCTGGGTTATTTGTGGGGCATAGGAACTCGTTAATTATTATTATTATTCAAAATAGTCCAGCCCACCACAAGGTCTGAAGCACGGTGGACCGGCCCCCTGCTGGAAAAGTTTGCTGACCCCTGTCCTATGGCATTCATTGTTGTGTCACACCACCCCCACTGATGTGAATAAAATTTAGCACAATATGCTGGTATATTGGTCCAAAAGCCACAGTTCCATAACACGTAGTCCAATGTGAAAGGAGCAATAGAAAACAGGACAAAAGTGCTAGCATTATAATCAGGAAAACTAGCAGAGTACTTCCCATGTCTGCTAAGGGGGTTAGAGACATTCATGGAAGCTCAGTTGGCTAGAGCATAGTGCTGATAATACCAAGGCCACAGGTTTGATCCCCATATGGGACAGCTGCATCGCAGGGGGTTGGACTAGATGATCTTCAGGGTCCCTTCCAACTCTACAATTCTGTGATTAGCTATCGGTGGCGACAGCCTACAATGGCTTTGTGCAACCTTGAGTGTCAGTAATACCAGCAACACAAGAATACCAGTATCACAAGAATCCCGACTGAGAAGAGATTTCTCGGACTCCAGTCCTGCTTGCAGGCTCCCATTATGGAACTGGTTGGCCACTGGGAACACAGGATGCTGGACTTGATGAGCCTTTGATCTGATCCAGCGGAGCTCTTCTTGTGCCCTTAGAAAGCCTCATCCACAATAAACCTGGCAAGATTATTTTTATGATATACAAGCAGATGGAATGTGCCAGAGAAAAGAAGTAGGTTGATTTTTTCCTATTTTTTGCCCTTCTAATCTCTCTTCTGCATATGCCTTCTTCAGTCCCCAGGCCTAATTTCTAATCTGGTCTATTGTCAATTAGTGATGATGTTTGATCCAGATGTCACCAATGTGGACTTCAACCCTGCTGTACTGGTGGCTTGTGAACAGATGTCTGCACACAATATGCCCATTTAATTAATCTAATTATTTTAAGAACTTTGCTTAAGAAATCCACCATAGTCAATAACTCACATTGGATTCATACTCTTTGGAATATACTTTTTTTTCCCTGTTCTGGAGAATAGCAACCTTTTACTGTTACAACAGCAGCCTCTAGAGGAGGACTTCTACCTGTGTTGTTGCTTTGAAAATGTACAGCCAGGCTGCAGTTTGCATTTTTGCAGCCACAATAGTTATTTGCTCATCTACATGCTCAAGTAAACATGAAATATAGTGTTGTGAGATGTATGCTTTAGTTGCAGCTAGACCACAGTTAGAATTCAAAGCTTCATGGATCTAGGAGCAAGTCCTTGAATCCTAGAATTGTAGAGCTTGAAAGGATCGCGAGGATCATCTAGTCCAACCCCTTGCAATGCAAGAATCCTTTTGCCGAAAGTGGGGGTCGAACCTACAACCCCGAGATTAAGAATCTCATGCTCTACCAACTGAGCTATCCTGTCTATGTGTTTCTGATACACACAAAAGTGTGTGTATTTAGACACTAGGAAAAACTCTCATTTGGTGTAGGAACCTGCCCTTAAGATTATCTTTACCAGGCTCTACCACCTGATTTGGCAGGTACCAAGGTGATGTATCTGCTTTTTAAGATGCTGTCTAGGTTTGTCATCGTTTTTCTCCCAAGAAGCAGGCATCTTTTAATTTCAAAACTAAGAATTCATCATGTGAAAGGCTGGACTGGATGAATCCCACGCCGGAATTAAGATTGCCGGAAGAAATATCAACAACCTCAGATATGCTGATGACACAACCTTGATGGCAGAAAGTGAGGAGGAATTAAAGAACCTTTTAATGAGGATGAGAGCGCAAAATAAGGTCTGAAGCTCAACATCAAAAAAACCAAGATCATGGCCACTGGTCCCATCACCTCCTGGCAAATAGAAGGGGAAGAAATGGAGACAGTGAGAGATTTTACTTTCTTGGGTTCCATGATCACTACAGATGGTGACAGCACTCACAAAATTAAAATACACCTGCTTCTTGGGAGAAAAGCAATGACAAACCTAGACAGCATATTAAAAAGCAGAGACATCACCTTGCTGACAAAGGTCCGTATAGTTAAAGCTATGGTTTTCCCAGTAGTGATGTATGGAACTGAGAGCTGGACCAGAAAGAAGGCTGATCGTCAAAAAATTGATGCTTTTGAATTATGGTGCTGGAGGAGACTCTTGAGAGTCCCATGGACTGCAAGAAGATCAAACCTATCCATTCTGAAGGAAATCAGCTCTGAGTGCTCACTGGAAGGACAGATCCTGAGGCTGAGGCTCTAATACTTTGGCCACCTTATGAGAAGAGACGATTCCCTGGGAAAGACCCTGATGTTGGAAAAGATGGAGGGCACTAGGAGAAGGGAACAACAGAGGACGAGATGGTTGGACAGTGTTCTGTAAGCTACTAACATGAGTTTGACCCAACTGCAGGAGACAGTGGAAGACAGGAGTGCCTGGCATGCTCTTGTCCATAGGGTCACGAAGAGTCGGACACAACTAAACAACTAAACAACAACAACAACAACAACAACAACCTCTTAGTTTTCAGGCTTCTTCCCCGGCATTTTCATAGTCTGAGCTTCTGGAGATCAGTCAACCCCACCCACAATCCTATGCCCACTTACCTAGAAATAGGTTCTACTGTGCCTAGTGGATCATACATTCTAGTATTGGTAAGTGTGCTCGAAACTGCAGCCTAATTTACTCATAATTTAAGACCACACTAGTCATGCGGAGCTGGTTATTATAAATAACATTGATCACTGAGAACAAGAGGCTATTGAAGAATCTCAGTTTGAAAACATTTTAAAAGCAGCTTATTTTTCAGGGTCCCTGGAAAACAGCAACTTTCCCAAACAAAAGGCTTTCCCTTAGAAAACTGTTGCTGCTTCCCCTAGTGCCTGATGAACAGCTATTATGGACAAGAACAGATTAGGTATACATCTTCTGGGACATAATAAATATCAGCGAAAAGGTAATTCACCCTAGGTCACAGGGCTTGGGGAGGGAAAAAAGAGAAATATCTTTAATCTAATAAATTTAGAATGGTTTTTAAGAATCATAACCTCGAAATTAAAAATGCAAGCCCAGTACAGCCTCCAGCATTGATTAAAAGCCCAGAAGCTTTATCACCATGTAATTGCTTCATGACCTGTTTCTCAACAGCACGAGCACCAAGTTTTCTCAATAAGAAATTTTAATTTCAAGGTACCTCTAATTTACTGCGCCTGTTACTGTTATATTACAAAGGGGCTCTGCAGGCGTGACATTTTTCTACTCGGCTTCAGTTCAATTTACTCCTAAATCTCCTTAAACAAAGCCTTTATTTTCTTGTTTCTGTAGTATTCCTGCATGTCGGCCTTGTAGGCTTGTTCTCAGCTCTCCTTCTTCACGGGGCAACTTTTGGAGGCTTCTAATTAAAGAGGTCAAGGGAGAGGTGCTCAGCTTGCTCATGTGGGTCTAGAGTCCATGTGGGTCATGTGGGTCTTGAGTTCCCTCCAGGCCCCTCCATCACGTCACTGTCCCCATGCACGTTGCCCTCCACGAGTGGAAGAGCAAACTTCCGGAACGGATGAAACAATTTGAAGAGTGAATGTACAATAATGGTGGCACCACAGAAGGGATGGGGTTAAATGGCGTGCACCCTGCTATGTATGCAGGCATTGTAGGCTGGGGGACACAGGTGGCGCTGTGGGTTAAACCACAGAGTCTAGGGCTTGCCGATTAGAAGATCGGCGGTTCGAATCCCCGTGACGGGGTGAGCTCCCGTTGCTCAGTCCCTGCTCCTGCCAACCTAGCAGTTCGAAAGCATTTCAAAGTGCAAGTAGATAAATAGGTACCGCTACAGCCGGAAGGTAAACGGCATTTCCCTGTGCTGCTCTGGTTCGCCAGAAGTGGCTTTGTCATGCTGGCCACATGACCTGGAAGTTGTATGCCGGCTCCCTCAGCCAATAATGCGAGATGAGCGCCGCAACCCCAGAGTCGGTCACGACTGGACCTAATGGTCAGGGGTCCCTTTACCTTTACCTTTACCTTTACCTTTATTGTAGGCTGAAGCCGGGCTGTATGCATGCAGGTCTGTATGCATGCCTAGGTCTTCAGGCCTCCTGGAGCTCAGGAGCTTCATCTGCATAACAAAAGACAGAGAGGAATCTAAAACCCTCCAAAGGCAGGCAGTCCCTACTGAGATGGGGCCATTTCTCGTAGTGGTGCCTCACTAGATGAACGGGTCTTTTCTTATAACGAAGAATTTGTCTAGCGAATCCCATAGGAATGCATTTTTTAAAAAAATTGATTTTTTTTTTTGCCCATAGGAACGCATTAATTGAATTTCAATGCATTCCTATGGGAAACCGCAATTCGCTAGACGAATTATTCATAAAACGAATTCATCTAGCGAGGCAACCTCCGCTCGAAAATTTCGTTAAGCAGGGCATTCGTTAAGCGAGGCACCACTGTACCAGAATTGTAAAGGAAATTGCCTATCAATGCAGATATTTCTCCAGCAGGGTCAGATCAAAGTTCTGGAAACCAAGCATTATGAGGAATGGTTGAGGGATTTGGGTATGCTTAGCCTGGATGAGAGGAGACTGAGAGGAAATATGACAGCCATCTTCCAATATCTAAAGGGCTGTCACATGGAAGATGGAGCAAGTTTGCTTTCCCCTGCTGCAGAGGGTCGGACTTGAACCAATGGCTTCAAGGTAAAATAAAGCAGATTCTGATTCAACATAAGGAAGAACTTTCTGACAGTAAGAGCTGTTCAACAGTGGAATGGACTCCCTCAGGAGGTAGTGGACTCTCCTTCATGGGAGGTTTTTAAGCAGAGGTTGGATGGTGATCTGTCATGGATGCTTTAGTTGAGCTTCCTACATTGCAGGGGGTTGGACTACATGACCCTCTGGTTCCTTTCCAACTCTACAATTCTAGGATTTTGTCCACTCTGTGGGAAGCTTCATGTATTATAGCCTAATGTGGAGGATAATGAAAAACCCCTTCACTTGAGGCCTTAAGCTACTATGTGCAGTAGGCTGATAACATGATAATGCTCCAGGCGAGCATTAACAGCCACATAAATGTATCAGCATGAAGACCCTCCACACCCTTGGGCATCTATACTTATAGCTGTCTGACCAGTAAAACCACATTCTCTCAGGTAATATGCAGGAGCTTTGTTTTTGTCTCACTGGCACATATGCAGCCTAGTGATAGTAAGAGTCTGCAGAATGTAAAATGCTGCTATGTGCAGGGTCTACACGACATTTAAGAAACAGTTCAAAATTCAGAGGTTCCAGAGGAAAACAGGATGCAGAAGTGGGGTCAGGTAGCTTTGTGTCCCCTTCCCAGTCCAACCCAACTTTCCCCAACATTCTGTGTGGTGGAGTAATTTAAGGAGAATAAGCTACCACAGCGCTAATCTGCAATTGCATGGCAGCAACGAGTTGGCATCTGCCGGCAATTTGGCACAAAGTTGTCAGGGCAGCAGGATATAACAAGTCCTTAATGTTTATTTTCTCCATTCCAATAAGTGTCCAACCCAAAATCCAACAACGGGAACGGAAAGGTGCCTACCGTGTTAAGAGCTAATAGGCTTTTATTGAGCCCTGTGGCTTCACACATAATTCTACCGGTGTTATTGTGTTGTTTAAGCAGAATCAATTTAATGCCTAGAAAAATGGCCTTTGTCTTGAAGGCTGCTGCCTTTAATTATGCAACAGAACACAACTGCAAAGCATCTGTAAAGGCAGGCAAGGAGGTGCTGCAGGAACCTGCATTTCTTTTTCTCAGCCCTGAGAGGAAACTGTAAAATAATAATAAGCTCATGGTTTTAAGACCCTGCATGTTTTAGAAATCTGGGGAACCAGGAGGGGGAAAGGCCACACCTCAGTGTTAGAGTATCTCATACCCTCCAACATTTTCATCCCTATAATTGGGATGTAGCAGGGTCAGGTCCGGTGCACAAGCCAGAAGGGTCCAGAAGGCATTCTGTCATGACCCTGCTGACTCATGCCAGACCAGAGTCAGCGTCTTTTGGTCTGGAGAACCAAAAAAACAGGGCATTCCAGGATGCAAACAGAAGTCGGGATTGGCTTCTGTGATTCCAGGATGTCCCACTCAAAATGGAACAGTTGGTGGGTATGGCATCCACCTTACATGCAGAAGGTTCCAAGATCAATCCCTAGCCTCTCCAGGTAGAACAGGAAGAGACCTCGACAGAGGGCCAGGCAGTGAAGACAATATTGAGCTGGGTTCACCAATGGTCTGACTCAGCTTCTTATGTTCCTAAGTTGGGTTTTAAAACTCCATGCAGTGCTATTTTTGTATGAAAAGATGTGCCAGAACTCACCATTAACCACACCTGCCAAGTCTCCTGCTGAAAAATGCAGGATCAGCAGCGGCGCGGCACTGGAAGTTGCATAGAAGCAACTTCCAGGGCCTCTCTGACCATGTGTGGGCACCGGAAATAGGGCAGAGCGGCACCGGAAGTCACTTCTACGCATGTCCGGTGGCCATCTTGGTGGTGGCCGCCATGCGGCCGCCTTGGTGACGGCCGCCGTCATGCGGCCACCACCAAGATGGCTGCTGGGCATGCGTAGAAGCAACTTCCAGTGCTGCTCTGCCCTATTTCCGGTGCCCACACATGGGCAAAGCAGCACCCAAAATGGAGGCTCACGGGCAGGTAGGGAATCCGGGGGATTTCCGGGATTTTTCTCCATTCAGGAAAACGGCGGGAAACGGATTAAAATTTGGAGGTTTCCCACGAAAAACAGGGTACTTGGCAGCTATGCCATGAACACCTCCCTCATTCTCTTATATAATGGCAATATTGCCCACCTGAGAGCAGCGGCGGAGGAAGCCTCTCGAGCCCCTGAGGTGGAGTGCACAGGGGTGGGGCAAACTGCCCATAGAGGTGGGGGGGTGCCCATAGGGGTGGGGCGTGCAGTGCCCATACGGGAAGGGGCACAGCGCCCATAGGGACGGGGCCGCAGCGGGGCCTCAGCCACCCTACAGCTGGGGGGGGGAGGCAGCGGGTGGACAGTGCGGAGCCTGCAGACGCAGAGACGAGTGGCTTGTGCGCAATGCAGGCCCCACAGTGATGAGTACCACCCACCATTTTGTCACTCCCCCTGTCGCGGTCACTCTGACCTGCACATCACCCCCGGACGTTTGACGGTCTATTGGTGATGTGCCAACGACAAACAAATACTTTCAATCACTCACACACCTCAGACCAGGATATAGTAAAATAAAACAAGATGGTTTATTGAATGTTCTTATGCGTATTGGTTACTGTACAAAGCTTAAACGGTTTCAAAATCACAGATGGTTCCTATACCGGCCTAATACCTCTAAATATGAATTACCGGCCTATTACCTCTAAATATAACTAATAATAATTATCACTAAACTCATAACACTGTATCCTGTCTATCTCACTATTTAACAGCCACCACAATAATAACCAGCTCTTATCTTCACACCAACTCCTCTCATCTAACTCACTCTCCTCTCATCTAACTCTCCTCTCACTCCCTCCTGCCTGCCTGCTTCTCCCTATATACACCCTGCTTCTGGCTGGAGAGCTCCCATTGGCCGTTTCCCTCCCTGGTAACTTAACCCCTTCTAGGCCCTCTAGAGGTGAAACGCCACACCCCCATCAGGGTGGCACCCAGGGTGGGCTGCAACACACACACCCAAACACACACACACACCCCTTTGTACACCCCTGCCTGAGAGGTGCTGGAAATGAGTTCCAGCAAGTTCTGGGTGGGAAAAAAGCACAGGAACCATGGATACGAAACACTCCCTGCTGCAGGCAAGCGTCTTGTATAAGTGAAAAGGCAACAGAAACAGGGAGGGAGTATGTTTCTTCCCACAGCTCCTCCCAACATTGCACTTCGTTTTCCCCATTTGGAATGCCTGAAAATGAAACAAAGCAAGGTTCCTTATCATCTCACTGGATTCCGGCAGTTTTATTTGTATGATGCGTAACATTGTTGATGGGTCCTTCTCAGGGATGGCTTCTCACCCTCCCCACCAGTGCTCTTATTGGGAAGCTCTTCTGGGAAGTACCACTGTTAATTCAGATTCACACAGCAGAATCCGACCCTTGCCAGAGAAAGAGTGCAGATCGCGACATTTCTCTGAGTTTTACTTCAAGGACAAGGTTCACTGCAATATTTTGAATCATCATTACTGGTCCTGAAGCAGGAACAGAACAGACTGCAGCTCCCTGTTATAGAAAAATAAATAGGCTAGGTCCTGCCGCTGGGATCATGCCAGAGAAAAATGTAATGGTTTATTTATTGCTAAAAATTAGTTGTCCACTTGTTTGAGGTGGGAGTCAAATATATGCATATATACACAATAGATCCAAAAACTTACCAAAATGTGTGCGCGCAGAACACATTTCTTTTTCAACTTACATAATATGCAGTGGCAGATTTATGGTATGTGGGTCCTTGTGTGCAGCCCTTTGGGGGGGCCATGGGCACAGCCAAGGGGGGCAAGGGGGCAGCTCCCCCCCCCCCCGCCGATCAAGTAAAACAATAGAAATACAGTGGTACTTCTGGTTAAGAACTTAATTCATTCCGGAGGTCTGTTTTTAACCTGAAACCATTCTTAACCTCAGGTACCACTTTAGCTAATGCGGCCTTCCACCGCTGCCACACCGCCGGCGCACGATTTCTCTTCTCATCCTGAGGTAAAGTTCTTATCCTGAGGTACTATTTCTAGGTTAGTGGAGTCTGTAACCCGAAGTGTTTGTAACCCGAAGTGTTTGTAACCCGAAGTACCACTGTAATTAACTAACTGACCAAGCACAACTGTTCTCCCCCCCCCCAACAAAGTCCTGCCCCCCCCCCAACAAAAATCCTGGCTATACCCATGGGAGGGGGCGAATAAATGTAACTATGTCAAAATCAGGGATGATGGAGGAGGAGGAGGAGGAGGAGGAGGAGGAGGAGGAGGAGGAGGAGGAGGAGGAGGAGGAGGAGGATGGAATAAAAAGTATAGCATGCAGCAGAAACAAGAAAGGGTTGCCATATCCTGCTCCTTTCTCCCTTCTGTTCAACTGAGGCTCCTCTCAGGTAGCTGCCTGCTCCATGTGCCCGCAGGCAGCAAAACAAACATAGCAGCAATGGGCTGATTCCCACGTTTCTGCCTCCATTATCACAGCCTGTAATTTGGCTGGCAGGCAGCAAAATGAGCTTCTCTCCACCCCGCCCCACCCCTTTCCATGGCCAGCAAAGCAAAGAGACAAAATTCTGGACACTTTTTGGAATTTTGTGAAATTAATCAACCGAAAGGAAAATTGTTGTATTCTTAGTATTTCCCTTGTTTTTACAAGGCCAAATACTTATATGTATTCAATATAAGAATGTTTTTGTTAAATTCTCTCTTTTAAAACAAAAAACGTATTGGACCCTCGATAGTCTTTGTCCAATTTCAGATTAATTGAAATATAAGAATTTGAGTTACATGATTTCAGCAAGAAAAAGATAATGAAAGAGTTTATGATATAGTGGTTTGGCACACTTTTAGATGGCTTTGAGTTAAGACAGCACAAAATTTAAAAATAGAAAATTATACTATTTGGGGACATTTTTATATATTTCCATCTTAAATCCCTAAAATGCATTGTTTTGAGGAAATAGATTATTTCTTTAATGACATTGGGAGAAACAGTGGCTGGATACAGTGTGTTTCATGGCAACATTGCCTGAGGGTTTATGCCCACTTACCTCTTGCCCCAGACTGTGCCTGGAAAGCGCAGAGGAAAGTTGCGCCCAAGCCTGAATAAAGTCAGAGGAACTCTGGTCCCAAACTACACTTTCTTTATTTCTATTTTTAATGAGGGTGAAGAGTTTGCAGCCCTGCTGCAGTAGACAACGGTTGAAGCACAGGCCTGAGCATACGGCCCCAGGCTAACATGGTCCTCTTTTATTAGCGAGAGTTCAAAACTCCAGGCTGCCCTGGGATCAATACAGAAAGTGTGCCTCGCACTTGCGGCAGCCATCCAAACAAAATGGAAAGAGATTGCCAGTTTCTCGGAGCATTGTTCTTGGCTGTGATGAACAGCTAAGTGGAGATAGATTTCTGCTGCTGCTGCTGCTGCACGAAAGCTGTGTGCATTAAATGATTTGGTGGGATAGGATAAGCCACGCAGGAGACGAGGGAAAGAGATTCCGTCCTTGAATGTGCGTATTCTTAGTGGGAACATCTTCTAGAAAGGCCAGCGTATAATAACCATTATTGGTAGACGCTGAAGTATGTTTTTGAATGGATGCTGTACACTGGATCATTCCTTGCCTGAGGAAGAAATCTTTAGAATCAATATTCTCTGGAACAAATCCAGGAATACGAGCATACAGACTTGTATCTTTCAAAGCAAACCTGCTATGAATTCCAAAGTGCTTGCTTCATCCAGCACCAATATAGAAATATACACTGGCACACATATACATACACAAACATACAGATAGAGTGGGGACGGACGGACATGCACAATCAGGCACAGTGTTTGAGCATGGTCTGATTTTCATTTGAGCATATATATATTTCAGATGCAACAGATTTCCCACTCCCCTCAGTATAGAATCATAGGATCAGAATTGTAGAGTTGGAAGGGACCCTGGCTGAGGGTCATCTAGTTCAGCTTGTTTTTGAGAAACCCATGCTTGGTCTTAGCAATCACAGCATCCTTTTCTAAATGTTCATAGGCTGACTGCTTATTTATCTGTTACCTGGGTCTTCTTCTTTTTCCCTTGTTGAAGATGGGGACATTTGCTTGCTTCCAGTCTGCAGGGGCCTCACCTGTTCTCCAAGAATTCTCAAGGATTATAGATAGTGGCTCTGAAATTACACCCGCAAGCTCCTTTAGTATCCTTGGATGCAGCTCACCAGGCCCTGGAGATCTGAATTCATTTAAAGTAGCTAGGTGTTCCCTACCACGTCTTTTCCTATCTTGGGCTGCAGCTCCCTCTTTGTGTCATTTATTATGTTATCACCAGATTGGGCACTTCTTTCCTTTTGAGTGAAAACAGAGGCAAAGTAGGTATTGAGCAGTTCCACCTTCTTTATGCCACCCAATAGCATTTCCTCATCTTCTGCAGCCTAGCTGGTACCAAATGTATTGCTCTAATTTCCTTTGGACCAGATTAGTGTAGCCGGGGGGGGGGGGTGTTGTTTTCTGGGCAGCCCAGAACCTCCATACACACTTTGGTGGTGCTTATGCGGTAGACAGGGAAGGGCATTAATCTGTGCGTAAGAAAGACTAGAGTCCAACAAGCCTGAAATCCCAAATAGGGCAGACTCCATACAATTTTGCTAAGCATTAAGATTCCAGGCTCCCAAAGTATTTTAGTATGGGGTTGGCCAAAATGCCCAGGGTGATCTTGAAATGGAGAATGAAATCAAAGAGACATCCAAAGGAGGAAATATTGTAGTAATGGGCAATGTCACTTTCCCTCACATTGACCAAATATATGCGTGCTCCAGTTAAAGCAGACAAATTTCTAGATACTCTAAACCAGTGGTTCCCAATTAATGGTCCAAGGACTGCAGGGAATCAGTGTAACCCATCCAGAAGGTCCGTGGCACCATTCACATAACACAAACTTTCATAGAGGTATCAAAATTTTCAAAGTAGGGGGTCCATGGCTTGTCTTTTGAAAAATGGAGTCCGCAGTACTTAGCTAATTGGGAACCACAGCTCTAAATCAGGTATCCCCAAACTTGGCCCTCCAAATGTTTGGGGACTACAACTCCCATAATCCCTAGCTAACAGGACCAGTGGTAAGGGATGATGGGAATTGTAGTCCCAAAACATCTGGAGGGCAGAGTATGGGGATGCCTGCTGTAAATGATTGTGCTCTAGAAGAGCTGGTCATGGAACTTGACCCTGGGCTTCATCTTAAGTGTTGCCCAACAAAGAGGTCCAACATAATCACTTTTGTATTCAAAAACTTTCTCAATATAAGGTGATTAGTAAAAGAAAGTTGGAAGGAAAAGTCAGATAGGTAAAAACTCCCAAAATGTTAGGGAGTTAGTCAAAACCACAATAGTTGAAGCTCAGTGAGAAGGTATGCCACAGATCAAGGCAGGCATCGTGAAGAACCAAAATGTCTGTGTGGTTAACAAGCAGAGTCAAGAAAGCTATTGGGTGTAATGATGCACGTAACAAAACAAGTTCAGTATCAGTAATGATAAAAGTTATAAACAGGTTACTATATTTGCATCAAAACCATTCCTCAGGAGCTCACTTCCTTTCTGTAGCTGTCAGTTTAGTTAACTACTGCAAGAGTCAGAATGCAGCAAGCAGAGAGAAAGGTATGTGATGAGTAACAAGTAACTAAAGAGTTAACTGTGTACTGTAGCACCTGACCACTGAGGAAGATCATGTTACAGAATGTACCAGAAGTGTTTCTGTTTGTTGCAGTTGGTTTCGTTTCTGCCTGGGAGACGGTCGCAAGATGTCTGCGCTCTCACCAGGTTGTTTGTTATTTTCTCTCTAGAATAAACTTAAGTAGTTATTAGAACACTTTGGACTCTGTGTGTTCTTAAGAGGCTTTTTATCCAACGGCTATACAAGCTTTCGCTGTGTGAGAAGAAGAACTCTGCTGTGTGTGTGTTTTACTGCCAGCCCGGTTCTACGGAAGCAGAGAAGCGGAGAGGAAGCGCGCCGGGCGATAATCAGAGGCTCCTAATTGAGTCATAAACAACTCAACGGAGCCCTATACCCGTCACAGGTTATGGGAGATAATAGGTCATGGACTCACCTGTCACAAGTTCTGGGTGACAGGTTATGGGTCATAGAACCTAATCAATCACCAAAGCAATAAAAGGTGATTGCAGCTGTAAAAGCCTTGGAGAAAGCCGGTGTAAAGAGCTAGCTGGGAGAAACCTGTTGTTTTGCAGTCGGCAATCAATAGATGCACTCGCTAGCAGAAAGACCCTGTACCAGAAGGCTGGGATCCGCAGTCTACCCGGAGGAGCAACGTGAGCTATTCTGAGTGAGTACACAGACACGGAGCCCGGGGGTGGACAAGATGGCGGAGCAGCTACAGGAGTCATTTGTCGTGCCGTTCCAGAGGTTGAATGGCGACAACTATGCAGAGTGGAGAGAAAGGGCCAGAATGTGGTTGCTGGGAAAGGATTTGTGGACTTGTGTGTTAAATCCTCCAACCCCTGTCGCTGATAATTCAGCAGCTGAAGCACAGAGGTTTGCAGCAGAAACCAGGAAAGACAATAAGGCTCTATGTGCCATTGCCATGAGCTGCGATGCTACACAACTGCCCTATGTGCAAAATGCTGAGAATGCCAAGCAAGCCTGGGACAGTTTGGCGGATGAGGAACAGAGACGCCAGAAAGAATCGGCTGAGAAGGGGGGCCGTGGGCGCAGAGAAGCCAGTGGGGGTGCAGTAAAAAGCACTGAGGAATCCACTGTGAGTGCGTGCGCAACAAGGCTTTGCTATCGGTGCCAGCAGCCTGGGCACGTAGCGAGATTCTGCCCAGCTCCGGAAGCAGCCAAGGTCACTCAGCCAGGTGCCAGGCAACCCAGCGGACGTGGTCATGGGACCAGCCAGCAGCGCCGAGGCAGAGGACGTGGGAAAACTCCAGATAAGCCTGTCAGCCGTCTTTCTGCTGCCTTAGCAACGATTCGAAACAAAGGACAGGACAGTTTCGCTTTTATTATCGACTCAGGCAGCAGCCATCATGTTGTACCGCCTTCAGGACAGATCCTGAACTGCAGGCCACTTGAAGATGAAAAAAGCCTGCATCTTGCTGATGGTTCTTCTGGAACAATTAAAAGCAAGGGTGTTTTTTATATGCAATGCTTAGACACTAACCTTGATGTTTATGTTGTACCAGGCATGGAGAATGGTCTTTTAAGTGTGTCTTGCTTATTGCGTGAGGGCTTTGAAATAAGTTTTGCCAATGGTGTTTGCAAAATTGCCAGAGATGGGGCTGAGCTGGTAAGCGTTACTGTTGGGTCTGATGGTCTGTTTGTCCTAGATGGGAGGGGGCAAGCAGGTGGAAGTAACACTGGTGATGCTCAGGCTAAAAGTGCCAATACCCCAAAGGGCACAGAGGGCGCTATCCATAAGGATTGTATTCATGCTTGGCACAGAAAATATTGTCACATGTCTTTTCCTTATGTGCAAAAAGCCCCTGATTTTGTCAAAGGTTGCAGGTTCAAGCCATGTCAAAAACACCTGCAATGCCGAGCATGTGCGAAAGCGAAGACGAAGAGATGCTCTTATCCTAGGTCTGAGAGGAAGAGCACAAAGCCATTTCAGTTAGTTCACTTGGATATTTCTGGGCCTATGTCAACGTTAAGTTTAGGTGGTTCAAAATATGTTTTGTGTCTTCTGGATGATTTCAGCCATTTTTCCTGGGTCATAACACTGAAAGAGAAGGGGGAGGCTGCCAGAGTGATACAGGAGTGGGTAGCCGAGGTAGAACTGCAGTTCTCCGTCACTGTCCAGTGTTTCCAGAGTGACAGGGCGGGAGAGTTTTTGAGTGCAGAACTACAAGGGTTTTTCCGCAGCAAGGGAATTAGGCACAGGAAAACCGCTCCTTTTAGTCCACAGGAGAATGGTTTAGCTGAAAGGAAATTTAGAACGCTGTCTGAACTGGTGGAGGCAACGTTGTTTGATGCAGGACTACCCCAGAAGTTTTGGGGGGAATGCTATAAATTTGTGAATTATTGTTCAAACCGCGCTTTTAATTCAGTTGTGGACAACACACCCTACTACATGTTGTATGGCAAAGTTCCGAAGGTGCACTATTTCAGAACTTTTGGGTGTGAGGCTTGGGTTCTAATTCCAAAGCAGAAGCACAGAAAGGGAGGATCAAGATCCAGAAAAATGATCTTCTGTGGTTACGAACCAAACTCAAAGGCTTGGAGGTTTGTACCAGCAGAGGGGGACCAAACCCGCGTTCACATTAGCAGAAGTGCTACGTTCTGTGAACAAGAGGGCTGGAGACGCATTCATGCTAACCCCGAAGTTCTTCTTGACTGGTCTTCAGGTTTTGACCAGGAAGAGGAAACTCAGGTGGCTGATGCTGGAGTTCCAGGTGCTGCAGGACCAGATCCAGGTCAGGCAGCTGGTCCAAGTGGTGTAGCTCCTAGGGAAGTGAAGCAAGAAGTCAGAAGCGCACCGACTTCACCCCAGGTCAAGCCTGGGAAGTACAGCAAACGTGGTAGGTCACCCACTTCACCCAAAGCAAGCCCAGAGGGGGCTGCAAAGCGTAGTAAGTCTCTTGACAGTGCTGCTAGTCCGAGAGAGCCACAGTCAGAGACAAGCAGTTCGGATTTAGAGGGGGAAGATGTGGGACCAAGGCGTTCAAAACGCACCACGAAAGGTAAACCACCTGAAAGGTTTTCAGCTGTCAGTGTATGGGCGAACCTAGCAGTGTGTGAGCCTGAAAGCTTTGAAGAGGTGCAACAGTTGTCAGTGGAGGAAGCTAGGAAGTGGAAAGTTGCAATGGAGAAAGAGTTGAACTCCATGCAATCTCTTGGTGTGTATAGCCTAACACAGTTGCCAGAAGGCAAGAAAGCAGTCAGTTGTAGGTGGGTCTACAGGCTGAAACCCACAGTGACTGGAGAGCCTCAGTACAAGGCTAGATTAGTGGCTAGAGGTTTTACTCAGAAGAAAGGAATCCACTACACAGATGTCTTTAGTCCGACTTCGAGAGCGGAATCTTTCAGGATGCTTTTAGCGACTGCAGCGCAGAGAGGCCTAGTGGTCAACCACTTTGATGTGGACACCGCGTATTTGAACTCTGACCTCCAGGAGGAGTTGTACATGTTGCCTCCTCCAGGGTTTGAGAGTGACGTGCCAGGTCAGGTGTGGAAGCTGCACAAGTCGATCTACGGTCTGAAGCAATCCGCTAAAAATTGGAATTCATGTCTTGATTCTGTTTTGAAGAGCCTAGGTTTCAGGAAGAGTCTAGCTGACAGTTGTCTGTATCTCAGAGGTGAAGGAGAACAGCAAGAACTGTTGCTTGTCTATGTTGATGACTTGATCTGCTTAGCAAAGAGCCAGATGCAAGTGCAGAAGTTTGCAAAAGAGCTAGGCAAGAGGTTCAAACTCAAGAATCTAGGTGCAGTGAATGTTTATCTAGGTGTGCAGATAGACAGAACTGAGGATGGAAGTTTTTTGCTCAGTAGAGAAGCATCGAAACCTAGTGTGCATGCTTGGAATGGCATTAAGAGAGTGCTTAGGTATTTGCAGGAGACCAAAGAGTATTGTTTGGAGATGTCAGCACAAGGTGAGCCACAACTCACTTGTTTTGCAGATGCTGATTGGGCCAATCAGGAGGACAGGAAGTCAGTGACTGGTTTGGTAGTCAAGTTTGGAAATGCCCTGATTGGTTGGCGGTCGCGCAGGCAAAGCCTAATAGCAATGTCTTCCACGGAAGCCGAATTCTGTGCGTTGTCTGCGACATGCACTGAATTGGAGTACTACAGATGTTTGGTCCAGGAAATCTGGGGTGATTGTAGCCAGCCCATCACTGTTTGGGGCGACAATCAACCATCTTTGAGACTGGCGGAGTCTGGACAGTTCAAAGCCAGAACCAAACACTTAGACATCCGCTTCCAAAACGTATGTCGGAGCATACAGGTAGGCTTGGTGAAGTTGAGGTATTGTCCAAGCCAAGAGAACCTAGCAGATGGGTTCACAAAACCCTTGAGTTTCCAACGGCATGGGGAATTCTGTGAAGGGTTGGTTTTGGGGTAAGTTTGGATACCCGCTATCCCCAGTGTTCAGGTGAGAGGGGGTGTGATGAGTAACAAGTAACTAAAGAGTTAACTGTGTACTGTAGCACCTGACCACTGAGGAAGATCATGTTACAGAATGTACCAGAAGTGTTTCTGTTTGTTGCAGTTGGTTTCGTTTCTGCCTGGGAGACGGTCGCAAGATGTCTGCGCTCTCACCAGGTTGTTTGTTATTTTCTCTCTAGAATAAACTTAAGTAGTTATTAGAACACTTTGGACTCTGTGTGTTCTTAAGAGGCTTTTTATCCAACGGCTATACAAGCTTTCGCTGTGTGAGAAGAAGAACTCTGCTGTGTGTGTGTTTTACTGCCAGCCCGGTTCTACGGAAGCAGAGAAGCGGAGAGGAAGCGCGCCGGGCGATAATCAGAGGCTCCTAATTGAGTCATAAACAACTCAACGGAGCCCTATACCCGTCACAAGGTATGCTTCCACTCAGAATTATATGGAAGTGAAAAATCTTGCAAGAATAAATGGGTTATGGAAATTATGAGAAATGTTCAGATTTTAGGAAAAGAAGGTGCCTTGCATTGTAATGGAGGCTACATTTATTTCACAAGGACTGGGGTGCAGACAGGCAGACTGGTTAGAAATCACAGAGGACAATTAAGATAATCTATCATGTAGTGCCTCTGCAGACAAGATAAATAGTTGAGTTGATGACTATTAAAAACACATTACACTAGTCATAAGAGCGCAGTTTCATATTTCTCTGGTGGTATTCCTGACACAGTGTCCCCTTTAACATATGAAAGAAATGGATGCAAGAGGCAAATAAAGCCGATTTGCTTAGATTTACCATTGACTACTTTTTAGGTGGCGCTGTAGGTTAAACCACAGAGTCTAGGGCTTGCTGATCAGAAGATCAGCGGTTCGAATCCCTGCAACGGGGTGAGCTCCCGTTGTTCGGTCCCAGCTCCTGCCCACCTAGCAGTTTGAAAGCACATCAAAGTGCAAGTAGATAAATAGGGACCACTCTGGCAGGAAGGTAAACGGCGTTTCCGTGTGCTGCTCTGGTTCACCAGAAGCGGCTTTGTCATGCTGGCCACATGACCCGGAAGCTGTCTGCGGACAAACACTGGCTCCCTCGGCCTATAGAGCGAGATGAGCGCCGCAACCCCAGAGTCGGACACGACTGGACCTGATGGTCAGGGGCCCCTTTACCTTTACCTTTTTACTTTCTTTTGATAGGCAAATAACTCAATTATTAGTTAGTTAGCTCAGTATTTGGTCTACATGGTGTCTACTGTTCCTGCCTCACATAGATTGCTGGTTAATAGCCCAACATGGGTGTTGGATCTTCTCTCAGTTGGAGCTAAGCATTAGGAACAAGGAACATATCAGAGCTTTGGGGAAATGGCATGCTGTTCCACCCACCTGAGGGGACAGGTGGATGAATGACAGAGAGAGAAACAGAGACCACCAAATTAGTTGAAGGTACCTTGGGGGTTCAGGGTATCTCCTGGGAGATCTAAGATGAGGTAGCAGGTGTGTGTGGTTCAGAAGGCCTACATTTTGCCCTAATTTGTCCTGTATATTACCAGTATTTATTAAAAACCAGCAATACAAAAATGCCACAAGTCAAACAAGGGACACCAGAACCTAGCAGTCCTGTCCCTGGAACATCTCATCTCTCAGGCAAGTGGGAAGGCATGCAAGTATTCTTTAATATTGCTATTCACAAGTGCCTGGGTGATAGCTGAGCTGCCCATGCAACTTGCTTCTGAAAATGCAAACATGGATCCAGAATCTGAGCCTAAAGCCACATGACATGTGGTGCTAAGGTTAACGTCTTAGCATGTGTGGAAGTACATAGGAAGCTGCTGTATGTCGAGTCAGATTCATTGGTCTATTAGGTCAGCAATGCCTAGACCAGGGCTGGGGAGCCAGAATTCCCCCATGGGCAGCCTTCCAGGGACTGCATATGAATGATAGGTGGGACAGGAGGCCAAAGTGTATTTGAGTGACATTGGTGCAGTAAATGTAAGAGGTTTACATATACAAACTATTAAGATCATTAATACTGTGCATGTGGAAGCCGCTGGGTGAATAAAAACTGACTCCTGTATTGAAATAAAAATTATCCAGTCCAAAAATACAGTTCAAAAGCTTTACTTACAGAACTCAAACTCTAAACCACTTAAAACAAATAAAAGTTACATTCGCTTAGTTGCATAGTTTCTTATACCGCTCCCAGCATAAGGCATGATAACTTATATTACATCCTGAGCTAGAAATCAAAGCTCTGTCTCTTCTCCATTGCAGCCTCCATTGGCTTCAGGCTGTTTTACTGGAGACAGGGAGAAAACACATCCATTCTCTTCAGTGGCTTGGAACAAAGAGTTTACATGCCCAACACGGATGCCTCCCAGATTAACATATGCATAGACTTGTAATACTATGTCTTTCATGTGATTTAAGCTAAACACCTTGTGACTGAGGCAGCAGAGGTATGCTCCCATGATACAGCCCCCTCAATAATTAACCAGGCAAGCTCTTCTTCAGCTTCAATGGAAATTTCTAGCTAGAAGAGAGGCCTCCTTTGGCCCTCAGGCTAATCTGTGAACGCTAATCATCAGCAGTGCTCCAGGGTTTCAGGCAGGGTTTTCAACCCTACCTGGAGATAATCAGGAACTGAACCAGGGACCTTGAGCATATAAAGCAGATACTGTACCACTGACCCTTCCCAAGCATTATGTAGCACTGTTAAACCATTATGCACAGCTCCCCATATTTGGATCTGTCTTTAGACCTCTAAGGGGTCAGAATAGCCAGGTGGTTGTGGCATGAAATTATTGTACGTGGAGCTGCAAACAGTGCACATTCTTCCATTCACACTAACACACCAAAATCTCAATCAGCAAACTGAGCCAGAATGGATGTACAGTGGAACCTCGGTTTATGAACACCTCGGTTTACGAACGCCGCGGACCCATCTGGAACGGATTAATTCACTTTCCATTACTTTCAATGGGAAAGTCCGCTTCAGTTTATGAACGCTTCAGTTTATGAACAGACTTCTGGAACCAATTACACCCATGCTTCAGGTTAAGTACGCTTCAGGTTGAGTACTCCGCGGACCCATCTGGAACGGATTAATCCACTTTCCATTACTTTCAATGGGAAAGTTCGCTTCAGTTTATGAACGCTTCAGTTTATGAACAGACTTCTGGAACCAATTACACCCATGCTTCAGGTTAAGTACGCTTCAGGTTGAGTACTCCGCGGACCCATCTGGAACGGATTAATCCACTTTCCATTACTTTCAATGGGAAAGTTCACTTCAGTTTATGAATGCTTCAGTTTATGAACAGACTTCCGGAACCAATTGTGTTCATAAACCGAGGTACCACTGTAGAAGAAGCAAATGCATAGCTGTATTCCATTTTTCCAGCTGTGGAAAATAGAGTGTGGATATTTTTGTTTTAACTGTGCATCAGTTTTCTCAAATCTCTGGAGCATGGGACAATGCAGTTTTTTCTACTGCTACTTTTTTTTCTTTTCTTTTTTAACCAATCTGAAAATTTCCACTACTGAATCTTACTGTGAAGAATCCTAGGGAAATCCACAGCCACTGAAGGGAAGGAGCAAATAATTAAACAAATTAATCAGAAAACAAAGGCAATGGTGTTATCACTTCCCCAAGCAAGCAGATGCAAATTGCCTCCTGGTAGAACAAAATTCAATAATAGGCTGTTGCTTCTAGATCCACAAAATGGCCCTGGGGAAAATGGAGATGTATGATTAGGGATGAGGAACAATAGCTGCAATGTGTACATTGTATCAGCCTCCGAGAAAATCGGGGTCTGTGTTGGCTGAGTACATTAGTAACTGCTTCATTTGCCAGCATGGATATTACCCTCCCAGGGCTTTTAGTTACAAACGTTGGCTTCAAATATGGCTGTGTGGTAATAACTTATAGCTGAATATGTCATCTGTTCCTCAAAATATAATTTCTTGAGCAAGTATAACAGAAGTAGCCAAGCCAATTCCATTCCTGTCAGGTAGTTTTGCTGGAGGGAGGCAGGCTTTAAGAAATGGGCTTGCATTTCTCCTGCTAAAATGGCTGGCATTTTCCTTCATTTTATCAAGGGATTCCAGGAAGGGGTTTGCATCAGAATCCCCTGCCAAAACACAGGGGGAAACCCCTTTGTTTTAGCATCTGCTTGCAAAGTGCTTTGAAGCCCTAACATCATTGTGATGCTGTGTGATTGACAGGTGGGTGGCCCCACCCAAATGTCAAATTTGGTATGGTCAGGATGTGGCCCAGGGAGTCAAAAAGGTTTCCAGCCCCATCGTTCTGCCCGGACACTGAGGTCCAGCTCCAAGGGCCTTCTGTAGGTTCCCTCACTGGTGGCTTCTGCCCTCTGCCTGCACCTCCCGTCAGATGTCAAGGAAATAAACAACTCTCTTACTTTTAGAAGACATCTGAAGGCAGCCCTTTTTAGGGAAGTTTTTAACGTTTGACATTTTATTGTGCTTTTAATCTGTTGGGAGCTGCCCAGAGAAGCTGGGGAAACCCAGATGAATGGGCGGGGTATAAATAATAAATTTATTATTATTATTATTATTATTATTATTTCCCACTCCTATGCTATAGCAACCCGACCAAAGTCTGAGTAGGGCTTGCAAACAGAAAACGGCACAATCCAGCATTTCTGGGAATGTATGTGAAAGCAGAAATCACATGACTACAGCTAATCATATGAGTCTTTCCCACCAAGTCAGCAGCCTCCTCCTGGCAGGTGATCAATGAAAAGGCGAACAGGATGTTGCAACACTCTTACCTGTGGAATAAGATAGGGTCATGATGGAGTGGCTCCGTATCACGTACAGTACTGACAAATTCAGGTTGTGTAATTAGAGTTGATTTGGTGCTCTTGCCCAGCAAACCCATTTACACACACACACACACACACACACACACACACAAATTCAGACTTTTTGCAATAAAGAACACAATGGGGAAATGCACTCAAAAGTCTGTATTAACATTCGCTTGATGCAACATCATATAACCTTCTCCCCACAAGCAAATCAGAATGAATGTTCAGTAGATGGCAGACATCATCTAGTCTCTCCCAAAATTCTGTACAAACAAATCAGAATGAATGTTCAATAATAGGTCACCTGGAAGCAACCCATGTTTGCAGGAGTTCAGAAGTAGAAAGAATACATTCAGCATTTATGAAGGAAGCTAAATCCATACCAGCGCCTGCAATTCAGGAAGCACATCAAAACAAGAAGTAGAGAAGAATGAAAGAAAACGGGTCGTCGTGGTCATCATGGGAAAAAGACTGGAACAGTGATCTGCAATACACTTGCTGTGGGTCTGGATACACCCTCATTCTTAACGCCAATACAAATTGGAGGTCAAATATTGTATCTTTTTGTTATGCAGGAAGAGCCAAACCTAATTAGACATCATTAGAGCTCTTGGTTCCCATAACACAATACAGGAACAAGAACCTCATTAGTGATGGGAGGAAATGTACAAAGAAAATGAAGAAAATTTAATAACAGAAAATAGGAGGGGAGCCTTCTAACAGGGGAAACATTTTAATGCTCAACGAGTAGATCCACAGATTTCATTAACCTGCACAAAGTGTGTGTGAGTGTTGGTACAGTGGCTTTATTACCTCATTAATTAAAGCATTACCAACAAGATGCATTTATTTAATGAAACTCTGCTCTTGGTTTAAACGGCAGTACTAATTAACCCCGTAATTGAGACATTTCTCACTCAATGAGAAAAAGGAAAAAGGAAGAAAGAAACCCCACAGCACTATCTTGACATTACTGAGGTAAAGTTTAGAAAGAAGGGGGTAAGGCGAAGGTCAATGAGCCACAATAATTCTAGGAATTTGGTGCCCACCAGTTGAGGCCTGTTTGTAGGCACAGCTCTGCATTACTGGGTTTTCTTCCAACTGCTCAATGTGAGAAAGGTGTGGTGCTGTGCTCAGGAAGAGCTGTGGTGTGAGTAGTAGCTCTTTGAGCATCAGCTAGTAGTAGCCAAGGTGGCAGTGTCCCCATATCCAGCCTTTCTGGACTACGGTCCACAAGGAAAACTCTACTATAGTTAAGAAACAGGTGGTTTCTATACCTGAGGTGTTTTTATTGCCACCGTTGGAAGATCCAAAACTAAAACTTTCAGTCCAAACCACTCATACAATTTCCACTGGTTTCAGCCTGTTAAACGATTTACTGAGCAACGGGGGAACCTGAGTCATTTGTGTGGCAATATTTGGACTACTACTGCAATATTGTGGGAAATTACCCATAATGTACACCTATTACAAGGAAAAGAGAAATCGCAAATGTTCAGTGTGATATGGTGGGGCTTTATTTCATATGGCAATACATCAGATACGCAAAAATACATGTCAGCCATGGACAACAGGGTTTGGATTACATGAAGTTTTCTCCACCATCAATGGATTTTGCCCTTTTACTGATTCTCTGTTCTTCATTTCCCTGAAGTATTGTGATTTATTCGTGGACTTATACCCATCCTGTGTTGGAGAGATATTTGAGGGAGGAGTTGCTTGCTTGTTTTTGTTGTGTGTGTTTTTATATGTTGTTCCTCTTTGTTATTGTATATTTGAAAACTCAATAAATATATATATTTTAAAAGCATGCAGTAGCCAAGGAGAGGAGAGAGGTGTTGTCAGGCTTGGTCCCTCCATTGCTATCACAGCTGCTTTGCCTTTCCTTGCCATAGACCTGCAATGGACTACACAAGTGTGGACTGTTATATCAGCAGCTACCCCTTGGAGCTGAAACAGAACAAGATAGTGGACCTTCAAGCTAGATCCAACATCCTTCACCACCCTCATTATTTGCCTCTGGCCATCAAACCACTGTTACTGCAACTATGAACTCAACAGTGATTAAGTGCTATTTTTTATAATAATAAAAAAGTACAGTAGCAAATCAGTTGCCTTACTTGCTTTAGAACAGGCCTGCCCAACAAGTCGATTGCAATCTACTGGTCAATCGCAGGACATCCCTGGTCAATCCTGGTTGATCTTTGGACCCTCAGCTATTTACCTCCCTAAAAAAAAAGCTCAACAATTTTGGTCAATCCAATGGGTAGATCACTAGATCTTACTCGGGAAATGACTTTGCCCCTGTGGAGATGGCAGTATAGAAACAGTGGCAACAGTCCTCATGTCTTTTTCCCTCTACAAAGACCTGAGGAACAAGAAAGAAGATTCCACCTAAACATTAGGAAGAACTTCCTGACAGTAAGAGCTCTTCGACAATGGAATTTGCTGCCAAGGAGTGTGGTGGAGTCCCCTTCTTTGGAGGTCTTTAAGCAGAAGCTTGACAGCCATCTGTCAGGAATGCTTTGATGGTGTTGGACTGGATGACCCTTGTGGTCTCTTCCAACTCTATGATTCTATGATTCTATGAACAAGATTATTACCCCACTTCTACTAACCATCCCAGGTTGCCCATCTGCAGCCATAATGCACTTCCTCTTATCAGACCAAAATGACCAAATAACAGCAAAGGTTGCTAGATAAATAGATGGTGCAATTAGATTAAGGGCCACCAATTGACTGATAATTTAGGATACTAAAACGTGCCTTTTATTCAATGTTTTTATTTGTACATATTGTATTGTTTTATCATTGCTATGGCCGTTGGCTAATAGGAATAAAGATTATTACTTACTTACTTACTTACTTACTTACTTACTTACTTACTTACTAGATTACTGCCAGTTTTTTATACTGGGAGTAGATCACAGTCTCTTGGAAGTTGGAAAGCCCTGCTTTGAATACTTGGAGCACTTAACATCTGCTTTAGATTAACAAGAAAAGAGGAGGTGAAGATAGAAAGTGAGAGGTCAGGAAACGGTGGAGAACAGCAGCAGTAAATGCCTTGACTAAAGGTTTTGTCTGAGAGGCAAAGGTTGAGTTCAGATGGTTTGTGAAGCCATTTGTCAGAGGATCAGGAATAGAGCCATGAGCCCAACCCATTTTCTTGACAATGCAGTTTAATAAATTACTTTCCCTCTTTATGAAACCATAGCTTGATATTGTATGCAGACTGTCGTTTGAGCTGCAAATAAAGAACAAAGTCTGGTTTGCAGTCCACATTAGGTTAGGAGGACTCAGTCCAACAACGAATAGTTTAGCAGTTTGGTGTATGAGTTCTGCTGAAGCCAAACCTTCTTACAATTCCACTCTATGCCTAACTCTGCACACATCTGCTCCACTCGAATGGTCAGCACCATAATTTTGGCATGTGGCTTGCCATTCCCAAATAATGCTGGTGGAATACATTGGAAACAAAAATAATTTTTTATGCAAGTCAACTTTTTTATAAAGTCAGAGGAAAACACCTTAGGATACGGTGGGTTATAAACAACATATATATATATATTCGTTTAAGGATATGCATATTTACTGCTTGTCTCACTGGTGAATTGTGAAGCTCAGCTGTGGGTGTTTTAAAATAGAATATTCCTAAATAGCTGTTTTAAAATAGAATATTCCTAAAACAAACTGAATGCATATTCCAGGCATGGTGATATTTTCCAGCATCCATGCTATTGATACAAACTGTGAGTGTCAGTATCATGTATCCCCTAAACTAAAGCTAAAACGGTTACAGAAAATGGTTTTTTAACCTATAAAGCTATTTGGCAGAGACCCAGAGCAAGAATTATAATAGCTTTTAAAATCATTGGGGATTTTTGTTAATAGGAAAAGATATCACTATACAAGCATGGTGGGAAGTCTCTTAAGGATTTGCCTTAACCCTTTTTGCTTTTGATCAATCCATCCGACAAATGGATGAGTACTTGAACTAGTTTTTCCTAACAGCTAGGAATCCAGAGTAATAAATGTGCATTCAGTTAGAGAAAGCACCAGTATCAGATTACAGCTCAGGTCAGCCATGAAATTGCAGCAGTATTTATTTATTTATTTATTTATTTGTTTGTTTGTTTGTTTTTAAAGGACCATTGTATGCTAACAGACAAGACCTATCTGTTTTTCTTCACCGCTGGTATTGAATTTCTAAATTGCTTCCATGGTTCAAGAAGCTCTGGTACCATTTGTGTTATGTCACTAACGAAATATGCATAGGTGGAGAAAGTCTCCAGGAATCTAATAATCATGTGTCAACAGCAGAGGAAAGCCCCGGTTTTCTCTTTATGAATAAAACATTTTCAATATCGCTTTCATTTTTCAAATCCTGAAATCCAACAGCTTAAAATCCTGGTTTGGTAATACCATCCCTATTTGACTTTGGTGTGCTTGTTTGGCACCTGCTGAGGGGGGTCACGGGATAGGTGTGTAAACTTTAGACAACGTCCCAGAGCTCAGACAAAGACTACTTGCTGGGATGAAATCACACATGCATACTCATGTCAGTCATCATTGTACAGAGGTGACATAGGTGTGAGCCAGAGGTGTTCCAGGTGTACCCAGGCACATCAAGGGAAGCAGACAGAGAGATGCAGGCAGAAGAAAAAGGCTGGAATGGACCTGAAGCTTCTGCCTCTGTCTGTTTCTGGATGCAGCAGGGGGATGACTGGCTCCAGTGATGGCAGCAAGGTGAAACGATGAACTCCTTCCTCTGCAGACAGAAGCTGCAGGTCCACCCCAGCGTTTTTCTTCTGCCTGCATTTGTCTCTGCGTCGTGGCTCTGTCTCCATCTGAGCTCCACTGGCCACCTTTTTGTGGAGAGGCTGCTTTTGTGGCACGCAAACAAGGAGGCACCACCCTGCCCTTGGCCCTCCAAGTCTGACCTGCCTCTGCTCAGCTTGACATGGGTCTTTTTCTCTGCAGGAAAACTCTCCTTTTTGGCTTCTTGGAAGTCAAACCACAACGCTTGTTGTGGTTGTTTTGTTAGCTTTTTACATATTTACCTCTTCCTAGTACTTGTACCTCTTCTTCCTAGTACCTCTTCTTCCTTCGTTGAAATAATTTTTAAAAAAATCCCTGAATAATGAAATGCACACCTTTGGGAAGTGCTTGTGCACAACCACATTGGCATTCATGAGAGCTGCTCAAGAGTAGTTCCATAGCATGTACCAGGAGGTGAAATTAAAGAGTTACAGATGCAATCCCACCATTAAAAAAACAGTAGAGGCCAGTTTTCTTTGGAAACATATCTATGTGAGGGATTTTATTCATCCAAACCTGAATTACACAAAGTTAGCCACAATTATTATTAATTATTATTAATGAGGGATCTCTGACAATAACTTATTCAACTGACAGATCTTGTAATTCCCTTAAAGATGAATTCTCAGAGCCATAATAAAACTGCCACCTCATTTTCTTTAAAAACGACACTAACAGTATAATCACTCACCCTCACCCAGGAGAATCTGGGATGAACATCAGAAAATGATGAGAACAGTGCTCAAAACCGTAATTGTAAACATGGCCTTCTTGTTCTTTAAACAGAACTAGAACACCTTTATGCCTTAAATTAACCATGGATTATATCGTTTAGTGCATTTCTTCTGCCAAAAGGACTACAATTGATGGATTTTGCAGCCATCTGCTAGAAATGTTCAGTGCAATACAGTGGTACCTTGGTTTACAACCATAATCCGTTCCGGAGGTGTCTGTTTGTAAACCAAAACAGGTTATAACCCAAGGCACGCTTTCGCCAATCAGGCCTCCAAAAATTTTTTGTTTGTGATTAAAAAAAAAAGGGGTTATAATCCCAAAAAAGGTTGCAAACCGGGACACACTTCCGAGTTTGACGTGTTTGTAATCCAAAACGTATGCAAACTAAGATACCACTGTACTATGCTTATTTACTAATTGTTCAAGAGGCAACTGTGAACTGTTGGGTGGTAAAAACATAAATAGCTGGACTAGAGAGAGAGAGAGAAAGTGCTCTCTAGGCAGGTCAGAGGCAATATATTTGCAATTTCCAAAAACAGTTCTTTTACGACCAAAATGTGCATATTAGTACTTCAGTGGTTTGAATTTTCACTCAACTGATTAAAATGCTTCAGTAAGTTTTGCGAGTTTGATCTTCAAGTAACTTGCCTATCTTTGACCAACTTTGTGTCTGCCAGTTGAGAGTAATTATTTGTTGTTGTTTTCCAGTGGTGTTATTATTGTCCTGTAGATGGCACAAGTGTTTCTACCACAAATCTTCTGGAAGACACCTGGTCTTTTGAAAACATTCGTGCTAGTGTCCCATGCAGTTTTAAAGTGCTCTAAACAGCTGGTTTCCCCACTCTTATACGTTGTTCTGAAACTGCTTTTTGCAGGTGTTGTTCCAATGCTGAGATACAATCAATGAACGAACTCGAACTTCCCCATTCTACAAATAAACAAGGTAGTTTTCCTAACAGCAAAACCAATGTACAGTATGACAGCATTGATATCAGAAGGAATAATTAAAGTTTTCAGCCAACCATTATTATAAAAAGTATCCCTCTGATGTGACAGTCTTCCTCAGCACTGTCCTGAGAGGAGTTGTCCTCTTACACTAATTGTATTTTCCCCTGAGTTTGCCTTAGTTGGTAACATATATTTTGCGGCTGAATTTTTTTTTTTTTTTTGCAAGCATTGCAACACTTCCCTATTGCAGGACAGGGCTTGCGTCTCTGGCAGCTTCCACACTGCATGCACTTCTTTCGGCGAGGTGTTAATTCAAGAGACAGTTCGGTGTAAACTTGTTCGTGTTGCATCTAGGACTCCTGCAGTTTCCATCTTCACTAATTGTATCTATGCAAACATTTGCAGTTCTTCCTCTCCAGGGCTTGCATTCTAGGCCATGTTGCAGCAGCAGCTTGTGCAGCCTTGGTTGCCCTTTCTAGCATCGGATTGCAGTCTTCCAGGAGGTTTTTTTTTTTTTGCTGTCTCCCATCTCTAATGCCCAAAGCTATCAGATCTCTAATTAATGACTTTGTTAAACCCCCAAAGTCACATGTCTGATTCATCAGTTTAGGGTCAGTACGGAATTCTTCCAATGATTCCCCTTCATGCTACTGTCTTGAGCTAAAACTCACACCTTTCATAAGTCTCATTGCTCCTGGTCATGCAACACTCAAATTTATTTAGAACCAAGCCTGCTCCTCCTGGCTTAATTGCACGGCATGGAAAATATCTACTGCCTTGTGCCCTGCTATGTGCAAAAGCATATCTCTTGAAGATCCTCTTTTTTTCTTCAATTCCTGTAGCTGGCATATAGACAGTGAAGTCATGCTTAAACCTTTCCCTGAAATCTGTTGCATTGTCATTCCATGTGTTATGTGTGAGTGGTGTTTGGGAGGTGAGGCCCCACCCACCAGTAGCATGTGGCCCCTGACAGGCTTGTCATGAGGGAATGTGGCCCTTCCTCACCCCTGATTTAGCTGCTGCAGTACTGGCTGAAACAACACACCCAGGTTGCTTGTGCAACATATCCTTCTCTGTTGCTTGATCGGCCTAGAATTCTGTAGTAATTGGACCTCCTTATCAACAACTTATCACCTGCTTGCACCTTGTACCTGATAAAATGGACTCTAGTCCATAAAAGCTTAAGCCACAATAGATTTGTTCTTCTTGAAGCTGCCATGCCACTCTTTTGTTATTTCACTTAATATGCAACTGTGTTAAGTAAATGGAAACAAAAGTGCTATGATTTTAATAAATTTTCACAGCGCTCCAATTTCCTTGTTCTGTTTTAGACAACCGCCTCCCATGAGTTAGGTTATTCTACCTTGCCTTGCCTGAGATTGTGCAAATCAACTTTTGCTGACAACTTAATTCCTGTCCTTTCCTTTGAGCCTCCTTGTGGTGTCTCAGGGGATGTCCATCATTATTCAGGAGAACTCCTTGCGTGAATGATGGTGTCGGCTGTTCCTCGCAAGCTCCTTCATTCACAGCTTTAAGCACTTACCTGGGGTAAAACTGTAAAGAAAATTATTTCCCTTTGTGTTAAAATGTACTCTCAGACTGCCTGATTTAGGCTAACCTGGACATTAAAAAAGAAAAAGACAGTGACACCTGTTATAGACAGCAATAAAACTGTCTCAATAATCAATCTTGTTTTAGGTTGGGATAAAACTCCGTGAACCGAAACATAACAATCCATCAGATTGACAGGAATACTACATGCATTATCTCTTGAAGTAGTATGCTTCCCAGCTAAGATTCCTAATTTGTCTTTCCTTTGCTTCTTGACAGGCACCAGATCTGTCATTCATGCAATTCATGCAGTTACTCGCCATAAGCAAAGTGAAGCTCGGCATATCTCCATCTTCAAAGCAGGCCTATGTTCTTTTTCTGCAGTCAAAGTCCTATTGTAGTCACAAAATGGTTTATCTCAACGCGTGCGCACACACTTACACCATGGGTGGGGGAAGAGAGGGAATGAGATCTTTGGAATGAGGGTGATGCTACTACCACTTACAAAATACTATAAAAATTGCTGCCTGGTTTTCTACGCAGACAACTATCACACACTGGCTCTGCATGCAGTTAAAAAGCGTTATCAAATGCCAGTATTGTGACACACCAAGACCTCACTGTCAAATACTGTGATCCTAAAACAGGTGTCAGGATTGCATATGAGAATTACAGGTTTGCATGCAAATGTCACACTTCATAATGGTGCATAATCGCAAACACGCATAAAACTGCCTTTAAAGACAATTTGGAAACTGGGACTGGTCCAAAAAGTGTAGGTTCAAGGAAGGGGTTCAAGACATCTTGCACCAATTCTATGTAAATTACATTGACCATTCATTTACCGACTCAATTTTCATGTCTCGGCATTGATCTTTAAAGGCCCTTAATGGCACAGGAGCAAGTTATGTGAATGGCGAGTTATGCTCAAATGCGATTAGCTGAGGCCTAAGATCTGTATCAGAGGTCTTCCTCTATGGCCCGTCTTAGTCAAGATCAGACTTGCAGGTGCCAGGAGCAGGGTCTTCTTGGTGGTGGTACTATGACTGTGACACTCTCTCCCTAGTGCTATCTTCCCCCCCCCCAGCCCCTTTCTGCCAGGTTTTAACTGGTCTGTCAAAACCTTTCTATTCTGACAGGCTTTTTATTATGGGTTTTATTATTAGATTTGGATTACTGTAGATTCTTATGATGTTATGCAACTGTTTAAACAGTTTAGATCAGGCATCCCCAAACTTCAGCCCTCCAGATGTTTTGGACTACAATTCCCATCATCTCTGACCACTGGTCCTGTTAGCTAGGGATCATGGGAGTTGTAGGCCAAAACATCTGGAAGGCCGCAGTTTGGGGATGCCTGGTTAAGATGCTGAGAAAGTGCTTTGCTTTTTTTTTTCCATTTTCTTGTGAGCTGCCTTGGAATCTATTTTATTTTATTTTTTAAAAAGGATAAAAATGTCCAAAATAGATAATTAAATCACCTATCAGTATTTATTAAAACAGGTGTGGGGGGGCAAATCAGCTATTTAAAATCTTGACACTCCCTGATTAGATAAAAACATCAAATTTAATTAGTAGCTTTTGTGACATAAGGCCAACAAATTTACTGGAGCACCAGCTGTTGTGGGTCAGAGCTCACTTGAGCAGAAGCTTCAAAAGATAACACTGTAAGAAATTACAGGAGTGTTTTGGGGATGGGATCAGCGGCGGAGCAAGCCGATTGGGCGCCTGGGGTGGCGAGTGTGCCCTGCAACCAGGGCGGGGCCAGTTGTCCGCGGGGCGGGGCGAGCCGGGGCAAGATACTCCCCGCGGGGCCTCTGCCTGCCTCCTCCCACTCAGCCGCCCTACAACTGAGGGGGAGGCAGCGGGCAGACCATTTGGGGCAACACAGAGCCTGCAGGCACCCAAGCCACCACAAACTCCCAGGAGAGATGCGTGGCTCGGATGTGCTGCAGGCCCCGCAGTGAGTGCCGCTCGGCATTTTGTCTCCCCCCTCAGTGGTGACACCAGGGGTGAACCGCCCCAACCACACACCCTTCCTCCACACCTGGGTGGGATGTAGCTCAGTGGCAAAGCATCTGCTTTGCATTCAGAAGGTTCCAGGTTCAATCCCTTACATCTCCAAATAGGACTGGAAGCATCCCCTGCCCAGAGTTGGCCCAGAACATTTTCCTTATGGCCTATGCCATAGGTTTTACCCAATACATAGCTCTTGGTTCGGAATTCACTGGAGATGCCATGTTACCTAGCGAAGACCCATCAAGAGCTATGCACAGGTCATGTGCAACATTTGTGAGATGCCAACCCGATACTTCCATTCCATATAAGGAGACACAGTTGACCCCTTCTCATGTTTTCTGAAAACGTTTCTGTTTCAGACTGCTTTTAATTAAAAAGGAAGGTCAGGATTTTATTATGCTGTTGGACTCTGTTCAGACTTCATGCTAAAATGGATACCAAAATTGAAACTTATATATGGCTCTTTTAGTGCTTTTCGTTTATTATTGTCCTTGCTGCTTATTTTGAAATTTTAGTGTTGGTAAGAGTTTAATTGGTTTTTTAAACCCCTTTTCCTACGCCACCATGAGAAAAAAAATCATTTGTAAAGGTGGCTCATAAATTTAAAAATAAAACCACGATGCAAGCTACAATATACATACACGCCAAACACGCCAGTTAAATTTCTACCACATTACAGAAGCACACCTTTCCCAATCAAAAGCAGCAGAGAAATGTGCATGCAATTCTGCTGTTGCTTGCAAACGCCCAGCGCTTAGCAAGATTGCTCCTCCATTGCATCAGCTGCTGTGAAGCGAGAGCAATCCTGCTTAGCGCTGGGTTACAAAAGCTGCCCCCTTCGCCTTCAAAGTGCTTCAGACAGCACTTTTGAGAAGCGCTTTAAGGCAGCCCCCACTGCTATCAACCAACCATTTGCAGGAGTTGTACACAATCTGCTTCAAACAGTGCTGATGAGCAGAGATTAAATCCTGCTGTCTTTGCTGTGTGATCCTGTTCCTTCCTGGGAACTGGAGGCCAAGGCAGGATTTAAACCCTGTCCTCCCATTCATCAGCTGACATCACCAGTGATGTCAGTAGCAGGTGGGTGTGGTTTGAAGAAAATGGTCTGGCAGGCCAAATTGGAGCCCCTAGTGGGCAAGGTTGGTGTACCAACCAGAGGTTTCCCACTCCTGTAGTATGCTAACCTTAGCTAACCCTTCACTTCTGCTGAGAACAACTATCCTAATGTGACAAAAGAGAAGAGTGGAAACACAAAACACCCAGCTCCTCCCTCCGTGACCACTTAATACCTTCAGAACAGGGAGGCGCAGCATGCTGCTGGATCCTTTCATTTGCACTTCAGCAAATCCTTATACTATGCAACATCAGGATGTTCCAAGTGCAGCAACATTTATTTACTGTAAAGGTGCAGCCCTTCTAAATATAAAGCCTTT
The DNA here is from genome assembly GCF_963506605.1 of Zootoca vivipara. Taxonomy (NCBI): domain Eukaryota; kingdom Metazoa; phylum Chordata; class Lepidosauria; order Squamata; family Lacertidae; genus Zootoca; species Zootoca vivipara. The sequence goes on along the minus strand of NC_083277.1, from coordinate 34,218,482 downwards.
CGCTTTGATATATTCTTCGCTTATGAGCTCTTTCCTATACAATGAGGAATTGATTTACATCCATCTCACTTCCATTTAAATGCACTCTCAACAAGAAAAAGAAGTGCATAAGCTGGAAAGTTGTTTTTAAAATGTTCAGTGCAATGTGGAGCGATGGCAATTGATCTGCGCAGGTGGAAGGAGCATTTTCCCTTTAGCTTGCAGTGGTTCCCAGTTTGTACATACGATTTACCCTCCAACATTTCTCTGGTGAAAATAATGATGATTTTACTATTTATACCCCACACATCTTACTGGGTTGCCCCAGCCACTCTGGGCAGCTTCCAACATAGATGAAAACATAATAAAACATTTAACTTTTTTTAAAAAAACTTCCCTATACAGGATTGCCTTCAGGTGGCTCAGGGATTAGATAACTCCATACCCTCCAACCAGGGGCGTAGGGAGACGCCGCGACACCCGGGGGGCCAAATTGCCATGCACCCAGGGGTGCTGCATCGCTACATAACGATGCATTTGTCATTACGTAGCGCCAGATCCAGTGCGTGTGCAGTCAGCTCGGGGTCACAGTGATGTCACCGTGCCCCCGTGCTAACTGCGCACGCATTAGATCCAGCGCTTGCGCAGTCTGATCGGGGTGCCGCTGGTGTGCAATGGCTCCACAGTGTTCCGCACGTGCTCGGCGGCCCTTATGGAGCACCGCTCGCGCATGGCGGCCTGTAAGGGCCGCAGAGCGCATGCGGAACACCGTGGAGCTGCCGCAGGCCAGCGGAACCCTGAACAGCCTGCACATTTGTGGGCGGAGGTGAGGGGCAGGCCAGGGAGGCCGAGTGTCTGTCACCCCCCCCCAGGACGTCGCTTGGGGCGGACCACCCCCGCCCCCCGCTTGCTCCACCCCTGCCTCCAACATTTCTCCAGTGAAAATAGGGACATCCTAAAGAAATGTGGGATGTTCTGGGATCAAATCAGAAACTGCGACAGCTTTTCCAAATCAGGGATGTCCCTAAAAAATAGGGACACTTGGAGGGTCTGATGTTATATAAACCAGACATTCTGGGCACCAATTAGATGGGCAGCAGGATTAGGCCCCAAAGTGTGTGGCTTTTAAAGTGGGTGCATTTTGTCACTGAAATGTAATGTCTCCCCTGATTAATTCAGGCGTATGCATATCATATAAGTGGAATTGAGCATCCACATGTTTCTGCTTTTACTATTCTGCATTGGTTGCAAATATTTGCATGTATTTTATATGAATTGAAGAGATAAACATTAGCCATAATCCATCCCTAGGAGCCGTAGCCCTGCAAACTCAAATGAAAGTAAAAACCTCAAAACAAAACCCAGAATAATTACATCTCTGAGGCATTTTTTTTCACCTTAACTGAATGACTAGAAGGTAACCTGGGTTAAGAGAATTCTGAAAACCTGTTTGAAGTTAATGGTCAATGGCACATACAAGCACCATGATTAGGGCCTTCAAAAGTTTAAAGGATCCATATATTGTAGGTGCCTAAGGACAGAGGCTCATCGTGGGAAGGATAAAAGTAAGGCTAAGATTATATGGCTTTAATTTGCATGTGCAGTTCTGAGCAATAAGAATTCTCACACGGTTCATAAGAGGCACATTTTAGAAGCAATGAATATGATGGGTAAACTGGACCTGAGCTCTGGTTGATTGATCACTGGCTTATTATTACAAAGCTCTTATTGTAAATGTGTGTCCTGCTAGACCATCCATCTTTTTTGCATCTACTTGTGTTTGAAGAGACTTAAGCACTTTGGTGAATTAGCGAGACTCACCACACACACACAAATTTTGAAGGGCCTCTACAGTAGCAGTGGGTTACCCTCGTTATAGTAAACATGGGTATAAATTCCCACCTATATTGCAACATACCAAGATATTTTGTTAGCTGAGCTGCTCTGGTATCAGTCATGGAATGTTCATAATGAGGCAAATGAAAGGTCATTTTGGCAGGGACTAACATGTCATGGATTGAAGCGAATGGCAAGTAAGAGAACCTGATGATCGCAAAGCTCGGTTGGAAGAAGTCCCTGCATCTAAGGACGCCAAGTGTGGCAGTAGATTTGAAGAAAGAGCAATGGGACTAAAAAAGGATGTAAGAGCAGAATAGACAGCACAGACAAGGTTAGGGTCAACATCAAGTTCTAAAAAGTTATTGTGTGTTGTTTTTTAAAAAAAGAATAAATCAGTAGCCTTTTTTCACATGACACCTCTAAGCAGAGGTACAGCTCCTACAGAAAAAAAAATCAGTTTGTAACTCTAAACACAGCAGGAAATGTCATCCATGCGGAGATGCACAGCTGCAGGAGAAACAGGATCCTTGGTCCATCACCTCCTGCAAACCAGCAGCTACTTAAGACTTTCAGGAAGGTGGGCAGGAAAGCAGCTTAATCAAGGGAACATGGAGAAAATGGGTGATCTTGCTTATATATGTACCACATGCAGAATCCTGCTGCCTGTTTGAAAGAGAGCAAAGTCCAGGAGTTCCTCATACTGGAGAATCAGAATGCTCACATTCATTTCAGCCAGGAGGAATGTGTATAACCGCTGTAGTTTTTCATCTGTTTATGGCTGGTCTTGTAAGCAAGCAAGCCAGAAGGTGAAGCCTGGCACCGTTGCTTTGTATCGGAGAGAAGACCATTGTGGTTGCCTTAGCAACCGTTTCTAAGAGGAAGAGGCTTCAAGCTGACAATGTTCACTTGTTCATGCACCAGCCAGGTGAACACGAGAATACAATTTGGATAGGTGAACAAATTTGGTTGGTGGTAAGAAGATCCGTACAGAACTATCGACTGGCTTACCAGTGGTGCAATGTTCAATTATGGAACTTGCTGCCACAAGAGGCAGTGATGGCCACCAAACTAGATGGCTTTAAAAGAGGGTAAGGCAAATTCATGGAGAGTGCTATCGATACCTACTAAGCCATGCTGTCTATGCTCTGCTTCCACCGTCTTGAGTCAGTAATGCCTTGGAATACCTACCAGTTGCTGGAAGCCACAGGAGGGGGCAATGCTCTGCTCCTGGCTGAGGGTTTCCCACAGGCACTGTGAGGACATGATGCTGGACTAGATGGGCCATGGACCTGATCCAGGAGGACTCATCTTATGCACTTAGAAAAAGAGACAACCAATGGGCAGGGTGCTCCGACAAGAGTAAGTGCTTGGTTGGTCAGAAGTCTTGGCCAAGAAAAGGCACAGTCAGGTCTGTTAAGGCAACTGGGAGACAGCCACAGTTGGAGATCTCTGAGAGGACTGTGCCATGACAGGGACATGAAGATGGGAGCCAGTGGCTGAGGACAAGCAACCATGTCGTGAAGGGTTGGCAAGGTTTCAAGAAAACAGCTCTTCTCCGTAGCAGGTTTCAGTGAGAGGTCTGACTGGAGGAAAAAAACCTTAGCAGGTAAAGGTAAAAGGACCCCTGGACAGTTAAGTGCAGTTGAATTTGACTATGGGGTGCAGCTTTCAGGCCGAGGAAGCCAGTGTTTGTCCAGCTTTCCGGGTCATGACTAAACTGCTTCTGGTGTAACAGGACACTGTGACAGAAGCCAGAGTGCATGGAAATGCCATTTACCTTCCCGCCACAGCAGTACCTACCCGTATATTCCGGCGTATAAGACGACTGGGCGTATAAGACCCCCAACTTTTCCAGTTAAAATGTAGAGTTTGGGATATACTCACCGTGTAAGAAATACGACCCTCGACTTTTGAGAAGATTTTCCTGGGTTAAAAAGTAGTCTTATATGCAGGAATATACAGTATTCATCTACTCATGCTGGTGTGCTTTCAAACTGCTAGGTTGGCAGGAGCTGGGACAGAGCAATGGGAGCTCCCCCCGTCACGGGGATTCGAACTGCCGATCTTACGGTCAGCAAGCCCAAGAGGCTTAGCAGGCACTCTTTAATACATTTCAACTACCCTAAGAAGCAGCAGAGGCTCTTGAGGCAGAGGAAGACAAGCATAAAGATTCTGTCCCGATTTGTGACTGACCCGGGATGCAGGAGAGGTGAATTTGGTATGGGTAAAAAAAAAAAGGGTGGGGGGGGCTAAAAGCTTTAATAAGTTGCAGAAGACTCTTTTCATTATAAAGAACTGTTACTATGTTTTCATAACGAAGCACTGCATACCCAAGCAATCTTACACCAATATCAAAATAGGAATAAGACATCCACTTATGCGAATATATTGTTTTGTTCCTTTTATCGGTCTCTCTTGTGGGGGTATCGATCCTCCCCCTGCCATTTGGGGGGCAGCAGTTAAAGGCTTCACATACCACACTGCAGGAACTATGACAGGGAATGCCACATGTCCAGAAAGGGAGCAGCTAGAATGTTTTGTCATTTGGGGTGACAAGTGGCGGGATGAGAACCACATGATGCCACAAGGATGCATAGTCCCAGGTTCAACTGTTGTTGTCTCCAGGTAGGGGGTTAGGAAAGAGTCTGGCCTGAAACCCTGGAGAGCCACTGCCAGCCACGTGTTCACAATACTGTACTGAGCTAGAGGGACCAACTGGTCTGGCTGAGCATGAAGCAGCTTGTAATGTAGTCTAGCATATGCACTTTGAATTTGGTTCCTCTATCTTTCAACTCTCTGCACATCTCCCTGACCAAACTGAAGGAAAAGCAAAGCTTCTGGAAATTGTTTTTTTCAAAAACAAGTTTAAAAATACAATTACACTTTGCTGCACCCTTTAGGAAAGATTTCAATGAAGCCACAGTGCCCTCTTGTGGGTACAAATCACATCTGTAGGACACGAAAGCAGAACAAACCAGAAGTTAGGGATGATTCGTACATATTCCTTCCTCTATGTGGACACTCAGTTTACTTAAGTCGGGGTCTTGCAGATGACCGCGAACTGTCTTCATTGCCGTCATTGTGTCAGAGCTTTCATATTGCTACCGTCTATGGTATTTGATCAAAGTCTCATACTTGTATATACATCCTTACTAGGTAAAATGTTTCCCATTTCCAAAACTCAATCGCTCAAGCTTTGGGTCCTCAAAAGATGCCATCTTCTGCTTATTTTCCTACCTTTTAAATTACAAAGGTACTCCTTCATATGCAATTCATGAAAGACTGGCAACGCCCTAGTTACAGGTAGGTAGCCGTGTTGGTCTGAGTCGAAGCAAACTTTCGTGTGCATGCACACTTCGTCAGATACACTGAAACAGAATCAACCAGACCCTTATTTATATTCAGGGGGTGGGAATGGGTGATGGGCTGATAGGAGTGGTGAACCTGTTGATGGCTGTTGACTGTCAGATAGCAATGCCCTGTTGACTGTCAGATAGGAGAACTTGATATTCTTAATACACTGATTTCAAGCCTGTTTTAATTCCTCCTTTTCCCACCAATCTTATTTTTTAAATCTAGTAATGGAGTTTTGACACTATGTGTAGAAGACAGGTGGCGTATCTTACCTTTATATATTTTGTCATTGTGCACCGGTTTTGCAATACCCCCGATAATTATTGTCAAAACAAAGAGGCAAGGTTTATATCTAAATATATGCCAGTGGCACCCTGAGGTTCCTTGAAAGATGGTCAGGGGTGCTGTGGGCAAAACTGGCCTCTGTCCCTTCCCTCCCTCCTCTGATGCCCTCTCGCGTCTCTGCCTCCCAAAGGCTTGCACAGCTGTTTGTTGCAGCAGCTCTAGCTACAAGCTCCCCAGGCGAATGGTGCCTCTGGGGCTGGTCAGAGGGTGCTGGTTGCCAGGAGCTGGGGCAGCTCAGAGACCAGGGGTGGCTGTGGCAGCTGCCTGCAGGACTCCCAACGAGAGGAGGGAATACTACACAAGGGAGGGTGTTTGAAACAGGGTGAGACGCTGCCAGTTTGGCAGACATCGGTTAACATAACTGAGCTTGGGTGCCGCAGAAAGAATGTAGTTGGTCATGGGAGCCGTGGACTCAAAAAGGTTGAAAACCTCTGATATAAGCAGTAGGGCTGGATATTCAACAGGAGTGTGCAGAAAATTCAGATGAACCCCCAAATCAAGAAACAAAGCCATTACAGGTGGATTCAGAGCTTGTCCAAGCCAAATAATATATCCAAAGTGCCCCAAACTTACCACCACTGGAGCACTCTGGCAATTCAGACATTTTAAACAAACTGCAAAAACTGAAACATCTCAAGCTTGCCAAAGAAAGAAGTGGGCAGATGGAAAGCTCTTTTGTGACTGACTGGCCTAGTTTCTAATCAGAAAGAATTATTTTACAGGGCTTTCCAATCTCAGTGCTTTGGGAAGGGGGTACTGAAATTATGTATCCTGTTCTTATCTGTTCTGTGCTGTTTGCTACTTCAGTTAATCGTGCTTGCTTGGAAGATGTTGAATACTGAAATCCTTCTGCCTCTGTCCTAGATGCCCACACATCCACTCCCTAATCAAATCATATTTGGACTTAGTTTCTATGACTCTTGATACCAACTGAGCAGAGCACAAGCCTAAAGCTTCCCCCTCTCCCAATTCACCAACTCTCCTATCCTTCATCTTTTCTGAAAGTTTGCAGCTTGCTTTCCTCAAGGCACCTCTACAAAATAATCCATTTTCATGATAAAATAATTGCCCACAAAACCACAGGAAAGGGAAGCAAATCTTTTAGGTCTCTCCCACACACACACACAACCATCAATTTTTAAATGCGCCTCTGGATCCATTTGCCTAATTTGGCAGGTTTCATACCTAGGAGTACTTGTATGGCATATGCTCATAAAATACGGGTAGATTCAAGCAAATCATTTTTAGCTACCTGAAACTGTAAATGCTTGCAGGGGGGGAAACAGCTGCACCTATCCTTTTAAACTTAGCAGGATTCACACACACACACACACACCCCGAAGGAGCCACTGTTCCTAGAAGACAGGTTTCTGCAGTTGCATCATGACAGCGTGTCCAAATGAGGGCCTCCAACGTTTAAAGCCTGTAGAGGGTAAAAACTGGCCAGTCTTACACATTACGCAGAAAATGAAACACCTTCTTCCACAGGCTCCTCTAGTCACTTTTCTGTTAAAATTTTCTGTTAAAATTCCAGAAAAGACAGGCACCACAGAATTAAGAAATAGTATTTAATACAAATTATAATGTAAAATCTGTGTTACATTTTCCAGAACATCTGATCCTTTATAAACAGTAACACCCTCACCCTATTAAATACATTTTGTAACAATGCCATATTAGGCTAGAAAAAAAAACACATATTGCACATTATGGTGAGAAAATCAGTTTGGTTTTATGAATTGGCAAGTTATCCAAGCAACGCTTAAGACTCGGTCTTAACACTAATAATGCAACAGAAGTAACTGGACACTTTTTGTAACAATAAAAGATATTTTATAGGACAGTGTTGGTAATCTTCAAATATTGAAAGACTGCAAATTTCAGTATTTCACTTGGAAATTTGATCTAGTCCCTTCATATCCCCATAGATAGAGCCATATCAGGTATCTGAGTGTTCACAGCACATATTAACATCTATGAGTGGCCTTGGACACCAGTCACTAAGGACAGATACAACCTTCTCAATATGAGATTTTATCCATACCAAAACCAATCAAAATGCTGGCTGAATCACATGGGAAAGAACTATACTATTTTGACTAGAAGCACAAGTGTTTTGTAAGTGCCCTTAAGCCTTTAGAACTCTAGTGGCCTGGTTTTTTGTTTTTTGTTCTTTTTTTAAAGCAAACATCTGAAACACATTACTTGGGGAAAAATAAGCCAAACTGTAAGTCACCATTTGGACACCCAACATTTTAGTAGGCACAAGCTTTCCTAAGTTGAGTTACAAAACGTGCAATTTGCATCAAAGAGGCTACACATAGTCATAAGCGCCAATGTGGACATGCCGAAAAAGTTACACACCCAGTCAACCCCATTATGCAGACACATACACACCTTGTGATAGCATGCTTTGTTGACAACATGATTATAGCAGTGATAAACTTGTTTCAGTTTGCATTTCTCACCACATCACAACAGCTTATGGCCAGGATTTTTTTTTCAACAACAAAAACTTTGGAAATACTCAGTTTCAAAAGGCAGTTCATGACTGTGGTGGGGCCCAGCTGGGCACAATAGCAAAATTCACTAGTAAAGTACTTTGCATAAACTGCTCTATGGATTCCAGCCGATGTTGAAGTTTTCAGCATTTTTGCTTCACACATTCCCTCCTAAAGCACATGTTCTAATTATGACCTGTTAACATGTTCTCCTTTGCAGGATTGGTAGATGATGACAGCCCTGTATAACTGGTCAAAAAGCCCCAATCATTTTTATCACCTGCGCTCCCCTCTCAACTCAGGAAATGTTGCTTGACCTGAAAAGTCAGCTACTAGGTCAAACATCATAGGCATAATTTTGGAGGAAAAAAAGAAGGCCATTAAGATCTGGTCTCACCTATAGAGGTATCATGGTTTTTATAGGATTTTAATCTTCCAGAGGATTCTGAACTGTTCGCTCTCTCTTACAAATAGCAACACTGAGAAAATAGGAAGAAAGGCTGTACAGTGAAACAAAAAATCTTCTAGGCAAACATAAGCCTACTTTGAGATCCCTGAGATTCATTTGTTTGCCAAAGAGATTAAGCAAGCCCTAATTATTTATTTGATAAATATTATGTAGTATTTGAAATGTGTTTTGTGAAAGCAAACATATATTATGAACTGGATTAGGTTAGGTAGTGAAACTGGTATGTACACATTGCACGATAAGATTTGATCCAAGATGTATTGCGCTTTCCTAAGAGGAAAATGCTGATCAATAATCATATTTCAATCTACTGGAAGAATCCTCAAGTGGGTTTAAACTGTATTCCTGAAGCCAGACAGATAATCTCTTCTACCTTCCCAGCCTTACTGGGGTATGGAAGAGAGGCGTTGTTCATAAGAAACAAAGGAAGGCCTCATCTTATATCCATTTTGGTTGCCCCAAGGTGCTTCAAAAATTATGAATATTCTTGTCACAGCAATTAAAATGGGAAACAAAGGCCAGAACATCTTTGAGGATCAGCTTCTCTCTCTACTTCTTCTGCTATGTGTATATGTAAAATAGTTGCCCCGAGAAGGGGCAATAATCACCTGTAAATACTCAATTCACAGTAAACGTGAAAGGAGAGTGTACAACCCTCAAACACTACTTGAGATGTTAATCTTTTATATTGTAAAAGTACAATAGTTATAAATGATTTTTAAAAGGTTATTTCTTCCTGGAAAAGGAACAGCTCAAGCCCTTGCCTCTGTTCTGAAAAAAAACTAAGAAGGCACTAGCTCCAAAAGCTTACATATTACAACTACAAGGAATGTAAATACTTAGATTCAGGAAGATCTCCCAGAGAGGCACAAAGCAGAAGATGAATATTAACAGAATAATGTTGTGAATGTTGGTAAATCAGCAATACAAAGTATCAGATGAGTGGCTCTGTGCATTTACACCTACTAGAAGGCACCTTTTAAAAATTACTGGTTTCAGAAACTAGTAAACTCCATACACCCCTGAATGTGCAATTCTAATTAAGAACACTGTTTTCAACATCAGCCTAGATGTTAGTCCTAAACACAGTGATGCAATATCTTAGCTGATATTACAACTGCATTTCAATTAGGACATTTCCAGCAAGACACCGAGTAAACCAGAACCTATGGATCTTTTCCTACCTGAGCAATAATTAATATTGTTTATTGCTAGTTAAATAATCTAATGATTAAGCTTGGTGAGAGAAACTGCACATTCCCTTTTTTTCCAAAACCCGCCCCCCCCATTTTTTATAAGAAATATATCTAGGTTCTCTCCAACATTCTTATTTAGAATGCAATTAAGAGATGTGGCAAAACAGCATTTCTGATACAAGATACTTGCAATCCTTTTAAAAGGTCACCTTAGTCTATCATGTATTTATCAGAAATACAAGCTTCAAAGTTTCACATGCGATAACGTAGCTTACATTAGGCAAAATATCCCACATCCGACTGTATTTCAGTGATAACAACTGGAGTCTAGCATGGGGTCCTCTTTCCATCTTTAAACTGAATCCTTCATTACAATGAGTGGCTATTTAAATGCCTGCACCTGCTATAAGCTATGCGGCTCAAGAGACTCATCTTCAGAACAAGATGCTGCCTTGCACTTTAAGTATTACTCCATATGAAGAGATGTTCAGATCAAGCCCACCATCTGATCAATCTGTCTCATGTAAATACTCTTCAAAGGCAGCAAGTATCTCCTCTCATCTGGTACTCTGTTGCACTGCAAAACAGAAGGAGACGTTTTTTAAGAGTTGGAAGTTCACAGTAGCTTGCTTTTCAGGACTGAATCTTGTACCATTTGGATGGGAGGGCATGATTCACACCACGCATCGCTTGGCAACATGACAGGATCAGATACTGCTCCTAACAGAAGTAAGGGAATGTGCATACTTAAATGATGAGTGTTACTCGACACATTCATATCTTAAAAGTGTGAGAAATAGTCCTCAGTACTGAAGTTTGTCTTCAAAGATATCCAAAACTATGGTGACTTTACAGGAACAAGTAGAATATCTCTGTTAAACTGCTACATTTCAGGAACATCAGCTCACCCATTGTGATTCTTGGTCATGCACACACAAAGCTCCCTTTTACCACTGGAAGGAACTGATGAGTGAACTTGGCTTTACTGCATTAAACAAAGCATCTTCTTGACTACCTGAACCAAAATGTGCCCCTCCCCCGAGTTTAACTGGATGGTGAAGACAATTACTGTATTTCAGGCACATCCAACAGGTAGATCATGATCTACCGGTAGATCACTGGATGTCTGTGGTAGATCACTGTTAGCTCACTGGCTCCCCTGAAAGAAGCTAAACATTTTTGCCCTGCACTCCCCAAAAATGGGGTTTCCCTCCTGAACCCCAAAAAGGGGGTAGATCACTGCCAGTTTTTAACTCTGTGAGTAGATTGCAGTCTCTTGGGAGTTGGCCAATACACGCCCCTGTGTATTCGTGTGATCATGATGCAACCAAATGAATACAGCCTTTAGTATCTACATAGTTTCTGAAAAATTCAGAGCTAGGTCTCATGTGGTTCTAGTCACAACCATTCCAGAAGGGTGCAGAATTGTGCATTAAACAAATTCAGGCACGGACTATGAATTATACTGTCTAGAAGAAATTTTATGTTGTTGAAATCTCATTTCTTTCTATACATTTGGGCTTTTAATCTGCTATTGCATTTGGACCCTCATCTAGAAAGACAAGGAACACTTATACAGGGGTTCCCAGACTTACCCGGCTTCGGGCCGGTGCCCGACGCGCCGATCGCGCTGCGGGCCAGAGTGCAGGGAATGTACGCGCAGCGGACCGGAGGGCGGGGGAGTGCACACCCGTGCACATGCGCACACACACTTACTGGCACGGTGGCGCGCTTCCAGGTCAGAAAAATTGCCGAAAATCATTTGTGTGCATGCGTATGGGCCTCCCCCGACCCGGAAGTGCACCGGAAATGACCTCTTCTGGGTCGGGAGAGGCCCATATGCATGCTCACAAACGATTTTCGGCGCCTTTTCCGATCTGGAAGCGCGCCATAAGAGCGGGCAGCGATAGTCGTCGCGGACCGGATTGGGAGGCCAATTGGGCCGCACCTGGCCTGTGGGCCGTAGACTGGGGACCCCTGCACTTATATGTATGAAACAAATATGTCTTGGAGGATACTTGGGAATAGGTTGTCTGAACACTCAAGTTTGCTCCCCAAAACCTTCAGATTTAGGTCCCTGCAGGTTGGAACCTAAGATTCTAAAATGGGTTTCTGATCCTCTCCACCCCCTCAAAAGCTAATTATAAGATGATCATTCCTATTCAGCAAAACGAAAACTCTTTACAGGAAAAATACATATTGCAATTGCCATCATAATATATCTGAGCAGCATCCATGGATATACTTGCTGAAAAATAGATCTCTTCTGTTTAAGCAAGCACTCCCCCCCCCCCCCCCGGGGACACTTTATATTAGCTAGTTACAAAATGATTAGTTTACTGGGCAGAATTGTTTGCATTCCCTATTTCTGTACACAACTACTATACCCAAACTGGAATTGGTTTATATTTACATTAGAAGTAGAGTTGATTGCTCTAAGTTCATTTGGCTTTAGCTTTTCAGTCTTCTTCTGTTCTTCAGGGAAAGTATCTTGCCACAGTGAAACACGAAGACGCTTATCCAGCGATACTATATGTCCCTCTGTAGTAAACATATATCTATTGCCCGATTTGTGCACTGGGTTTTCTTCATCAAAAAGCTGAAACAAGAAATTTTTATGTATCCTTAATGTTTCACATTTAGCATAACATAACAGCAATACAGTACCACCACGTTTGCAAAATTGACACAGATCAGGAAGCATGTTACTCTGCAGCTAGGTGCCATAAAATGTATTTTGAATATGCAGATTACTAGTATAACATATTTATTATATACTCTGCCTGCCAATGTGTTAGATAACACATATTATATTATAAAACATTGTGTGTGTGTGTGTGTGTGTGTGTGTGTGTGTGTGCGCGCGCACACACACACCTATGAATCATTATAAGCAGGCCTACCACTTGTTGCTAGTTTCAGTTCCAGTGAACAAGCCTATTTTAAAACAGAAAGCCCCAAGGCTGACCATAAAGAATACATACCAAATACAAATATTTACATGTTTCACTGAGAAAAAAGCTTTCCATCCGATCTTCTTTGGACTTCTCTATAACATGGTGCAGAGTAGCATAGCCACATCTGAAATAAATTTAAAAGCCTCAATTATTACTAGCAAACCACAAATGTTTTAAGAAATTAAGCCCAGAGAGGGATAGCTTGGTCAATAGAGCATGAGACTCTTAATCTCAGGGTCATGGAGTCAAGCCCCACATTGGGTGAAAGATTCCTGCATTGCAGGGGGTTAGACTAGATGATCCTTGTGGTCCCTTCCAACTCTACAATTCTATGATTCTAATTGTACTCCAAAAGTTACTACTATTCTTAGCTTTCTTCTAGTTACTGCTGATAGAGCAACTCTGCTTTGTCAAGCAGCAGACCAAAGAGCAACAAGCATATCTTGCTCTGATATCTCACCAACACAGTGCCTCTTGGAACCATTAGAACAAATATCCCACAACCATTAGCTTGTTCCTCTCCATAATTCAGGCTGGTAGTAGTAGGAGATGGAGAGAGGGTACTGGGAAGTGTTATGGCACAGTGACAACTAAAGAGCTTCATGTCTAAAGCCCTGGGCATGCTGGGAAATATTTTCCTCCTTTCAACTCTCTTCCCCTCAGCCATGACTCCTTAGGAAACTTCTCTCAGTTGTAAGAGGCAGCAGCGACCCAGTGAGTAAACTGCACTCTGTAAGGGACTAGTGCCAGGCTGCTTTCTTTTCCTCCAAGACCTGCTTGTGGCCCAGAAAGTCAGCAGCGGCGTGTCAATTGAACACATGAAAAATACAGAGAGGCTTATAAACTCCTTTGCTCCTCCCTATAACTCATGTATTTTGAATGCATTGTAAGCTGCCACTTCAAGAAATATAGAAGTACTACACAATATAGAAGTACTACACAAAAAATAAAGTGAGATTTGCAAATCCAGCATAGGGGCTAACACTTGAAACACTGGTTTTTCAAACATCCCTTGTGAGCACTGAGATCCAAGCCACATTGTTTCTGAGGTTTACAAGCAAAGAGGTTGCTCACATGCCCATAGATAAGAGATTTAAAAATAATTCAGTGGAAGCAAGCATATTTGTATAAACTGCCACATGCAGCTCAGTTCAGAAGGAACTTCAGAAGTAACTTAAAATAAAAGGTTTCATTCAAAATTTGTCTCTATATTTTCCAATAGCTAAGCACAAGGTGATATTGAAAGTTTAGTTTGAAAACTAACTTTGCTTTTGTGTGCTTCTCCAGACTCTGAAGAATATCCATGCCTACATGGAGATAAAAAGGATTCTTTGTTGCCTAAATAAAAGGAAGGAAATAAGTGTGAAGAAATTATGCAATGCCATGTAAATAAAGGCTCAAACACTAGTAAAGCTAAACAGTTCAGTCACTAGAAAGTAAACAAACCAGATGCAAAACTATAGTTTAATCCTAGTTTGTTCTCACCAATAAGAATTTAAACAAGTTTCCAGGGTTTGGATAATAGACCATTATGCCAATTCAAATGTTAGCACTGTGGGAGGGGAGCACCACATGAAAGACTAAATTACTTAACCAGTTCTTTGGATCCTGATTGTCATATCCAAACATGGAACCCAAAATGTAATTTAAACCAACGATTCCCTCAAATAGAATAGAATGAATCAGTTCAAAAATATGTAACTATATTGGGACCACACCTCTTAAGCAGCTGCAATGGTTGAAAAGGTTCTTACTAAAATATAAGGATACATTCCTTAAGACAATTATATATTTTTAAAAAAACCTTTAATACCTGATAAAGAAGATATGTAGATTCTACTAACTCTGGCCTTAAGGGATAAAAGAGGACATCAGGTGCCTGTAACTGCCAGTTGTACCTCTCTGGAAGAGCTCCATATCGTTTCCATATGGCATAATAAAATGCATGGAGGCAAATAGCATCTTCTACATCACCTATTAAAACCTGAGAAGCAGCAAAATTGAAAAATTGCATAAATGTAGGACAGCTCACTGGTATTAATACAGTAACATTACCAATTTCCTTCATAGTATCGTCAGTCTCCCTAGGCCAGGAAAAGCACCAAGCAATAGATCAGTTATCAGGAATGCTACTCTAAAATTGTGTAGCAAACATTAGCTCAGCAAAAGAACTCTGACTTTTGAAACATATGAAAGCACTATAGCTGCTTTTGGACCAGACACCACCAAGCAAATAATAAAAGTAGACTGGGAAAACCTATCTACTAGGCACATGCTGTAACGTGCAACTCCATGTAACATTCAATCAGCTGCAGTAGCAGCTGAACTGCTACCTTTTACTGGAGGTATCAGCGGTCAAGGAACCTTAGTATCTCCTTCACACACAAACCCTTTTGCGATTATCTTGTGTCTACCACTACAACCCAACATCCGTTTCATCTTAAGTGCTAAGCAGCCGGCTGGCAAATTAATCCCCTGGGAATAGGCACCGGCTGTCTAACTTCCCACCCGCACAATGACACTAACATTGCACTTCTGAAATCTGTATGGTCATACATATGCATTTTAGCTCCAGCTGTTAGACTAGTACCCACACTTGCAAGTCAACTGCACAGTGCAAGGCAGGATTCAGAACTGAATATGTGGGGGGTCTTTCCTACTAGATGCTAGTTTTATAGAAAGGAACAAGAAGATCTACTGTATATTCCTGCGTATAAGACTACTTTTTAACCCAGGAAAATCTTCTCAAAAGTCGGGGGTCGTCTTATACGCCGGGTCGTATTTCTTATACGGCGAGTATATCCCAAACTCTATATTTTAACTGGAAAAGTTGGGGGTCGTCTTATACGGCCAGTCGTCTTATACGCCGGAATATATGGTATTTTAGGTTGGGAGGCTGAGCTCCTAATAGTACACATTTTGCAAAGCTTTCTAGGCTTTCTCCACCAAACAGAAAATACCTGAAGCCCGGGGAAAAAAGCTTGAAGAGAATCAATCCATGTGTTCATCAACTGCCCACTGAACATATTTACATTAACATAGAGTGGTGGGTCCCCTTCACCTTCATTACAGGCTTCTCTCCTAAAAGGAATAAAAAGCAAAGTTTGATTCAAAACAATACACTTTATCATTATATGTACAAGTGGTGCAAACTGAAGACAAGATTCCATTTCGTTCCTGCTTCAGCATCTCAGAAAGCGGGTCGCTTGAGCTTGGACCACCTTGACCACAACCCACTTTGGCCCAGATCCGAAGTCTCATCAAAATTTGGCCTTTGTATGACCCCCTCTAACTACAACAGAGAAATCAAGCAACAGCTATAACTTTAATTTTTTTTGACAGAAATAGATGAAAATGTGTAGGCACAGTTGTTCCTTCTGAGAGTATGAAACCTGACAAACATCAGACAAATGCAGGATTTTTTCTGCAAGAAGATGGAATCTTTAGAGTCTGGGGAATAGATTTGTTTTTTTAAAAAAATCTTGCATGGATCAATTTGTGTGCAAATAACTTTTAAAATACCTTGTAAAACTTCAAAAGGACAGATGCCAGAGTTTGAGCCTTTTGGTGAATGAATAAAATGTTGTTTTCTGCTCTACAACACCGACAGATAAAATGAGATTTATACATTCCTCCAAACCCCCAACACAAGCAAAACTAAGTTCTCTGTAAAGTTATTCCCTGGCTGGAAGTTAGAGGCCTCGTCTCCCTCTACCAACCGTATATGGAGAGTTTATAACAATCATACAGTGTAGTTCACCATTATAACCCTTCTTGCAGGATGGAGGGCTATGCTGAGAAAGTGTACATACAGCATACCTACAGCAGTGCATGTCAGTTTAAAGGCTTGTGAAACCTTTTCAAATATGCTACAGCTTTGACTCTTCTGATGTGACCCAATGTAGGAGATTATAGCAAAAACTAAGCAGGTGGTAGCTTAGTATTGTTTAAGGATGATTATAATAATGTGGTGTGGATTTAATAGAATTATTTTTTAATTGGATCATTTTTTGGATTTTTTTTCTCCTACACAAAATAGGTAGATTTGTATTGGAAAGTCATCCAGTGTACATCAGAAAATTTTCCAGTGCTTTAGAGAATAATCTAATGAACATGTTTATTTTACTTACATTGAGGAAACAAAGCTGAACACATTTGAAACTGTGAAACTTGACTTATGCTGTATTTGTAACTACCATACATTCCTGTGAAAAGGAAAATATAAGCACTGGGAAACTTTCCACCCCACATCACTGTTACTATAATGTTAGAGTAGATGGCACTATATGGAGGACAGATCCTGTCCAGAGTTCTTACAATCAATGATTTGACACAGGGAAACCAAGGAAGGGGAGCTAAGAGGAGAGAAGAGTAAAGAGGGGGAAACCATTTCAATTTTGTATACTTAAGGTTGCAACCCAAACTGTCTGCCTATGAGTGTAACAGACTTCCACTTAAACAACAAAATTTTACCTTCCACTCCTCCTCCCTGGAGGTTGGGGGGGGGCTCTTTGGAACAGATCTGAGTGGGGTATGGGGAGAGGAAGGTGAAGTCCCATTGCACAAGCAGAAGTCTGCTTGTACACATCTAATTACAAGTAGGGCGTGGGGATTAAGTGGTTATGCCAAAGACTGTACAAAAACAACAACATGGGTTTGCAGAAGAATTTGAAGGTAGACAGTGTCAATTTAGTTTGTTGTACTAATCACAGTTTCTAAGTGTACATCAGAGGAACACATAATTATTCTTAAGGAAACAGATGTTCCATGTTCCAACCAGCCCAGGCAAGTTTTACATCCTCCTGAAGATAGTAACGTAAGGAACTTACCCTCGCCTTAAGTAGTTCTGAATACTCTGATAAGCATCATTGAACATCTCTAGATCTTCTTTTTCTCCAAAGAGGATGTAAGATTTCAAAAGATATTCATAGAAGGAATCTAATCCTGCTCCCAAACCACTCTGCTTTCCAACCCAGTGGCCAGTTTGAATATTCACAACATTGCCTATGAAGTAAACACAAAGACAAAGATTATCCAAGAATAGCTACATAAATTGTTGCATTTATACACTGCTTGGCTGATAATGCTAAACGTAATATAAAATTGCTGTATAAAATGAAAGAAATTACAATAAATCTCAAAAGCCAGAGGATGTCAATATAGAAGTCAAGCATTACACCCAAAACAGAAGTCTGGATGCAAAACATTCAGTATGGGAAAGCTAGATCCCTTTGCATCGTCTTTTAAAAATAAAATTGTGGCTTGGGTGTTAGCGGATCTCCTTCAACAGTCTGCCAATATAAGCACTCCTAAAGGGGACTTTAAGCTTGGACTTCCCAAATCATTTCAAGAGGATTCTAGGGCCATGGGTTCATTAAAGTACAGTGGTACCTCCAGTTGCGAACGGGATCCATTTCAGAGTCCCGTTTGCAACATGAAATGCCCGCAACCTGAAGCGCCATATCTGCGCTTGTGCGCATGTGCGAAGCACAATTTAGCGCTACTGCGCATGCGCGAGCGTCAAAACCCGGAAGTAACCCTTTCCAGTACTTCCGGGTCGTCGCGGGACGCAACCTGAAAAAACATAACATGAAGCGGACGTAACATGAGGTATGACTGTATGTGAAGCACAGAAAGTACAAGGTTTTACTAAAAATAAACTTTGAGAACAGGGCTTAGAAGACCAACAGCACAGTTCACAAATAATTAGTTGTACCGGATATCCCATCTTCATCATCATGTACGCACATATCTGCATTCTACACCAGGTGAATATATTGCAGTACAGTGGTACCTCGGTTTATGAACACAATTGGTTCCGGAAGTCTGTTCATAAACTGAAGCGTTCATGACTTCCGGTTGGTCGCGACGCCATCGTAGTTGGAGGTCCGTTCAGCGGAGCAGACCTCGGCACTTTGAAGAAAGGGGAAAACGCTCCAGCAAAGCGGATCCCCTCGAAAATCCCCAAGTCGAGCGTCTTGGGGCCAGACGCTTTTGATGTCTGGCGGGCGTCAAAAGCGGGCTCTCCCCCCCCCGTAAGGCTCTGTTTTGAGCCCCCGAGAGCGGGGGGATCGGAGCTGCGACGCGGCAGACATCAGATCGCTAACTTCAAAGTGCGATGCTGCAGGACTACGCGGCTACAGCGATCAATTCTCCCAAAGACTTGGATTAAAAGTGTGAGTTGGATTTATTGGATTTTAATTCGGACAATTTGGACAAGGGAAGAGACTTAAAAAACGGGAGTCGGTCTCTACCCACTGAGAAATTAGGAAGCAGTGTTTTAGCCCTAAGCCGGGGGGAAAGGACACAGAGGCTTAAAATCTTCAAGGAAAGACTATAACTTCCCCACCTAAGGCAGGGTGAAGGGGGGAAGAGTTATAGGAATAATAATAACCCTGCAAAAGCAAGAGAGAGATGTGGGGGAAAACCCTTTTCAACCCGGGATTCGGCACCCCAGGAGAGTCAGCGAGGTGCCAATGAGAGGAAAGTTTGACAGCTGTCAATAATAAAGTTTAAATGGTTTGCGAGGGAACGAGAAGACACATACATGTTGCATTATAAGAACTTTGGAAATTATTTTTCAGCCATGTTGGATTCTTTTGTTCTGGAAGTCTGAGTCTCCATTGTTCTTTGTCCTCTAATCTCTTTTCTGCCCTTGAGTTGGAAAGAATGTCAACATCCGGAACACCTGCTTTCCAGAGGACAGTGTTAAAACTGCTGGGAGACTTTGTAATTGGGCAGCAACAGTTTAGTGCACAGTTAGGAAGCACCAGGGAACAGTATCAGGAATTGAAAAAAAAACTATTCAGAATGGGATGGATAATGGAAAATTAATTCCTGATGACAAAATGCAAAAACACATAGAAGAGGAAGAAGGAAATACCCAACAAGGAGAAAAGAATGATCAGGACTTTCATGACAGTTCTGATCTTTTTGAATTGGAAGAACAAGAACTGGAACTGATTTCATGGGAAATGTGGGAAAATGTGAATAGGCAAGGGAAAGAGTTTGTGGAGATGGGGGCAGAAGGAGGGGAGGACAAAAATATGGCTGGCAAAATGGGAGTGGGATGAGGAAATTCTGAACTTTAAGCAGGGCAGGAAAAAAATGGATATGGAATCTGGATTGTATTACGGAATTGCTGTATCAAATGGGGGAAGGAATCTAGGGGAGAGGAGGAGGTATGGAATAATTAACGATAGAAGAAAATATATGGGAATAGAGAAAGGATTAAGCATATGAAATTTTTCTTGGGGGAAAGATTAGGCTAGGGAAGAGAAAATATGATATTTGTTAGAAAAAATGTTTATATGAAGTTTGAAAAATTTTAGGTTTAGGTAGATAGTTGGGCGGCTCACTGCCTTTATTAATCTCCTCTATTCTAGGGCCTCTTGGTGGCAGGGGGCGGTCCTGGGGGGAGGGAGGGGTGGTGAAAAACCCAATTATAAAAGGGACCATCTTGGTCTGTCCACCAGCCACAGGGTTCTCTCGTGGCAGGAGAGGGCCTGTGGAGGGGGGGATAGGAAAAGATGGAATATGTTGAAGAAGAAAAAGAGATAAAGTTTAGGAATAAGGATTAGCTGTGTTTATGTTAAAGAAAATGAGCTGAAATTGGGTCATATGAAACTGTTGTGAAAATATAATTTGGTCAAAAATGAAAATCAGTTGGGAGGTATCTGGGGAAGTCATCAAAACAATGTCAAGCAAATTATGAATTAGAAAATGGGATATGTGTGTTTTTTGTTGTGTTTTTTGTCTTTTAATCAATGTTTGCTTAGATAGTTGGGTGGACACTCGCCTGCATCTCTCCCTGCCATACTAGAGCCTCTTGGTGGCAGGGAGGGGTTCTGGGGGGAGGGAGGAAGGGGTGGGGAAAACCCCAATTATAAAATGGACCACCTTCGACTGCTCACTGTTCATGAGACTCACTCGTGGCAGGAGGGGGCTCGTGGAGGGGGGATCAGAAGAAGGGGGACAATATGTTCTGTATGTTTTTTCTTTATTATGTAAAATCAATAAAATTTATCATAAACTGAAGCGTTCATAAACCGAAAATTCGTAAACCAAGGTGTTCATAAACCAAGGTTCCACTGTAATCAATACCCATATTTGAGTGTTTCTATAACATTGCCATGGTGCATTCACTAAATTAGGGTGGGATAATCATTCACTAAATTAGGGTGGCTTCACATAGTACGCAGCTAATATATATTCCATTGTGTGTACATGCAGCAAGGATCCCAGACAATCCCATCTCCCAGTTCTGTAATATGTCTATCTATGATGCACCGCTCACAAACAAAGATCGGATGCACTAGCGTTGAAGTAAAAATGTATTCCTAATATAATTGAGGATTCTTAGGCAATTGGGCATAAAGGTCCCAGTGCCACCATACAAATGACGCTGTGGTTAGTTCAGTGGTATAAGCTATCACAACTATGCAAGTATCATCTTATCTCCCACAACTGCTCCCCTACCTTGCTGGGGGGGGGGGGAGGGTGGAGAGATATCTGGTTTTTAAAAAACTTGTCTTCCACTCATTGCAGCTTGCCTTTGCTTTTTTATTAATATTGCTATGTAAGTCAATCTGTGAGGCTCACTTGAAAAGCAGTATATAAATATCTTAAATAAGTAATTTTTCAGGATTATACTACTGTTAACAAATTCTGTTAATTATGCAAGACCCATAAACCTATTATGCACCTAATAGTCCAGTGTCATTGCTCCTTAGACTCCAGAGTGCTTTCACAGCTCGACGGGCAACCCATTCAAAAGTGGAATCGCCCAGAAGCCTGCTAAGAATTCCAAATTCCACCAATAAGGATCCAGCTCCTGCAGTGCAGGTCTCATTGTTGCTGCCAGAAGGAACTCCTGTTCTTAAGTTTACCTACACAAAGATAAGAAGGTTTAAATGTACATTTCTTGAAAAGCAAGCAGCAATAAGGATCCAGCTCTTGCAGTGCAGGTCTCATTGTTGCTGCCAGAAGGAACTCCTGTTCTTAAATTTACCTATATGAAGATAAGAAGGCTCAAATGTACATTTCTTGAAAAGCAAGCAGTTATATTTCTATCTTTTGCTTCCTTCATTTCTACCCCCTTGATAATCAAGTACAAATATAAAGTGACTTGTGTGTTTCATCAGTGTTCTGTCATGAGGTTGCATCATATTCCACAGGGAATCTGTCTTAAAAGAGTATCCAGATTAACATGAGGCATGTAAATACCCAGACATCAAAAGACCAAGTCAGACACTGCAAAATCTTCAACATGGAACAGCTCCAGGAACGCAGTCATGTTGAGGAACCAACAGTTGACCTAGGGCATCCATTAGATTTTTAAAGTGAGGGCAAAGATATTTTCCACTGTCAGGCTGTATGTTTTAACATGAGAAAGCAAGGCCTGTAAACACAATGTTCTGACACAGGCATTACTTCCTCCACAAAGCTACTATACGTGGATGATTTTTCAATCTAGTTTTTCAAAAAGTGAACCTTATATTTAAGACCCATCTAGCCCCAGCAAGTGAAAGTAGAATGAAGTATTAAAGAAGGTTCCATGAAAACTGTTCTTCATGGCACACTTACCCGAGGATATGGAATTCCTGTTTTGGTGTTCTCAAAAGCAGGTAACAGTCTTACAGCCAGGTCATGAGCCATATGCAAGAGCTCGTTATCATAGCCCTTAATAGTCATATCCCCAAAAGGCTGCTTGGCATCTGTTATGATGATATGGGCTGAAAGCAAGCTTCCCAAAACCCTGTAAGAGATACGTTTTAAAAGAGACAATATATAATTTGCTACATTATGTGATATGTACAGCATATCAGTTATCAAAGTTAGGTTCAAGCTGAAGAGCAAACAGAACATTAGCTTGAATCAGGAGAGGGGAACATTTTTCAGCCTAAGGGCTGCAACCCTCCTGGGCAACATTCTAATCGCCTCCATCCATTGAAGCAAGGATCATCATCAGAATTCGAGGACACATACTAGTCAGGCAAAAAACACCTGGGGTGCAAAGCAGGGCCACTGAGGGATGTGGCCTGGGGAAAGGGGTGAAGGAAGTTCCATGGGCAAAGAGAGGCCTGGCTGAGAGACACATTTAGGCCTTGGACCCAAATCACATTCTATACTCTTCAACTGAAAGGTCAAAATGTAAGATGCAGAGTATCTTAATCTGCTTCTTGAGCTATTTCACATCCATTTTGTCTACCAGCACAGAATTCAGATAATCTGCTGTCATTTGCTTCATTTTCCCTACTATCACAATGTCTTAATATCAATTTTGCCATGTCCAAACACAATATAAATTGTTTTATGTTTATTCTGCACACCATCCCATACTTGGCAATATTCTGAGCTTGCATATCCTGAGCAAGGACACATCTGTGATTGTAGTCTCAGCTAACAAGGAAATACCAAGTACAGTACAGTTGAATTAATTAATTTAAGTGCAGGACCTAAATTGAGCTTTCAGCATCTAGTTAGCCTCTTAAAAAGCTCTGAAAAGTATTAGCTAACATTGAAAATTCCAAGCCAGGATGCAAATCACTGTGATAGGTTTATATATCTCCACTAATCCATAAACTTACTGTTTCTCAATTATTGTTTTTTCAAAACCCTCAATAGAAAGTCCTCTTAAGTTAAAAAAAAATCACTAGAACAGATTACAAACCTTTGCTCTATCTTTCTTATAAAGAAGCCAATGCCAAAATGCTGGCAATTTGCTTAGCTGCAAGAGGCAAAATAGATATATCATGACTCAAATGCATTGACACATTCTTTTTATTTAACTAAACATAAGTAAACCATAGGTAAAGCACAAAAAGGCAAGACTTGACAACCTTTAAGCAATGAAGTCACAATTGAGGGGTAAGAAACAAAAAGGGTATGTTTATTTCAGTGGTTAATTTCAATTCTGCCAGTTATAGGTAACATACTGTACATTTCTTGCTTTTGAGTATCTGAATGTGGTTAAAATTGCAGGTGTTGGAAACAGAGTTGAATGTGGCAAGTTTGCTGCTCTCTAAGCACAGTGAGTTCTATAACAAAATTAACTGATAAACTTGCATTAGTACTTCTGCACACAGCATGCAGTAAAAAGACTAATAAGCAGGGCTTTTTCAGGGGGAACTTGCCAGAACTGAGTCCCAGCACCTCTCAGGTGGGTACCATTGCCATTCTAAGAGAACGAGTTCGTTGTGAGTTCTGGCATCTCTTTTTCTAGAAAAATAACACTGCTAATAAGGGCAGTCACCAAGATGCAAAGCAGCACCCCAACTTGTAGTGTGTTTTTTTTATTTAAAAAATGAGAGTGCAAAAAGATGATGATGTAGGGAGAGATATGGCTGCATACTCCATTCATAAAGCACAACAGCATGATCCATTAGTACAGCAAAAAGTTTGGTAACTCTCTGTAGTAGATGGTTACAGTTTTACTTAAGCACTTTGCTCCTAAGGAACTTCATGTGTGTCCTCTGCTTTGACTTCAGGGGTAAGGAGAAAAAATACTGCTAGGCATTTAATATTAAGAGGACTAAAATTATTGTCAGTTCCCTGCTGGTGTTTGTTTATAATAAAAAGTGGGTCCTCTTTAACCCTCTCTTTGCTTTAGTGACACTATCACTCAAAAGTACCAATTTATTACACTATGTTGTGAGACAACAAGCAAGCATAAATTAGCTTTCTTCTGAAAATGTGATAAATTTAGTTGGTGCTCACATACAATGCTCTCAGATTTTAAGTGGCAACCTACCTAATTGTTGCTTCAAAAACTTGGACGGTTGAATCTGTGTCAAACGATACTGTGTCTATCACTAGTTTCACCGCTTTCTGGAACTCTGAAGAATTTCCCATTACCTTTAAGGCAAAACATAATTATCAGATTAAATAACAACAAGTTTTTGTACTAGCTGTTTAAAATGTTTAAAAACAAAAATTAAATATCAGGCATTACGAAAAATCGTAGAAATTTCCATTGTCACATTTCCTAAATCCCAATGATATTTTAGGACCTCAAAAGGTATCGTCCTAAAAACAACACAGTATTAGAACACAAAGCCTCATAATTTAAGTGTGATGGTTTAGTAAGGTGTATGATTTATGCAAAAAACAAAAGCAAATACCACAAAACTATGCCCTATACAAAGTTTCAAAGTATAAGAAAACAACTTCCAGGGTTAAATGCATAACTGTCTAAACAACACCATTTAGAGAAGCTATAGTGATTTGTCCAAGCTAAAAGCAGGCTCTAACACTAATACGAATGGTGATGCAGTTAAAATAATCACAATGCAATGGCACTGGCGTGATTCCACCAGGAAGAAAAGGATACAAAAGTCTACTGTGGCATGGATCTTAATAACATTCAATAATTAGGGTGGTCATAAAAATATCAGATGTGTTGAATCGAGCTTGCTTGAAAGAATTATTTTACTTTAAAAAAAACCTTCCTCATTTAAGAAAATTACCTTGGCAGCAAGACATACAATTGCAATTGCTTACAATTGACTCCACTCCGCTCCATAGAATCTGCTGGCACATATAATCAAATATCTCACTGGTTGTGACTATCACCAAAGCCAGACATGAACTGAAGCCAATAGATCCCTTTCCCCTGAATAAGGGAGTTCCGTTTCCAGCAAAAGAGAACTCAGGGAAGGAGAGTTATCTAAGGGGAAGATGTTGGCACCTGTCTGTCTCGAGAGACAATGGAGTGCACCTCCTGGGGTGAAATCAAACTCCTGCATTAACAGCACCGAGGTGACCTCCCCAGGGCGCAAGCCTGGACAGTGTGTATGGAGGTCCTGGGCTGCCTACAAAACAAGACCTCCTTCTCAGCTTCACTGATGTGGTCCAAAGGAAAGCAGAGCAATACATTTGGCACCAGCCTGGCTGCAGGAGTTGCCAGAAGGAGGCGTACAAGGCACCATCCAACCATCTTAGGGACTCCACTCCGGATTTGGATAGTATGGGTCTTTGCCCAGAAGACATCTGTGTTAACCAAGGCAAAGCAGGAAAACAAGAGGTGCATGTGTGGGGTTGTAACTGCTTTTGATCATTTTTTTCCTTTTTCCAGTAATTAGAAAACAATTTGAACTCACTGCTAGGGTATCCAATGCATCAATCAGAGTAAGCGAGTAGTTTCCCAGGACATCATTGATATTCAGATTTGAACTGAAATAAAGTCAGTTAGAAGTTAGTTCTATCAGATTTTTTAAAAGTTAGTTCAAGAATGTAGTCTATAAATCTTGTAGCCCAATACTAAGCTTGATTATCTGGATGAGAGTCCTAAAGAATTTAATGAGATGTGTTCCCAGCTAAGTACCCAAAGGATTGCAGCCTTGGCCCCATAACATAGATGCAGTATTAGCACACTCCTACAGTAAATCAGTCTACTGCCATGTTATACTTTTAATTCAGTCATATGCAATTTCTTTCATAGTAAGGCAAAGATGCAACTTGCGTCAACAGTCATACCATGGATCTCGAATGCCTTGGCTCCCAAACAAATCAGCTCCCAAATGATCAAAACCCAGGAGTGTTCTGGTTTTCAAACGATTTTTGGAAGCCGAATGTCCAACGGGGCTTCTGCTGCTTCCGATTGGCTGCAGGAGCTTCCTGCAGTCAATCAGAAGCCGCGCTTTGGTTTTTGAACGTTTTGGAAGTCAAACGGACTTCCAGAAGGGATTCCATTTGACTTCCAAGGTACAACTGTAATAGAACACATAGTCCACCAAAGTCAGAAATAGGATATAAGTGAACTATGTTAGGCCTAGGTATTTTGACTTGATGGACTGGACACATCTGAAATTAAAGTGACACAAATATCTAGAAGCTATACTATTGTCTGTATAACCTAGTGAAATAAACGTATACAAGCCTAAACTGGGAGGTGCAACTTCAGTTACTTGTTGTGCTATGAGCAAATTAGTACATCATCAGAAAACTGTTCATTCTTTTTCTAAATTAAATTAAAAATGATTCTTCTTATAAGGCTTGATACAAAAAGCAGGACAGGATCATTGTGCTGTATCTTCTCACTGAGCACTCTGCTGTTTAAAACAAAACAAAAACTGGTGCTCTCCAGATGTTGCTGAATACAAGTCCCATAACCTTTTGTCATGCTGCCTGCTGCTGAGGAAAGTTGCTGTCAAAAATAGCTAGAGGGCACCAGGTTGTTGAAGGGTGGATTAGGGCACAGGTGTCAAACACAAGGCCCGGGGGCCAAATCCGGCCCGCCAGACCTTGTCATGTGGCCCGCCGAGCGCCCCAGCCAGCAGGACCTTGCTGCTGAAGCGCCGCGCCGACAAAGCGCCGACAAAGCGCCGACAAACAGCTGGGGTCGGGGGGGTAGAAAGGTGGCCGGAGCAGCGCCGCACGGAGAGTCCTGAGCCTCTGCTACGCAGCAGTGCTCTGTAGCACTTTGAATCCTCCTCCTCCTGCCACGGCTTGGCGCCTGGAAACGGCTGTTGCTGCTGCTGCTGCTGAAGCACAGACAAAGCACCCAGCAGCGCCGCGTGGAGGAGGATTCAAAGTGCTACAGAGCACTGCTGCGTCCCAGAGGCTCAGGACTCTCCGCACAGCGCTGCCGGGCACCGACCCGGCAAGCCGCCTCCTCCTCCTCCTCCTCCTCTTGCCTCACCTCCTCCTCCTCCTGCCGCGGCTCAGCCTCACGAACGTGCAACTCTGAGGCTTTACGCACTTCTCCTAAAACGGACACCCGCTGCCTCATGCTGCACGGGAAATGCTTTTTGCCCCTGGGTCCCTTCGCACTCTTTTCTGGCGCTGAATCAAGGCAGCGACCCCCCCCCTTCCCTTTCTTTCTTCCTCTCTCTCGTTCTTATTCTTTCTTTCCCTCTCCTTCCTTCCTTCTTTATCTCTGTCTTCTCTCCCTCTTTCTTTTTCTTTCCTTCTTTATTCCTTCTTTCCTACTCTTCTTTCTCTCACCTCTTTCCTTCCTCTCTCCCTCCTGCTCCCTCTTTTCTTCCTTCCTTCCTTCCTTCCTTCCTTCCTTCCTTCCTTCCTTCCTTCCTTCTGTCCTTCCCATCTTTCTTCCTCTCCCTCATTCTTATTCTTTCTTTCCCTCTACTTCCTTCCTTATTTCTCCCTTTCCGTCTTCTCTCCCTCTTTCTTTTCTTTCCTTCTTTATTCCCTTCCTTATTTCCTACTCTTCTTTCTCTCCCCTCTTTCCTTCCTTCCTCTCTCCCTCCCACTCCCTCTTTTCTTCCTCCCTCCCTCCCTCCTCTCCCCTCCCTCTCCTCAGAAACATAGGATGCTGCTTTATACTTCTGGCCCTTAAACCCTGGAACCAGGAGAGCAGCTCCAGTGAGTCAACCTCAGCCAGTCTCTTTGGTGAAGGGTGGTGGCTCACTGACAGAACATCTGTCCTGCATGCAGAAGGACCCCAGCATCTCCAGGTACTAGTAGCTCTGCAAAGGTCCTGCATGAAACCCTAGCGAGCCTCCACCACCCAGTGCAGTTACCAAAAATCATTTTTCAATAAATTGTACAATAATTTTACATTTGAATATCTACTTGCCATTATTCTGACTATGTTTCTGCTTTCAGAGCTAGTTATTACTTACATTATTACAAAAAAGTAATAATTGAATGCAGTGACAATAATTTATGATAATAAAGAGTGGACACATAGTCCTACAGATACAACCGGCCCTTTGAGGGTGACCAAACTGCTGATGCGGCCCCCGATGAATTTGAGTTTGACACCCCTGGATTAGGGTATATATACTGTACTCAGGATCAAAACACAATTGCTTATCTCTTCAGACACACAATAAATAACAAGGCTGTAAAAGGGTGTGTTTTCCCTTCTTTCAAAGTGTATGTAGGGATTAGGATGGGATCCAAAGAAAGTACAAATACATAAATTCAGAGCTTAGCATGCTGTTTTTGCTACAGCGACCACTGAAGTGAGAAGCCACTGTTCAGTTTAAGTTACCCTGTCTCCTTGTGAGAACTATTTAACCAAAACAGCAATTAAGCTCTCTCATCATTCTTTTTTTATGAAATTTTCTCTGTTCTTCAACCCAGCCTTATAGTCTTAACTAGGTCCCAAAATGTGGCAGAAATGCATGATTTTCAAAAAGTAACTTGAAATATCCATACAATTGCTCAAATTTGAGGCTGTTATACAAACATCTGTGTGCCAGTTAAGTCTCAAATCCAGAAAAGGAAGTAGCTCAAAACTGGTAGACAAGAAACACAGAAGCTGCTTGCCGTGAAAATAGATTTTACAAAGCAAGAATAGCTAGGAGCATGAATACAGTCATGATATAGACTATTTTGACAAAAAGCTGTAATGTAAGCAGCTACGGTATGTTTATAAATACAACATTTAATACAACACTTCCTTCCCTTTTTCAAGTACTGGAATAAAGTTACCAATGTGACCTTCAAATTACTGAATTTAGTCTACAACCAGCATTCAACACTTCAAGATATTTTAAAGTTTTGAGTAGATACTTATATTTTGAAAATATGTTGATTTGTTTTAGGAAATAAAAAAGAGAGAGAACAGATGTCTTTCTCCAAGAACAGTGTTCTCTGGACCCAAAGCACCATTCAAAATTCAACAAGATGGTAAAAGTTGACAACATCAGCTTGTTCTTTATAAAAAGCATTAAGATTTACTCTGATGTTTCTCAACCCTGACAAAAACTACCCTAAAAGCACTTTCTAAGCATAAAATTATATTTTCCTTACTGGTGCATCTGTTGAGAAATAGCCACACAGGCAATTATAAATATAATCTGGAAAGACAGAATGGGCGAAGTCCACACATTATTATATAACTTTATATGAAATAAAATTTTAAGCTCAAATTGCTCTGCTAGCACAGGCCTATTTGTTCAAGTGATACATAGCAAAGAGCCAAAATTAAATCCCCAAATAATGTTTAGGCTAGGTCTAATTGATTTTTCCATGTGCTCCACATATGTAACTGTAATCCTGATCAGATTCTAAAACATCAAGCTCATATTGATTCCATCTTTCTGTAAGCACCTGTCTTACTTAACTGGGGATGTTGGGCAGAAGGCTATATTTATGGTGTAGCTTTTATATAAAATTTAATCCAATTATCAGACAATGCAACATATTCCAATAAAACATGGATTATTTTGTATTCAAAATGTGTCTTTTAAAATCTGCCATTCAAAAGGTTCGTTACCAAAGGCTCCTGATTAAACTTAGCGGTGATAATAGAACATATAATCTTATAGATCACTGAACGGTTTAAAAAAAAAAAGGAAGCAGCAAGTAGACTAAATGGATAGTTCTCACAACAGATGTATGTAAGAAGCGAGGCTCCATCAAGGATCCATTTTGTGCTTTTTCATAATGACCTGGACTCTGGCAGAGTGAGGTAAAATTATTCAGGGTGGTAAAAAGAAAAAGGGATCACAAAGAGCTCCAAAAAGGTCTTTCTCCAAACAGGGCAATGTCAAATGCAGTTCAGTTTAAGTGTAAAGTTAACTGATGCATAGTGAGGCAAAAAATTAAAACCCACAAAAATTATACACACCAATGGTGAGCTAGTGATGACTGACCAGAAAAAAGGTACTGAGGTTGTGGTGGGTAGCTCAATTAAAATGTTGAGCTGGTGTGTAACCGTTGCAAAAGAGGTGGATTCTGTATTAGAGATCAAATTAAAACTGTCAATATTGTCCTGCCTTTACACAAGTTTATGGTGCCACCACATTTGGAATATTATATACAATTCTGATCCACACATTTTAAAAAAAAATTATTGCATAGCTAGAAAAGGTGCAGAAAAAGGCAACCATAGTGACTAGGGATTAGAGCAGGTGTAGACAACCTAAGTCCCATGGGCCAGATGCGGCCCATTCACCTTCTCAATCCAGCCCATGGACAGTCTGGGGATCAGCTTGTTTTTACATGAGTAGAATGTATCCTTTTATTTAAAATGCATCTCTGTGTTATTTGTGGGGCCTGTCTGGTGTTTCTACGTGAGTAGAATGTGTGCTTTTATTTAAAATGTACCTCTGGGTTATTCGTGGGACATAGGAATTTGTTCATTTTTGTTTTCAAAATATAGTCTGGCCCACCACAAGGTCTGAGGCACGGTGGACCGGCTCACGGCTGAAAAAGGTTGCTGAATGATGACCCCTGGGTTAGAGCAACCCCACTACAACTTTTGGGGCTCTTCAAATTAGAAAAATAGATGAGGGAGGAAGACACGATAAAATGCACAAAATTCTGCAGTGTGTTGAAAGAGGATAGGGAGAAAGAAGGTGCCACAAGACACTTTAGAATTACACCTCCATAAACAATCCTAGAACCCATCCAGTGACACTCAGGACAGACAAATGTACCGCTTTAGACACACAGTAGATAAACTATGGTATTCAGTACCAGAGTCAGGAACTTGGGTGGCTTTAAAAAGGGATTAGACAAATTCATGGAGAATAAGACTATAAACGGTTACTAGTCATGATGGCTACATACTAGAATCAAAGGCAAATAACTTGCTGGGGAATCATGAGCAGGAGAGGCCCCTGGATGCAGGATAAAAGAGGACTTTGATCTGATCAAGAAGGTGTTTCTTTATGTCCTTATGTGTGTTCTGTGTGGACTATAAGTTTTTGTGATCTTATTTACAAAGTGTCATTTCAAGGCTCACTTACAAATAAGCTTGCAGGAAAGCATAAAGAATATGGGATGTAGATTTATTAGCAAACATGTTAAGTTGTTGTTAATTAAGCAATGCACATCAGTGAACTGCACAAATCAGTAAACTACAGTACTACTGCATGTATCTTACTTAACCAGTAGCCATTAGACAAAACACTGTTGTTGTATGTAGGTTTTATGTTATTTGTTTTTTATCTTATATTTTGGAGGGACAATGTATAACTGCAGGAGACAGAGAAGCACCAAGAATATATTAGTAGCAACCAAAGTTTTAGCAGCAAAGTTAGTCTTTGCAACCAAGGGAAACCCCACTGTCAACTGTGTCCCCCTCCCAGGAGGAATGAAGCAATGCTCATGCAATTTTTGAAGCACTCTACGGTTTTTAAGACTGCAAACAACATGTAAGATGGCATCACTGGGTGCAACATAGTTGGTTCTGACATTTCTGTAAGAATAAGATCCAATAAAAGAAACTAGAGGAGACCAATAGCTGTCATACTCCAACCGTCACCTTTGCGCTTTGGAAAGAGTACATATATGCAGTCACTACATACGTAGCTCTCGTAACTGTTCAGTTTTATTGCTTCTGAATATGAGTGCTTGTCCTATCCACATCCGTACCTTTACTGCCAGTTTCACCTCTCCTAAATCCAACCCTTCCCAGCTCAAAAAAGAGCTCCGTGTTTTCACCTAAAACTCTGCTCCTCACCCATTTCTATGCACAGGGACCATTCAACACTGTTGTTGTTGGTTTTCCCTTTAGCATTGCAACTGGAGTTAGTGTCAATACATCCCTACCTTTGGGTTCCCAGACCAACCTATGGTTCTTACACTCACAGTAGTTACAGCAATAGCTCCACACCCATGCAAGACTCCTGGGGCAAGAACAGGGCAGGATTTAGGTTTGATGAGCCCCTAAGCTACTGAAGGTAATGGGGCCCTTTATATGTCCAGCTGTCCTTTGTCAGGACCCATTACTTACATCATAGGAGCCTACACAACACAAAACACTGTTGCTGTATGTAGGTTTTATTTTATTTGTTTTTTATCTTATATTTATGGAAATGTACATCCAATTTTTCCTTCAATTTTTTTGGGGGCCCCCAGCTATAGCTTGTATAGTTTATACGTAAATCCGTCACGGGGCAAGAAATGGGAACATGTACTAATACAGTACATATACTAGTTACTGTATGACTGCTAAACCACAGAGGTGGCAGTTGCTATCGGCTTCAAATGGGCTCCCTTTCAACTTGCTCCCAGGGCCAATGGCAGAATATCCCATAACCTGCCCCCCACAAAAGAAAATACTCTTTGAAAGGTGATTCAAAGTCTCCCCACTTCAAGCCCTTAAGTTGCTCCACTCTTACTTTCTTGTCGAGTTCAAGTTAACCCGCTGAAACAGATGGGACAAGGTTTTCACACCCACCCACCGAAAACCCTCAAGTCCTCTTCTCCCCTCTTAAATCCATTCTTTTGCCAACAGCCCAGGCACATCGCGTCCAATTCCCTCTCCCTGCCCGACCTCCAATTCTCTTCTCTCTATCTCTATCCATCTCTCTCTCACACCCCCGCAAAGCAAGCAGGAAGGCCTACAGGCTGGACTGCAGGGCCCCTAAGCACGAGCAGAGCGCGCATCCCACCCAGACCCCCCCCCCGGCCACGACCGTGGGACGGGCGTCGGAGAGGGCAGAGGAGGGCTGGGTGCCCAGCCGCGGAAAGAGTCCCCCCTCGCGACCGACCACCCACCAAGGCTACTCACGGGTCAGCTCGGTCGGGCCCCCTCCCGCTGCACTCAATGGGGTTCAGCTCGTCCTGGGGGAAAGCGTGAGCCATGTAGTTGTCGTAGCCGAAGGCGAACATGCCGCGGGCGGCGTCACGGAGCTGGGCGCGGAGCTGCGGAGGGAAGGCGCGGCTGTAGCGCTCCTCGTACTCGTCGCCGTCGCCGTCGCCGCCGCCGCCAACACCGACCACCCTCCTGGGGGGCGGCGGCGAGGAGGAGGAAGCGCTGCTACCGGCTCCCCGGGACTTGCCCAAGAAGGAGGCCCAGTGCGGGGCGACCAAGCCGGCGTCGAAGGAGCGCGCGTCCGAGAGCAGGGAGGCTCCGGCTCCGCCACTGCCGCCTCCTCCTCCTCCCTCCGCCGGGCTGCAGGAGAAGCCCCGCAGCCGCTGGTGGTAGAAGCCCAGGCTGGGGCCCGCCAGCCACAAGAGCCCGTGCCCGGCCAGCTTCAGCGCCACCAGCGCCAGAACCAGCGACCGCCATTGCATGGTCGGAGCCGTCAGCAGCGGCGGCGGTAGCACCACGGCGGCCACCGCGCGCCCCTTTCACGCGCATTGCTTTCAAGCGGAAGCTCCGCGACTGCCGGAGGAGGGGACCGCGGAGGGGGGAAGCGCCCGGCCTCCCCGCCCCTCAGACTCCTCCCCCTCCTCCCCCCTCCGTATCCTTGGCCGAAACAATAACACGTCTCCTTTAAGGGCCGACGGGTGTGAAGAGGAGCGGGAGGGAGGTGTTGCCGAGATGAGAAGGAGGAGCAGGAGGATTGTGACAGGGCCGTGTCGGGGTCACCGTTGCGGCCGTCATCACGCGGAGACGGCGGCGGCGCGGCGTTTCACACCCGTCCCCGCCCACTTATAGTTTCTTTCCGAGAAGCGGTCGAAGGAAGATGACGACAACAACGCCGATCTGACGAACTGACGTGGCGAGCCACGGTTTCCCCAGCCGAAGAAGTTAGCCAATCAGAGGGTCGAGAGTGTTCCCCTTGGGTGCACTCGGCGCGGCCTTCCTGGTGACGAGCGTGAAGGGAAGCGCTGCCGCCGCTAGAGGGAGTGCTTGCGTTTTAGCTTAGTTTGTACAGCTGCTGTAAACAAGGGCTATTGAAACGTGGTGTTTTTTTCCCCTGTTTTGAATGGTTTTTGGTAAAGAGTTGAATACTTTTTATTCCTCTCACCTGTTTGTTTGCTTGCTTGTTTGCTTGTTTGCTTGCTTGCTTGCTTGCTTGCTTGCTTGCTTGCTGCACACACTCGGGTTTGAATCACGCCCCTAACACCAGTTATGATGCTGGGATAACAAGTTGTTTTATTAATTTAACAGCTGGTGGAAGTGATTTCATAGAACCACAGTATTGCGGAGTTGGAAGGCAGCTCCGAGGGTGATGTAGTCTAACCCCCTGCAATGCGGGAATCCCAACTAAATCATACGCGAACGATTTACGGGCTTTCCTTCCGATTTGGGGGTTGTTGCACCCGCTTCTATTATCCCTTTACGAGAGAAAGTGTGACACAGCCTTTTTGCTTGTTTGGAAGGGGGGCAGGTCGCACCATTTAAAAAAATCTCCATAAAACCCGATTTTTTTAATTTAAAAATATTATGTAGACTCTACTGTACAACTTCAATCGCCTTTAAAAAGATAAGACAAAAAGTGGAGGCAAAATTAGCACGTCGAGGGTTTTTTAATCAACTTTCAAAACTGTTGAAACACTTTCGTAAGAGTGCTACTACAAAGCTTTTTAAAATGGAAACGAAATGATTTCTTAGCACAAAGTGCAAGATTGATTTTAAAAATTAAGACGCTAATAAAATGGCAAAGGCTGCAAAGTATAGATGCATGTTGATAGTCTCACGTGACCAGTAGGTCACTGCACACATCGAAACCATACCTCTTTAGAAAGACAGGAAAGTACACCTGTGGAAGGTGAGCTATTATCTTCTTCACCCTGCACCCCTGGGGGCGGGAGCAGTGGTTGAAGCAGGTTACTGTTTATGTCATTTAAATGCTTGTAAAGAGAGGGAACCAAGTGTTGCAATTCTAGAGTAAACCCTGCAATTTTGCATCCGCATGGAGGAAATAATGTGACAGAATCTAGCATAAACAGCAGTGTACTGGTAAGCTCTGAACACATGCAACTATCTGTGTAGAGCAGCAAAAAAGAGGCTCAGTAAGGTAAGATGTGCAAAGTATGGGGTTGGTGCTGTGAGAATGCAAGAAAGGTAAGTTGCTTAAACTTTTCATAAAGGATTTTTAAGTTCAGTATTTTATTTTGCTTTTGGGAGACCTCCTTTTGTGAGATACCCACTTTGTGTGTAGTAGTAACTCGCCACAGCAATACCATTTCATTTTGTAGTTAGGTGACACATTTCATGAATCAAAGCAGAATCTGGCCATGAAAGCATACAACACAACAAATTCTTTTAAGGTACCAAACCATTTTTTAACCACACAGATAAGATTTCAAACTGCTTCTACATGGACAAAAGCCCCTTCTCTGTAGATGCATGAGACACAAAATTTGACTATAGCTGTGATCCTAACCATGTCTACTCAGAAGTACCACGGTAAGTGGGGGTAGATTACTGTACAGTAGTAGTGGGTAATATCACAACTGATCAGTAAACATACCCTTCATTGTAAAACAAACTTCTGAAGTATAAGACTTGGGTCTAAACCAGGGGTCCCCAGACTTACCGCGCAGCGGGCCGGTGCCCACCGCGCCAACCGCGCGGCGGGGCGGAGGTCAGGGGAGTGCGCGCGCAGCGGGCCGGAGGGTGGGGGAGTGCGCGCCCGTGCGCATGTGCACGCGCACACGGGCGGGAAAACATCGCCGATAATCGCTTGTGCGCATGCGTATGGGCCTCCCCCGACCCGGAAGTGCACCAGAAATGACCTCTTCCGGGTCGGGAGAGGCCCATACGCATGCGCACAAAGGATTTTCGGCGATTTTTTGCCGATTTTTAAGATCGCCGCTGCGCCGCGCGCTGTGAGAGTGGGCGGCGGCAGCGGGCGGCGGGGGTCGTCGCGGGCCGGATTGGAAGGCCGATTGGGCCGCATCCGGCCCGGGGGCCGTAGTTTGGGGACCCTGGTCTAAACCCTACCTATAGGATCACTTTTCAACTTTAGTGTTCACCCATAGCAAGCCAAAGGTACAGGAAATACACAAATAATATAAGGTTTGACACAGCCCGTTTGCCATTTAGCTCTACCCTATCCTTTCCCTGGGTTGCTTTCTAAAGGTTAATGCTGTTTCCTACACTGCAGGGGTAATGAATCATTGAGCAGCAGGGACAGACCTTGCAAGGATTCTCTCTGTCTCCCTCTCCTTGTTTGAACACATAAGTGCTGGTTTGTAATGAAAATGAAGCTTACTATGGTGGAACATAAATCACACTGATAGATCAAACCATTTTCTTGCAACATAGGACTTGTCTACATTTGAGCATTATTTCACTGTTAATTAAACCCGAGTAGTTCACACCAACACATAATTTGATTTTGTGTATGAGAACCTCTGACCACCACGCCAGTAGGCTTCTCTTTTGTGTCTGTCCCAGCCTTCAACTTTGTTGATTCTAGCTACAGGTAGGTAGCCATGTTGGCCTGCCGTCAAAACAAAAATAATATAGAAAAATTCCTTCCAGTAGCACCTTAGAGACCAACTAAGTTTGTCATTGGTATGAGCTTTCGTGTGCATGTACACTTCTTCAGATACACTGAAACAGAAGTCACCAGACCCTTATTATTCATAAGTCAGGGGGTGGGGGTATTACTCAGAAGGGTGGTGGGAATGGGTGGTTGGCTGATAGGTGTGGTAAACCTGTTGACTCTTAACGACTGCAACTGGCCTTACAGGAAAAAGCAAGGGGTGAGATGGCTAAAAATAGCTTTATCATGTATAATGAGATAAGAATCCAATGTCTCTATTCAGACCAGGTCTCTCCATGGTTTTAAGTTTGGTGGGGCGAGCTGGGGCAGGACGCTCCACGGGGAGGAGGAGTCTGTCTGCTCCTCCCACTCAGCCGCCCCACAGCTGAGGGGGAGGCAGCAGGTGAACCATTTGGGGCAGCATGGAGCCTGCGGGCGCCCAAGCCACCACGTCACTCCCAGGAGAGACGCATGGCTTGGGCGCACTGCAGGTTCCGTGGTGAGTGCTGCCTGCCATTTTGTCACACACACCCTCAGTGATGACACCTGGGGCAGCCCCCCCCCCACTGCACCCACCTTCCTCTGCCCCCTTACAAGGCAGGAATATGCAGCTGTCCCATATGGGGATCAAACCTGCAACTGTAGCGTTATCAGCACCATGCTCAGTTATTACCATTAAGCTGAGTTAGAAAGATGATCACATGGTCCAGATTGGTTCATAAGGTAAGACACAGCCCCTGGGGTACCTGAGCTTTTAAAGGTACAGTAAAAACAAACAAACCCAGCACTTTTGAGGCCAGAAGCTTCGGTAGTCAGTGCAGTCATGCCAGAATGTTTGTTATGTATTGACTGCCCTGCCCTGGTCAACAATCCGGTTGCTGAATTCTACACCAGCTGCAGCTTAGCTATGGATCCTTGTTTTTAATATTTTTAGACTTCAGCTATTATAGTAGTAATTGTTTTAATTTCAGAAGAGGGTGTTTTTTTTTGATGAAGCAGTTTCTATTGTTTTTCTGAAGTAAGGAAGTTGGAAGGCTACAATAGGAGTCATTCTCTATGTGCTAGTTTTCTTTTGGTAATGCATATGCCTTCTAAAGGATATTGCAGAAGGCATCTAAATAGGCGTGAAATCTTATGTTTACAAAAGGCTAAGCAGATTGGCAGGAGAAATACCAGCATCTGCTGCTGCCAAAATTCATATAGAAACCATCATTGTTCCACAAATGACTCAATTTTCTCTTTACTCACAATTTGAAGCCAGTTTTCACATTTATATGCAGCTTAATTGGCCTTTAAAAAAACACCATGTAGATTTAGGGAAGTTGGGGAGGAGGGTAGAGACAGATAAAATTGTTTGTTTACAAGCACTAGACGCAATCCTTGCAAAAGCAGTTTGTGGTTTCTTGAAATGCCAGTCAGGAAGACGGTTTTACTGCCTCTCAATCCACCATCCCTAATTATATTGTGAGAGTTGCAAGGGGGGGGGCGCAGAGGGAATCATAACACATCACATCACATGCCACTTCCCCCCTTTATTGGCCCTGTATCTTTTTCTCCACCACACCCTCACTGCACAGAGGCAATCAATTTGACAACAATCAGCATAGTAGAGGCATGTGGAACCTACGGTATTATCCTCTGGATCTTGTTGGGCCCCAGCTAACATAGCCCATGCTCAGGGGTGGGGTGGGGATTCTAGTCCAGACATTTGAATGGGCACAGACAGGTTCCCCATCCTTGATACAGCGCTTAAAGACCTGTGCTTCTGCAAGCTGCTACAAGCCACACAGAGCCTGTTGTTCCACCTTCATTGCTATTTCAAACACACTAGTGCAGGCAAGGGCAAACTCCGGCCCTCCAGATGTTTGGGACTACAATTCCCATCATCCCTGACCACTGGTCCTGTTAGCTAGGGATTATGGGAATTGTAGTCCCAAACATGTGGAGGGCCAGAGTTTGCCTATGCCTGCACTAGTGGAAGCTGTACAAGGCAAATCTATAACTGCACTCATCTTTCTGTGATACATCTTCAGGAGTTTGTGGTTTAGCACAAAATTTGAAATGACAATCCAGAAGTAAAAGACCTCAAGTGTAAGGGGTTAACCTCTTTACCTTTCCTCACTACTTCAAAAGTGTTTTCACATTGAGCTAGGAACTTAATCACTCTTTGCCCACTGTAATTTTACAACTTTCAAAGAACACTGAAGGTGTACCTTTTAACCCTAGCCTTTGGCACCAGAGGTGTGTGTTTTTAGTAATTAATTTAAGTGTTTTTAATTTTCAATTGTGGCAACCTGCCCTTGGACCTGCCACTGAAAGAGAAGTTGCAACTTTACTGCTAATAATCATACCACCAATAATCCAATTCTTGTAGTCTCATGGTTGCAGAATTTTAGCAGGGACATTAACAGCTCATTGTCTCCCATCATGCAGTAATGTCATCTTTTCTGCTGTGCTTGCCTTCAATTTCATCCAAGATCCCACAAAGTTTCATCTTTTCCCATGCCCTTGAGGAACATTTAGATCAGGCATCCCCAAACTGCGGCCCTCCAGATGTTTTGGCCTTCAACTCCCATGATCCCTAGCTAAGAGGACCAGTGGTCAGGGATGATGGGAATTGTAGTCCAAAACATCTGGAGGGCCGAAGTTTGGGGGTGCCTGATTTAGATCCATAGCCCTGGCAGCAAAGGTATTTATACCTTTTCTCCCCATCCAAAAGTCTGGGAAGTTCAGGTATACCTGAATGAAACATCACCAGGCATAATTGTTCTTGGCCTAATTAGAAGCAAAGCATATATTTAAGATATTGTGGTGTGGGCATCTCTGCATTTGTCCTAGGCCAGTTGTGTTCTTATCTATAGGGTTGTGGACCCCGTTGGCTGCCCATTCCAAACAGCATGGCCACTGGGTCCGGGAATTATGGGAGTTCGTCCAAGAAGCGCTGGAGGTCCCTGAACACAGTTTTAAGGCATAGTTAGGTTAAGTACATTTTGTAAAAATAAAAAGGGGGGTGTATTAGGGAAATGGCACAGGAATACAAATTTCTACATTATGAACAGGAAGGACACCTGCATGAGACGACTGGATATTTCATACACTAGGTTTTGAGGCTTCACTCGCTGTGGAGAGTGCAGTCGACCACAGCCTCAAGGACTTGGAAACATACACAAGTTTCAATAAGCACAGGAACAGTGAGACTCTCAAGAATACAGGCTTACTCCAGCTCTCTTTCGGTCACATTGACACTTTTAAGGTCCAATTACATACATGCCAGCATAACCCTGAAAACATAAGTTTATTGGTTAAAGCTAAACAGCAGTAAAACAAAATGCCATCCACCTAAATAAAAAAATTCACATATTTACAAAGTTTGGTAAATGTATAAGTTCTTCACATGCCGAGATTAATGCACAGATTTAAAAAGTTGATAGTGGTTTTTTATGTCGAAATGCTGAAAGTAGTGAAGTATGGACAAAAAAAGAACCCACACTGAATTCAGCAACAGGCCAGTTTCTTTAACAGTAATTTGATTCTCAGAAGAAGAAAAGTTGACACATTCTAGTTCAGCTTCCTTATTTTTTAGGCACAAGCCGAGTTGCTCTAGTTAAGTGTAGCAGTCTGTAGTCAACTACAATAGCAAGTGATTGACCTCGTCTCTACAGCACCAACAATACAGGATTCATAGAAGCATATATGAAGTTAAAAATGCAAAAAAGCTCAATTTGCTAATAGAAGCAATACTTGTGTCTGTGCAACAGTGCAGAAGTTTGTATGGGAACAGTAAGGCCATGGCAGTATAAAGCAAAACTGGCTGTTGTGGGGCACATTTGTGTGTTAAGTCAACTTGGTCCAATTGCTGTTGCAAAGCTGCTGTAACTTTTTAATGAGTATTCATA
Organism: Zootoca vivipara; assembly: GCF_963506605.1. Classification (NCBI taxonomy): domain Eukaryota; kingdom Metazoa; phylum Chordata; class Lepidosauria; order Squamata; family Lacertidae; genus Zootoca; species Zootoca vivipara. The sequence continues at coordinate 34,177,857 of NC_083277.1, read as the reverse complement.
CATTCTGCCTGTAATGGACACATATTTGGCTATTGCGGCTAATGTATGAGCCCATGTTACTTTTCCCCCAGACCACCTGATAGCACTGTGGAGCCTTTTACAAACTCCATGTGGTACTGTAAAGGCATGGCCTGTCGCCTTTTGGCATAGAGCCTTTGAAAGTAAGTAACACAGGAATGCCAGTATAAGATAAGAGTTTTGCCATACATGCAGATTAGCAAAGGCATACTATACTATGGCTGATCGCAGTACTTGGGGAGTCGAGTATGAAATATCTGCCCTTTGAGAAACCATTTTGTCCTTGAAAGGCATACTATGAATGTGCCCTTAAATGTACCAAACCTGTGTTAACATGGACTCTGACAAGTGCAACATCCAAGTACATGCAGGTGCTGCTTTTAAAAAAAAACGAAACAATGGGGGCAACACAAGCAGGTGTACCATATATTTGTATGCATACAGTGGGCTACATCAACATTGTATGAAGAAAACCAGCCTTAACAAGTCTGTCCCTTTAAATATTGACATTGCCAAGAAGGTAAAGCTACAAAAGTAGTGTTACAGTTTGATTCGTACACCTCTATGCTGTGTAGAAGCTAACCAAGAAACAGGATCAGTTCATTGATTCTTTTGTGCTTCAAGACACCATTCAACATTTCTTAGCCTGTGGACTTTTACACATGATTACACACCAAGAAAGCAGGCAAATCTAGAGTTGTCACAACAGCCTAGGCATTTCCTAGCACCAAGTGCAACTGTGCTCAATTATTCAATTAAGAGGACAAGCCAGATAACGATAGATTATTTTGTGCTGGGAGTCTGACACCATTAGGGTGTCATGCAGACTTTGCAAAGCATTTCGAGCAACAAGGTGTGATAAGTCTCGTCCAAGGTTCCCAGGTTCGTTTGACTTGCTTCTGTGTTCAAACACTTGAAAGCTTTATTTCAAAAGTACTCTATTCCCCTTAAGAATTTCAGCATATAAAGTTATTAGCAATGACCTGCACAGATACAAAAGTTGACAATTGGACATTTCATTCATTAGAATGAAGTACGTTTTGAGAAACTCAAGGTAATTTAGTGATTCAATATCTAGTGCCTGGCACTTTCCATTGCAAACCATTTTACAATACATATCACATGCATCGGAGAGAAAAAAGTTAGTATCCCACTTAAACAGTGTTTGAAAAGCTTTATAAGCACAATAAAGTGGTGCTAGAATCCTTGTGCTGCCCTGTGTCAGCATCTTCAACGAGCCACTAAATATAAGAATTAAATAAGTTTGTTGACAATCTGATATAAAAACCTGGCTCAGGAAGACCAGAGCAGAAACACACTGATTTAATGATAGCCTTTGAGAGGGGAGAAGCACCCACTGCCACTGCTTAGATGAACTAAGAAAAAACATTTGCACGACTCATGACAACTCTAGCCAATTTTTATGACAGAAGTAGGAATATAAGTCTTCAGCAGTGCACATGGAGGCATGAACTGTGAAAAAAGGCAATTCCTTGAATACAGGACGACTATCCTGAATAACATTTCATCATGGAAGGAGCAGACAAATCAGACTATGGCCAACTGGGGGTGTTATCGGTGATATTTCAGCTTCTTCTAGACTTTGAATGCTGAATAAGCCACTGAAGTGTGATATCTAGAAGAAAAAGAAACAGTTGTCATTTATCTTAGATCATCTACTTCCTGCAGTTGAACATCCAATTTAAAAAGGAGATTACACTTATCTACACAGATATATATTCAAAAAGTTTAGACTAGGGTCTACATGTAAGTAATCATTTCCTTTTCCAGATTTGGATGTGGGGAGGCCATAGGAAAATAGCAGGCAGGTGTTCCATTAATGATCCATTTACAGAAATACCTCATAGGTTTGCCAAGCTCCAGAATCCAGGCATCTTGGCAAAAGTTTTTTGGACTATTACTATTACTACCTGTCCTTTCATAAAGTGCTAAATAATAGGCAGGCAGGCAGGCAACAGTTGGCACCAAAGTCACATTAAGAAAGGGAAACCTAATTAGGACAGAGGTGGATATTAAAAGAAGAAATAAGCATGTACACTATGCTCTGCACAGCAATAAGTGTAGCTATATAAAAACTCTGTACATAAACCTGTTAAGTCACACAATCATGAAGAACATTATAGGCACAGTCTATGCTATATATTCAGTCAGTTACAGTGGTACCTCAGTTTAAGTACAGTCATACCTTGGTTTGAGAATTTTCAGTTTAAGTACTCCGCGGACCTGTCTGGAACGGATTAATCCACTTTCCATTACTCTCAATGGGAAAGTTCGCTTCAGGTTAAGTACACTTCAGGTTAAGTTCAGACTTCCATAACCAATTGTGTTTGTAAACCGAGGTACCACTGTACACAATTTGTTCCAGAAGTCTGTACTTAACCTGAAGCGTACTTTCCCACTGAAAGTAATGGAAAGTGGATTAATCTGTTCCAGGCGGTCCACGGAGTACTTAAACTGAAGCGTACTTAACCTGAAGCGTACTTAACCAACAAACTAAATGAAATTCTAGAGCCAGTGCTTGGAATGAACTAGTTTGGTTTAATGAAGTCCACTGAATTAGTTCAAAAATCTCTGAACTACACCTGAAAGTTGTTGCCATAATCACCAGGCTGAATGTGAATTAATTTTTGGAAGTGCAGCTTTGAACTGATTCTAGTTCATCTTCAAGTTCCTTTTCTTACACGTGCTTCTTGACTCTTTAGATTCTTTGGGCCTTTAAGCTTGAAGATCATAATTGTTGGGGAAAGCTATTCACATTGCTGTCAGTGTGTGCATATTTTGATGTTTTCTTCTTAAATAAATTTTATACTTCAGCACACCAGCTTGTAACATTCTGAATGCTGGAAAAAATGCCAAGGATAATTTGGATGAACTTGAACTGAAACAGTTTTGTAAAGCAATGAACATGAACTGGAATTAGTTCCTCTTAAAAAAAATGAACTTTCCTAGTCCTGATTAGGGCCATATATTTTGCAGGGGGGACAGAAAGCAACTAGCCTAGTAACATATGGCAGACACAAGCAAAATCAAGAGTTAATTTTAAAAACTATAATCTAAAGGATGGCATGTGGAATAAGCTGAGTATTAGGTCACACAAAATGCCAATTGTCAACTCCAAATCCTTTAGTGATGGCAAGCTGACTCTTAGGAGCCGCAACACTTAGTTAAGAATACAGAACAGCTGGAAGGTAGGTTGCTTCAGTGTCCCTCCGAAAAGAAGAGGGGGTGGAGAGACCCGGTAAAGCCATTCCCTGAATGGAAGCCAGAGCTATCAGTCACAAAGCCACACCACTCTCCCCCGCCAACCCTTTTATGGAGAGAGCCTGTGGGTGGTTCAAAAATGTATCAAACAGGACTTACAAACTGAAACCAAGAACCACCCTCTGAAATGGACCTGAAGCTTCAAGAGAAGCAGACTTTGGTTTGGAGTCGGTCCAAAGCAAGCTGGCTTTACTAGACTATATTGCTTAACAGATTTCAGCCTTATTCACATTTTAAGTGAACTGTTTATTATAATAATAATAATTTATTATTTATACCCCACCCATCTGGCCGGGTTCCCCCAGCCACTCTGGGCGGCTTCCAAAAAAACAGAAATTCTAAAATACAGAAATCCATCAAACATTAAAAGCTTCCCTAAACAGGGCTGCCTTGAGATGCCTTCTAAAGGTCTGGTAATTGTTCTCTTTGACCTCTAGTGGGAGGGCATTCCACAGGGTGGGTGCCACTACCGAGAAGGCCCTCTGCCTGGTTCCCTGTAACTTGGCTTCTCGTAATGAGGGAACCGCCAGAAGGCCCTCGGAGCTGGACCTCAGTGTCCGGGCAGAGCGATGGGGGTGGAGACGCTCCTTCAGGTATACCGGACCGAGGCCGTTTAGGGCTTTAAAGGTCAACACCAACACTTTGAATTGTGCTCGGAAACGTACTGGGAGCCAATGTAGGTCTTTTAGGACCGGTGTTATGTGATCTCGGCGGCCGCTCCCAGTCACCAGTCTAGCTGCCGCATTCTGGATTAGTTGTAGTTTCCGGGTCACCTTCAAAGGTAGCCCCACGTAGAGCGCATTGCAGTAGTCCAAGCGAGAGATAACTAGAGCATGCACCACTCTGGAGAGACAGTCAGTGGGCAGGTAGGGACTCAGCCTGCGTACCAGATGGAGCTGATAAACAGCTGCCCTGGACACGGAGTTGACCTGTGCCTCCATGGACAGCTGTGAGTCTAAAATGACTCCCAGGCTGCGCACCTGGTCTTTCAGGGGCACAGTTACCCCATTCAGGACCAGAGAGTCCTCCACACCCGCCCGCCTCCTGTCCCCCACAAACAGTACTTCTGTCTTGTCAGGATTCAATCTCAATCTGTTAGCCGCCAATCTGTTTGTGATCTGTCTGTTTTTCCTTGTCTTTATACGTAGTTTTCCAATTGCCCAGGTACTGCCATAGACCAATTCCACTGCTCTGAGCAGAAGAAAAGACAGAAGCATTTGCAGCACACTGTCAGTTCAAGGGTATTAAAAGGAAAGACACCTTATAGAGATTAAACTCTGAGTTCCCATATTTTAGCTCAGAAGTGTGACCTGCCAGTTTCACTTTTATGAAACCTTATGTTTGGTCTATCTAGTCTCACAGTCAGTGAATTACACAGTTCTGGATTTATAAAAATGCTAGTATATGTGTTGGCATGAACTGCTAAATGTCTGAAAGGATGCATGCAGTTTTGCAAGAACAGCCTTTATGAATCCAATTTGTGCACCCAGTGGAAGTTAGCACCTATGCATTTTAATTACCTATATTGTCCTTTTCTTTGCAGGAAATGGAGTAGCAGCAGATTTCTCTGTCTTGAATAGCAGCCAGGTTCCTGGAAGAGAAGTAGCACAGGAACACATTGGTGATAATCCCTAATAGTAATTAATAGGAATATTTCTAAGGTAACCCACTGGAAAGTCATCTTACCACTATTCCTAAAAATCACATTACAATATGAAACTAGTCTCTTAGACAACACCCCTCTTACCATACCAAGTTTAAATTTGAACACAGCAAGTCAGCACAGAGCAGCTTATCATATAATTGCTTAGTCACTTACATTTTTTCAATAAGTTGCTTCTCATCCAAAGCATTGGGAAGGTCTCTTTTGTTTCCAAGTACTAGAACCTGAAAAGAGAAGGTATTGTATTTATTGTGAGGTCCCGGGCCCTAAGGAAGTCAGACTATCCTCCACCAGGGCCAGGGCCTTTTCAGTGATGGCTCCAACCTGGTGGAATGCTCTGTCCCATGAGATTAGGGCCCTGCAGGATTTAACCTCCTTCCGCCGGGCCTGTAAGACAGAGCTATTCCACCTGGCCTTTAATTTGAACTCAGCCTGATCTTTTATTTCCCTTCCCTTCTCTTCCCCCCCTCCCCTTTTTATGAAGATTACCCGCTCTGGGACCCCACAGCTAATTCTCCCCTGGCTTCCTCGCTGGCCCAAGTAGGACTAATTTAGCCGGCTAGTCCTGGTGACTATCTAATGTTTTTGGGATGGATTTCCCCCAAATTGATTTTTGAACTTTGAATTTTATTGTTATTCATGCTTTTATACTGTATTTTATGCTGCTTTAATGTTGTATTACAATTAAGTGTTTTAACATTGTTGTTAGCCGCCCCAAGAGCCTGGGTTTCTGAACCGGGAAGGGCGGGGTATAAATAAATAAAAAATATTATTATTATTATTTCTACCCCGTCTTCTTGTGAAGGCAGCTTACATTCTGTTTAAAACAAAATACTTACTTGCCCAATTTCGTATAAACCAGAGCATAGAGGGAATAAATTTGTAGTTTCAGGTTCTAGGCAGTTAACCTAAAGAAGGTCTGGGGAACCTCTGCTCTGTGGGCCTCATCAAGCTCAGGCTTTGTTTATCCATTTGTAGATGTAGTTTGAATTCAAACCAAACCTATGAAGAGACTTCAAAGGGACCCCACACTCTGGCGCCACTGGTTGCCCCATCAGATGCAGCACAGACACCGCATGCAGAGGTAGTAAAGGAGCAATGTGTTCCCACACCAAGCAAGAATCAGAACCAGAGAGGTCGCTTCCATTGCACCCTAGTCAGATTTGGCAAGTTTAGGTATATAGTGGGTTTCTTCAGTTAGCAATTTTCGCTAACTAAATCTTTTTGAGCACAGATTGTCAAAACCAACCCTCTTAACCAGTTATTTTTAAGACTTTTCACATTAACAGCTTCCACCTCTGGGAAACATTTTAATAGTCTTCATGTTTTGGGTACACTGCTGTAGTGTATTAGTTCTACTATGGAAGCTTCCAGACAAGGATTAATACAAGAGGGATGGAGCTCCCAGAAAGGGTTGGGAGAGACTCCTGTCTAAACTCTGGAGAGCCACTGCCAGTCATTATAGGTAACCATGAGCTAGATGGACCAATGGACTGATTCAGCAGAGGTCAAAAGCATGCTTAAGAACATGGAACTGGTGGAGCTGCAGAAGCTGAACGCAAGTGGAGTTTGGCTGATTTGTGCACAAGGTAGAATTCCTTTCAAAACAAGTTAAAACCTTAAAAGTTTGTATGGGACGAATGGCCAGATGTTTACAACTTACAGGGATTCCTTGTAGCTGTGGTTTGTCTAATAGATTGTGCAGCTCATTTCTAGAGGCTTCTATTTTTTCACGATCCGCAGCATCCACCATATACCTGTTAAAGGAGTTCAGTAAGTGACCACCGGGTTTATACAATATAAAACATCTGTGAAAGACAATCCTATCTAAGCCAAAGTAACTCTAGCAAAATTGCTAGAGGCTATAAAATAGCTCACCAGTAACGGGTCAATGCTGAGGACATATGCAACCTGGTAAAGCCATAGATATTAACTGTAGCAGTAGCTGCTGCAATAGGCAACTAGGTAGATTAGAGACTCTGTGCTGCAGTGTGAACTAGATTGTGTTAGAGTATGATCTAATGTTTGCAGTTTGCTGGTCTCATGCTGGGAACCCCTGTGAGGGGTTAAAGAACAATCAAGTGGATTCACAAGAAGTAGTTATGCAAGTCTTATTTGCTAGAGAGATTGATAACTCTTTTGGGATCAGAGCATTCACTGACTAGACAGTCTCCTCTGCACTGTACATTAAGAACATGCTTTTGCTTTTTTATATATAAGTTGTGGTTTCAATGTTTTACTTTTATTCATTGGATGATGCCTTGGAAGTCCAGTTAAAAGGTTTTTGCTCAGTTGCTTACAATAAATATAAACTAATTGTCAAGCTTTCATTGAAAAGCCATGGTATTGAGAAACTTCATTTTAAACAGCATCCACCATTTTTAGGGTAAAGGATCCCAGGTTTTTGCAGAAGTACTGTGTACCTACGCAACACAGTTTTTTAAAATCACATACTTTTGTAGTGCTCTGAAAAGCACTTTCAACTAATTGTAATAAATAATAATAGTAAAGGTAAAGGGAACCCTGACCGTTAGGTAGAGTTGCAGATGACTCTGGGGTTGCGGCGCTCATCTCGCTTTATTGGCCGAGGGAGCCGGCATACAGCTTTGGGTCATGTGGCCAGCATGACTAAGCCGCTTCCGGCGAACCAGAGCAGCACACAGAAACGCCGTTTACCTTCCTGCTGGAGCAGTACTTATTTATCTACTTGCACTTTGACATGCTTTCGAACTGCTAAGTTGGCAGGAGCAGGGACCAAGCAACGGGAGCTCATCCCGTCACGGGGATTCGAACCGCCGACCTTCTGATCGGCAAGCCCTAGGCTCTGTGGTTTAACCCACAGCACCATCCATGTCCCTATAATAATAGTAATAAGTAATAAATGCTACCAAGCGGTTAATGCATTTCTTTATACAGTGAAATTTAACAGAGTTCAAAGGGAAGAAAACCCAAGCTTGAACAGTTTGCAAATACATAGCTAAACAGTTAAAGAGTAGAACTTAGCAGTAGAGTAACACACCTGAAGAACTAGGTACAACACAACAAATGCAGCCACAACCAAGTAACCACAAGATGTATATACTTACACAATAGCATTTACTCCTCTGCAGTAGCGTTCCCACATACTTCGGAATCGTGGCTGTCCTCCTATATCCCAAATCTTTTTTAAGAGACAAAATGGAGAATTATGTCTGGAGGCTGAATACAAAATTGCAATGACTAAATTCGATGTTATACAAGTCATAAAGGAAGCTATGTGGACCAAAAAACAAAGCATTTTGTCAGCCACGAGGAGTAACAAAGAAGGTTTTCCACTAATATTGTTTTTACTGCAACATGAAATTTGTTGTGGGAGATGCTTAAATCTGTAGAACCAATGACCCAAGTAACACAAATAGAGGACTAATCCCTAATTACAGTGACAAAACCTGATACAGGCAGCGATCTTTTTGAGTGTGTTCAATTGATGTGCAACCACCGACAGAGGTTTGTTTTGGACCTGGGGGCAGAATGGGGCGGGCTTATGCGGGCTCCATCAACGCATGGGACAGCCAGGAACGCAACCCCTACGCAAATAGGGGGTTACCTGCATATGCAATCAACACTCCTCCTATGCAGCATGAACAGGAGTAGCTGGTTTTGATGCTCTTTCTCTTTGTAGGCAGTCTGAAAGAGGTACACCAGAGCTCCAAACTTTGCCACTCTGCTTTCCACCAAAATGTCCACTGATGTGCTGAAAAGCTGCCCCGCCTGCCCGTGAACCCTTAAGCATGCATCTTGCAAGCCCCACCTTAAGGAACAACTGGACTGATGGGGGTTGTGCATGTTCCCATTAACACTTTCCCAATAACTGCATGTCAGGGCAGCCAGGTCCTATTAAACACGGAAGTAAGACTGCACACTTAATCACCCAAGTTGCAAGAACCCATTGCCTGATTTCCTCTAACTACCCAAAAAATGCATATAATCCTAAAAAAAATAGCTCTCCTTCAATACTACCGGTAGATATGGGGAACTATGGCCCTCTATATGTTGTTGACTACCACTGGCCATAGTGGCTGAGGCTAATGGGAGCTGAGAGCCCTACAATAATATCTGCAAGTGCTGCACCCCTGCTTTATAATGTAATAATGATAGCAGCATCCGGTGGGGGGGGGGGGTGTCAACCAGGCTTTGTGCCCTATGGCACAGTTGTCTCGGTAGCCTTTTAAAAGTTATCAATTGCTTACAGCCAACTATAGGAAGCTAGGATTTATATAAAAAGGTAAAGGTAAAGGGACCCCTGACCATTAGGTCCAGTCGTGACCGACTCTGGGGTTGCGCGCTCATCTCGCATTATTGGCCGAGGGAGCCGGCGTATAGCTTCCAGGTCATGTGGCCAGCATGACAAAGCCACTTCTGGCAAACCAGAGCAGCACATGGAAACGCCGTTTACCTTCCCGCTGTAGCGGTTCCTATTTATCTACTTGCATTTTGACGTGCTTTTGAACTGCTAGGTTGGCAGGAGCTGGGGCCAAGCAACGGGAGCTCACCCCGTCACAGGGATTCGAACCGCCGACCTTCTGATCAGCAAGCCCTAGGCTCAGTGGTTTAACCACAGCGCCACCTGGGTCCCTATAGGATTCATATAAAACAGTATCAAATGTTGCACACAGTGCCCCTCTATTACAAGTTTTGAACCCAGCAGACAATATTAATAGGACAATGGGTACGAGAAGCAGTCAGCTAAGGAGGAAATGAATGGGCGGTAGAATGGAAAGGTTTTATGCCCCCCCAAGCTTGAACTCGTCTCCTTTCATCTGCTCCCTGAGAAGTGGTTAGCAGGACAATGTATTTGCCTTCATAAACTAGAAAAACGTACCTTTATTGTGACATTACCCTTGGTAACTTTCCGCATGTTGAAGCCCACTGTAGGAATCATATCCTCACTGAACTGACCTGACTGAAGAGAGGAAAGAGCACAGTCATTAGTAGGGAGCCGGCAGAGGATCTCTCAGGCAGCTTAATTAACTGTGCTAAATATGTGCCTACATGTTTTCCCACTGATGCGAGAATCATGGTTGAAGCGCCAGAGAAAATTAAATATGTAGGAGATTTCATGCTTCTTTCTAACATCCTTTTCAGAAGGAACAAGTTTGCAGTTGAGACCGTCGGTGAACAAAGATCACATGAGAGGCCATGAGCATCATCAACAGAGGGGAGGAAGGAGGGAGGGAAGGAAGGAAGGAAGGAAGAAGTCAGCATATGCTGAATCACATACAATGACACCAAAGGGCCTCCAGATTTATGAAGGTAGCATGGGAAGAGTTCTCAAGCTTCCTAGCACTACCTGCAAGTTAAGCATGCCACTCCCAAAAACAATTTCCCTGCAATCATGTTAAGAAACTATTAGTCAACTTGGACAGAGTGTCTCATCTTTTTCCAAGTGGGTTTTCTACCAGAAAAACAGTACTCCCAACTCCTTGGTGTGACAGGATAGTATCTGGAAGAACCTGAACAACGTATGCACATCATGGGAAGCTATACTAGCATCAAATTGCGTAATTTCCAAGTATTAAACTTGAAAGACTACTCTGGGATGTGTCTGAGCCTGAAGAATCTGGGGAATATAATTTCAAGGTAAGGTTTACTGTGCTGCAGATGGATTACTGTGTACCACGGCTGAGCAACAATGCTGGAGTAGTTTCAGATACCATGGACTGTGTTTTACTCACCTCCAAGACACACATAAAACTCACCTGCAAAAGATTACTTAGGCAAAGCCCTGTATATACTATTCTCCCTTCAAGTTGCCTGCTCTTTTGAGACTAAAGAATACAAAGCAAGGTTATCACCAAGCTCTTTGGCCATGAGTCTGGTATAAAATGCAGGAAAGGCCTGATCAGTCAGTGCATTTCAAGTCCAGTCTCGATGTTACACTTAGCACATTATTTTGTAACATTGTGATTGGTATGATTAGCTGCCACTCATCACTTCAGTTGTAGATTGCATGTTCTATATAGACAGACATATTTAAAAGCCATTCTACAGTGATGCAATGGGTCTTATCCCACATGAGACCTTGGTAGCACTGCTAAAGCTATTTGTAAGTTTTTGCCCTTACCACTCAATGAATGCTTGAAGTCCTCCGCTGTGCTGTGTTAGGGCTCTCCCACCAATTTTATATTACTGTATATTCCTGCGTATAAGACTACTTTTTAACCCAGGAAAATCTTCTCAAAAGTCGGGGGTCGTCTTATACGCCGGGTTGTATTTCTTATACGGCGAATATATCCCAAACTCTATATTTTAAGTGGAAAAGTTGGGGGTCGTCTTATACGCCCAGTTGTCTTATACGCTGGAATATACGGTACTCACTGAAACACAGCTTGCTGTTTTCACAAACACATCAAAGTAGTGAAGATTATACTATGATCACAATGCATTGAACATGTATTTGCACCTTTAAAAAGCAAGCAATTCAAATACCCAATACCGAGTAGATCCACACAAAGGGTTTGCATTGATTCAATCAATTTGCTGAGTTATGAACTACAAGGAAGTACTGTTTAAAGGTAAAGGGACCCCTGACCATTCGGTCCAGTCGCGAACGACTCTGGGGTTGTGGGGCTCATCTCGCTTTACGGCTGAGGGAGCCGGCGTACAGCTTCCGGGTCATGTGGCCAGCATGACTAAGCCGCTTCTGGCGAACCAGAGTAGTGCACAGAAACGCCGTTTACCTTCCCGCTGTAGTGGTACCTATTTATCTACTTGCACTTTGACGTGATTTTAGAACTGCTGGGTTGACAGGAGCTGAGACCAAGCAACGGGAGCTCACCCCGTCGCAGGGCTTTGAACCTTCTGATCGGCAAGCCCTAGGCTCTGTGGTTTAACCCACAGTGCCACCCACGTCCTGTTTAATTGTTTAATTAAGTACTCTTTAATTGTTTTTAATGGATAAATGTTTTAACAACCCTCTGCTTTGTGTGACTGGCTATGAATAAATACAGTGGTACCTCTACTTACGAATTTAATGCGTTTCGAACGCACATTCGTAAGTCGAAAATAATTGTAAGTCGAATCCCATAGGAATGCATTGGGAGAAAAAATTCGTAAGTCGAAGCAACCCTATCTAAAAATTCGTAAGTAGAAAAAATCCCATCTAAACCGCATCCAAGATGGTGGATGGAGCTCCATTCGTAAGTAGAGTTATTCGTAAGTAGAGGTACCACTGTACCTTGTTTTGATTCAATCCAAGTGGCAACACTTGGAGAGAGACACACACAGATTGTTTTCTTCAAGTGTATCTTAGTGTACCATCACTAGGAAAGGAGAACATCAGATCTACGAGACACAAAGACGCATTGCAGGTTTCTTCACTTTCAAAGCCAATATTATTAAGCACAACCACAGAAAAACAAATGTTAGGTAGGTGCCTGTTCTGCAGTCAAACTGCTCAGCTAGACACCTGCCACTCATAGTTGGATTCTACACAAAAAGGACCATGCCAGCATTCAACGCCCCGCAAGTGAAACTGCACTGTACTAAACTATCACTTTTTTGGGGGGGGGGCAAATATCCAAGGTGAAAAGCAGAAGATAGACACTACCAACTTCAAGTGATCCATGTCACAAGTGAACATGCGCACTACACGAAGACTACTGAGGGCCACCCTCAAGAACAATGTGTGATAGTGCAAGGAGGAATACTGATGGAAATTATACTCCTCCCTATCATGCAAATGGAAGTATCTTCTGCTCACACTAGTGACCTTTTGATCAACTGGCAGTATGCTGTTGTAGAAGCTTTAGCCAGTAGCTTTCACAAGCCAGAAATGTTATGGATCATCTTCGCTGTCAAGCTCTAAACTAGGGGTAGGTACTGCCCTCCATATGTTGCAGACTACACTACAATTCTCATCCCTTACCGTAGCTCATGGTGTATGGAACTGCAGTCCACATCTGAAGGGCACAACATTGCCTACTCCTGCTCTAAAATGGGGGGGGGGCAGCATTCTTTATTTCCTGACTACAACCCACTTGGCAGTACCCTTGCAAAATGTGTTCAGCTCAGGTGACCCTTTTAAACAGGTGATCCGTTATCCAGAAACCTCCTGCACTACAGGAGTGGAAAAAGCTTAAAGTTGGCAGGCCAAGGAGTGAAGTCCAATGTGATCCTACTTCAACTTATATACAGAGTCACCAAGTAAAGCAATCCTACAGGTAAGAACTAATGCTAAGGCCTGGAAACAATTACAAGAACAGGACTGGCAAGAATTAAGATGCCCGAATTTTATATTATCAGTCTCTATTCTGCCATGGAGGGGGGGGGGCACTGGGCATTTCTTTCCATTCCCTATTCTACTCCGCTAGCTTCTCCTTTGTGCTCTTAGTTTACAGCATTACCACTTCCTCAGTTTAACCAAATGACATAAAAGTCAAAGTGGTCATGAGTCTGTAATCCTACTCGTGACTAGGGAATCACCTGACAGTTTAGAAGCAGGCAGCTAGAGACCTATAATCTCCGAGTTACTGGAAAATATACTCATGAACATATTTTAAAACTGATGCTTCAAAGGAAGATTACAGCCAGGAAGAAACCTGAAACAACACTCATTAGATTTAGTGCTCCTTACATAGCTTTGTTATTTAGTCTGATCCTGTTTTATATGACCACTAAATTAAGGTTAAGTAAGGCTGCAGATAGACACACTACTACAATGATTTTGTAAACCTTTTGTTCACCTACCAGTTAATTTACTACTGTAAAAGGTAAAGGTAAAGGGACCCCTGACCATTAGGTCCAGTCGTGACCGACTCTGGGGTTGCGCGCTCATCTCACATTATTGGCCGAGGGAGCCGGCGTATAGTTTCCAGATCATGTGGCCAGCATGACAAAGCCACTTCTGGCGAACCAGAGCAGCACACGGAAACGCCGTTTACCTTCCCGCTATAGCGGTTCCTATTTATCTACTTGCATTTTGATGTGCTTTCGAACTGCTAGGTTGGCAGGAGCTGGGACCGAGCAACCGGAGCTCACCCTGCCACAGGGATTCGAACCACTGACCTTCTGATCAGCAAGCCCTAGGCTCAGTGGTTTAACCCACAGAGCCACCTGGGTCCCTTAATTTACTACTGTGTATGATACTAATTTTCTGAGTATTAAAAGTTGAGAATCCTACAGTTCTATAAGCTTACAGAATTACGGTGCAGTCCTGAGTCCAGACTCAGAAGGGATGCGGGTGGTGCTGTGGTCTAAAACACAGAGCCTAGGGCTTGCCGATCAGAAGGCCGGCAGTTCAAATCCCTGCGACGACAGAGTGAGCTCCCGTTGCTTGGTCCCTGCTCCTGCCAATCTTGCAGTTCGAAAGCACATCAAAGTGCAAGTAGATAAATAGGTACCGCTCCAGCGGGAAGGTAAACGGCATTTTTGTGCGCTGCTCTGGTTCGCCAGAAGTGGCTTAGTCATGCTGGCCACATGACCTGGAAGCTGTTTGCAGCCAAAGCCGGCTCCCTCAGCCTATAGAGCTAGATGAGCGCACAACCCCAGAGTCGTACGCGACTGGACCTAATGTTCAGGGGTACCTTTACCTTTACCTGAGTGCAGAACACTAAATGCTTATTAAGAATGAGGTTAGCCCAAGTAAGTTTCCTATGATTGTATGTAAAACCTCAGATTTAATAGTGATCCAGCTCCTCCCGAATTCTACAGTAAAACAGATATGAGTCTATCAAGTTTAAATCAAAGACGGACAAGCAAGTACTTCCATGGTTTAAGTTTCTAAAGATGATACATCAAGAATTTAAAATGAAGGTATTCACTTGAGATTCCTAGTTTTATATATATCAGTGCAAAATGATTAATTTCCAGAATATACAAAAGCCAACTTTATTTGTATTGCAAAATGAAACAAGTTAATTACATTGACTAGCTGAGGACAGAATGCTGGTAGATCAATCTACTTTGGCATATTGGACTTTATATGGCAAAATGGGAATATTTTTATCTACAAAAGTAGGGTTTACTTTGGGATACAGTGGTGCCTCGCTAGACGAATGCCCTGCTAGACAAAAATTTAGCTTAACGAAAGGATTTTCTGATCGGAGGTTGCCTCGCTATACAACGAGGTTTTCTATGGCCACTGCTTCGTCGTGCGAAGCGTGGCCATAAAAACCTCTAGTCAGAAAATCAGGGCATTCATCTAGCGAAAGGGGAACCAGCTGTAGCAAGGGAAGAAGGCAAAGAAGATCAGGTGTCAGCGCCTCTCAGCTGATCTTCCTTTGCCTTCTTCCCTTGCTGCAGGTGGTTCTCCTTTGTGTTCCGTTGGTCTCTGCCCCGGCCGAGACCAGCGGAACACAAAGAGGAACTAGCGGGGGAGAAGCGGAGGAGGGGGGAAAAGGAACGAAGGAAGGAAAAGCAGCCCTTTCTCTTCCTTCCTTCCTCTCCCCCCCCGCCGCCGACAGGACAAATCCCGGGGTTCGGACAAGCTGCAAGTGCTTCCCCGAACCCCGGGATCTGTGCAGGCTCAGCAGCAGGGGAAGAGGAACAATTTCGTTCCTCTCCCCCTGCCGCCGACAGCTTCGTCTGATCCCCGCTGTGTCGGGCGGGGTGAGGGGAAAGCGGAGTCCGCTTCTCCCTCCCCCCGCCCGACAGAGGCGGCATTAGGCTGCAACAGCGCCTTCTCGGCGAAGGCAAGTGGGCGGGCTAGGTGTCCCCTGCTTGCCTTTGCCGAGGAAGTCTAAGCGCAAGCGGGATGGGGGGAAGCGGAGGAACTTTTCTCCGCTTCCCCCCATCCTGCCCGACACATCGGGGATCGTACGGGGCTTCTCAAGCCCCCTACAATCCCCGCTGTGTGACAGGCGGGATGGGGGGGGAAGCGGAGGATCGGCGGGCGCTGCTTGGGGAAGGCAGGCGGGCAGATGGCAACAGCCCGTGGAAGCTCCGGGGCTGTTGCCATCTCCCTGCCTGGTTCCCCAAGCTGAAGCGCCCGGGGAAGGGAGCCGAATTGCGGCGAGGGGGGGGGGGGCTTTTGCCGTTTACCTTCCCGGTTTACCTCTCCTTCCCGCTGCCGCCAAGCCAGTCCCCAAGCCGAATTGCGGCGTGGCGGGGGCTTTTCGCCATTAGCCTCCCCCTCACAGCGCCGCAATTCGGCTCCGTCCCCCGGGCGCTTCTGCTCGGGGAAGCAGGCAGGGAGATGGCAACATCCCGGGAAGCTGTGGGCTGTTGCCGTCTCCCTGCCTGCTTCCCCGAGCCGTAGCACATCGGGGGGCAGAGCCGAAGATCGGCGGGCGCTGTTTGCCGGGGTTGACAAGCCCCACAAGCAGCGCCCTCCGATCTTCGTGTGACAGGCGGTGGGGAAGGCAGGCAGGCAAGAGAGCAAGCGCCTGCCTGCCTGCCTGCCTTCCCCACCGCCAGTCCCCCGGAGCCCATAGGAACGCATTGATTAAGTTTCAATGCATTCCTATGGGAAACCGGGACTCGCTAGGCGAAAAAATCGTTACACGACTTGACTCGTGGAACTAATTAATTTCGTCTAGCGAGGCACCACTGTATATCCAATGCCACACACATCGAGTTCCAATTGCCCAATGGGACTCTCTCTTCTTCTCCCCTCTTCTTTCCCTCTGGAGCAGATTCTGAGGGGCTGCAGGAGAAAAGAGAGAGGAAAGCTCCACTGAGCAAGCAAAAGTCTGCTGCGCTAGCAGAGCAAGTGTTGGATACACCCTTTTAAGCTCATGACAAAGCAGATTACTATTCCAAAGAAGTTAAACAAAGCATACCAGTTTTGGAAGTATCAGAAGGAATACAGTTATTTCCATGTGTGGTGGACTTGCTCAACTCCAACAAAAAAAAAATGCAATGAAAGGTTTGGAACTGAGGTCGCTAACAGCATAAAATAACTTTTATAGCCATTGTATTTGTTAAAATGTGCAAAAGATGTGCAAAAGATGTGCAAATAATCAAAAGTAATCTTGCATGTTATTAAATGCTGCCAGAATATGCATGTAAAGCACTGGAAACTGCCGACAGAGCAAAGTAGGAAAACAAGTTATACGAGTGTACCACGATGTCAAAGTTAGCTGGTTGCATAAGAGTAGCAGAGAAGAGAATAATCCTTCTGCATCTAAAATGCCTCCCTAAAATACTGTACTGTGATTATCTGTCAAAAAGCAGCTCACTTCCAGCATCTCTTTCAAGTACTGAGGACGTACATATGGGAGGTGCCCTCATGTTCAGAAGGCTGCCCCATAGTTACCAAAGCACAGAAGACAGGCACCAAACCCTTGTTCCAAATGAACTCCGTCAGAGCTGGTGAATGGTATAACAGATTGTCACCACCATTTAAAAACCAAGCAGAAAAGCCAGCTTGCACCTTGGCCTTTAGGAGGGAGAGGGCTAGCCCAGGGCAGGCAAACATCTGACTAAGAAACCCAAGGTTAGCCATTTAAACTCTACTGTCTTGAACTTGCTTGTGCATGGATGTGGGCTGAATGAAGGCTAGCATCTTTTCAAGAACTGAGCCCACTGCTTCTGGATTTGATGGAAATGGAAGATGGGCAACATCAGAATAATAATGACATCGCATGCTTAGCCATCTTTTCCCATAGTTGCATACAGGTGTTGCAAGCATATGATAAAACTTTGCAGCACCTCTGTCAGGTAGGGCGGAACCAATGCCAAGTAGTGACCTCAGTTCCCATGTCTAACAAGTTATCCAAAAGGATTTGATGGCCTCACTATATCAAGCATCCCTGAGAGGTCCAGAAGAATGAATGACTATAGTGCTTCTGTCCAATTCAGATGGAAGTTATTGACCAAGGCAACCACAGTAGGTCACTGCCCGAAGGCACACGATGCAGCCTTTTGCTGAAGCTAAGTAAATTTCAGTTTGCAAAGTGCCCAGGTGGGAAACTGCCTGGGAATGCAATGTATGCCACCTCGTTTGCCATGGTGCAAGCAAGGTGGGAGATAAATTTACTAAACAACATATATCAACACAGGAATTATATTATTGGTTTGTCTAGAGCCTGTTACCAAAATATTAGCTTCAGTATGTTCTGCAGAATCAAAGTTAGGATTGCTTTGAAAAGCAAGTCATCACATCCTGCTTGCTAGACATCTTTCATTACCCAAGCAGTCTTTCAGCTACAATAGCCATTTAACAAGTAAATATAATCCTACAACACGCGTGGTGCTGTTTCTTTGATGCTTAGCTCTCTCCACAGCATCACCAAATCTCCATGCCAGACAACTTGCAGAAACATTAACATTTATTTAGCATAAGTTCAGCATACACTGACAGACCTACAATTTTAAGATTGTGAGAAATTTTAGTCTCTAAATCTTACATGAGAAATGCTTATTCTTTTCTCATATGCATGTACCTACTCGATCCAAGATTTACAGTGCTTACAAGCCATAATTGTAAACTTCTACATGTACCGTACTGCACCCTTCTTCCAGGGAGTTCCGGGTGGCACATGGTTTTCCTGTGAAGCGGTTCAGACAAAGAGACTGACAACTTTCCCAAGACCACCAGGGGCACAACGGAGATTTTAACACTATTTATTTATAGAAGTACTTATACCTGTATACAGAAATATAACGGCAGCATAAGCAACACATTAAATCAATAAACAGTGCAAAACAATCATTAAAATGACTGGCCGGTCAAAATAGCTTCAAACAGCTGTGTTGGCCAGTCAGCATAAAAAAGGTCTTCCAAGAGTTGTCACTACACCACAGAATCATAGTAGCCCTATATATATTATTCACTAAAACCATGCAAATGCATACGTAACTATCAGTTCACGTAAATAATATGATACTTGTCAGATCATAGTTTGCTGTGCTCAAACTGAAAGCAGTTAGGACACAAATTTTGTAGGTGGGGAACCACCACCTACAGTGATAATCCCTAGACCAGTGATGGCGAACCTATGACACGCGTATTAGACGTGACACGCAGAGCCCTCACTGCTGGCACGCGCCCCATCGGCCCATTCGAGCTGTTGTTGTTGGTGATATTGGTTTTTTAACCCTTTCTGTGCTGTTTTTCTGGCGCTTTGGCAGACAATGATTTGGTGTAACAGCGTTTGTTTTTTAACCCGTTCTGTGCTGTTTTTTTTTTTTTTTTGGCGTTTTGGCAGACTATGTCGGTGCTGCGTGTTAATTCCAGCGAAGGTATTATTCGGCCTTTATTTCTGTTCTCTTTCCCCCCCAAGAAAACGCAGCAGCTTTGGGGCATCCCCCCCAAAAGAGCAAAGCAACTTTTGCACCCCCCAAAAAAACCTCCAAAACTTTGGTTAGCAGCTCCCCCCAAAAAACTCAACAACTCTGGGCACTTTGTGATAAATAAGGGGTTTTTGGTTTGGTTTGGTTAAATAATTAGTTTTTGGTTTATTAATTACAGTTATATATTACAATTATACATTTTTGTTATTTAAACTATAAATATCGTGAAATTATGGGGGGGGGTTTCTCGAAGTGACACACCACCCAAGTTATGCTCGGTTTTTTGGCGAATTTTGACACACCAAGCTCAAAAGGTTGCCCATCACTGCCCTAGACTGATGTTGAACCTAAAGTCTGATTCAGTAGAACAAAGCAGTAAGTACAAGTTTCTGAAAGTTGTCCTATTGTTAGGCTACTGTAGAGTGAGTGTGAGTGTGAGTGTGAGTGTGTGTGTGTGTGTGTGTGTGTGTGTGTGTGTGTGAATGTATGGCATTCATACACTGCTTAACCCTAAGCATTTCTAAGTAGTATGCATAAAAACAAACCATAGAGAATAACACAATAAAAATTCATTGTAAAACTGGATAAAAACCGAACACATTATCTAAACTTGGGAGGTAAAAAAATCTTTTAAGAGATCTAGAAACATACATCCATAGCTTCCCACTCCATTTGGAACATTCCAGTTTTCCACACTGACAATTGCTAGTATCAGAACAAAGATTAATGCTGTTGCAATATTAAATTATGCAATAACAAGCATGTAATGAAATATCCAAAAGTGGAAATGTTGCTTTAATGGGTGACTTCCACTACTCTCAGAGCACCATATATAGCAGATTGCAACAACACCACACACCCTAATCCCAAACAGTCCAGCAGTAATAGACTCCTGGTAGATGCATGTGGCCAAATAATCAGAGTTCAAATTTAGCAGGGCGCCCAACACATTTTGCCCCTAAATATTCTCCATTTGCGAGCACCTCAAAAAGTCTGGGTGCCATTTTTGCGCCTGCCTGACACTCAAAGATTACTGAAATGTACGTGCTTTGAAGCCTCAAAGTATATGTTAAAGACAGACAATATGTTAAGGAGTTTAACAATAAAGAGTAGAGTGTTTTGAAAACTGAAGTATGGTACCAATATTTTTATTGTAAACGCCAAATGAAACATTTATTAACAATTTCTGATAAAAATGTGATATTAACAAGATGTCTCTTATATGAATTGCGTATTAGTTCATGCATATCAAAATAATAAAAGTGTCCCATCCCCCCAGTGACTAGACATTCTGTTTTGGCACCCACAACCCAGGTCCCGGAAACCATTTGGCTCCTAGCTGTTTCTAACACTGCAAATAATACTTCCCTCCAGCTCTGTAGTCCCAAGGCTACTAGCAGTTGGAGCCAAGTGGGAGTGGAAAATCAAGGTCTAGTGCAAAAAAGTTGTGAAGTATAAACAGCGACATCTGTTTTTTCCAAAGATTGTAATTTCTTACATAAAGGTCTCTGCAACACTGTCCCAAGTAGGACTTGAGGGTAAGGATCAAGAAGCCATTTTACTCAACTGGATTCACCGGCACAATGCAGTGCACACACACTGGCGTCAACATGGCTTTGCAATGTCCTCCCTTCCCCCCATTTTATTCTCACAACCACCCTGTGAAGTAAGATAAGACAGTGGCTGGCCCTAGTTTAGCCAGCAAGCCTCATGGCAGAATGGGCATTTAATACTAGACCTCTCCAGGTTTAGTAGGATACCAATAATCACTAAAACACCTCGAATCCTGACACAGTGATCTGTTTGGAGATCTATGGAGATTTTGTGGTCCTATTTCATGTCCTTGTCTTTTCAGATGTGGGAGTGATATGCAAACATGCACTGGTTCTTTAGAATCTGGATGCCTTCAGTTATAAAAAGGATTATTGAATTCATAGTTGTAGCATTCTTTCACTTTTAATGCGGCCCTTTCTGCTCATTGATAGCCTGTCAGAGTGACCATGCCCCCCTGACAGGAGATTTTAAACTAAAGCAAGCACAAAAAGCATGGCTGCAGATTAACACATGTTGCTTACAGGGCAACGACTGATGTTGAGGAGCCAGGTCAGCTGACTGACGGAGGCATAAACACACCAGTGTTTGATTTCAGCATTCATGAAAAGCTACACCACATAAATATCTTGCACTTGAGTCATCAATCCTCATCAGAAGTGGCCAATTAGACAAGGGTCTCCTACAAGAAGCTGCACAACCTTTCACTATGGTCTTGTCACTCTTGAAAACCTGAACTTTCACTTGTTTCCCCCCCCCACACAGCAGCAAGCACAGAATTGTAGAGTTGGAAGGGATCCCAGGGGTC
Source organism: Zootoca vivipara (assembly GCF_963506605.1). Taxonomy (NCBI): domain Eukaryota; kingdom Metazoa; phylum Chordata; class Lepidosauria; order Squamata; family Lacertidae; genus Zootoca; species Zootoca vivipara. Next base: position 34,156,321 of record NC_083277.1, on the reverse strand, counting down.
ATCTAGTCAACACCTGCTAAGCTGGAATCTCAACTAAAGCACCCATCCAACCTCTGCTTAAAAATCTCCAAGGAAGGAGAGTCTATCACCTCTTGTGGGAGTCTGTTCCACCGTCAAACAGCTCTTACCATCAGAAAGTTCTTCCTGTTTAGTCAGAATCTCATTACTTGTAACTTGAATCCATTGGCTTGGGTCCTACACTCTGCAGCAGGAGAAAACAAGCTTGTTCCATCTTCTATGTGAAAGCCCTTGAGATATTGGAAGATGGCTATCCTATCTCCTTTCAGACTCTTCTAATTCAGGCTAAACTCCCTCATAAGACTTGTTTTCCAGACCCTGCCATGTGGGGCAGACGTGGTGCCCAGTGACAGGCAGGCAGTCAGGTAATGCATCCATAGTGGTGACTAGAGGAGGAATGACCGCTGGGAGAAGTGCACAAAGAAGAAACATCATGGTGCATCATGGTTTCATCTACTCCAGCTGCAATCTGACATCATGCTGCAATCTGACATCAAACATGGTTTCATCTACTCCAGCTGCAATCTGACAGTAAGAGCTGTTCAGGAGTGGAACAGACTCCCACAAAAAGTGGTGGACTCTCCTTCCTTGGAAGTTTTCAAGCAGAGGTTGGATGGCCATCTGCCATGAATGCTTTAGCTGAGATCCCTGCATTGCAGGGGGTAGGACTAGATGTCCCTTGTGTCCCTTCCAACTATTAAGATTTAAGTATTAATTGTTTGGATAAGCAGCAGATACAAAAACAGAACCCTCACCAGGGTTGCATGTGGCAAGCTACTCGGGGAAGCCAAGAGAAGCAGCAACTTCGCCCTCTTTGAAGCAAAGATGTCACTATAATCAACAAGGGTGCATGCAAGCAGACAGGACGGTTTTTATTTTATTGCCCAATAGATTTCTGGAGGTGTTTGTGTGTTACACAGACAGCTGAAGCCTGCAGCAGCAAGTGTACAGTGTCATTACTCCTTGTGACACAGCAGGAGGAGGTACCTTACTTCTACAAGAGCCACATCATTACTTCCCTCATCACTTCTATTTCCATCCACAACTGCAGCATGTTCCACCCTGCATAAGATATCCAGGAGCATTTAAAGCAGAGAGCCTCTCCTCTCCAAAGGCTTGTCATAGCATTTTCGATGCCAGGCTTCTCAATGCTACAAACATCAAGTTGGGTAATTCCCCAAATGCCAAAAACCAACACAGGGTTACGCAGCAGCAGTAGCCATTCAACTACTGCCAAGGATATTCAGAAAAGGTTAGGAGAGCAGATACAGCTCTGCTTTCTCTTATTGATGTTAAAATCAGTATGCTGATATTCATAGACTGGTATTAGTTTGAAGAAGTGTGCATGCACACGAAAGCTTATACCAAAATAAAAACTTAGTTGGTCTTTAAGGTGCTACTGAAGGAATTTTTTTATGGTATTAGTTTGTGTTTCTAAAAATGCACCCCAAGTTTGCTAAATCCCAAGTTTTTGCTTAGCAATTGAAGATTACTTCAGCAGTCTTAAATATTTGGAGTTCAGATAGAGGAGGTTGCACTCACAAAGAAGCCAGACTATCACCCTCATGAGTCATGCTATTACTACATCTGTCCAGAAAACAAGTAATGATCCAGTTTGGCTGATGACTGGATAAGAGCCTACACCAAGCAATGACCAGCCTTTCTCCTAGAATTGAAAGTTCTGGGAATCCAGCTCTCAAAACATTTAGTCCCAGTACAGTATGGAAGCATTTAGGCTAGCTTAGCTCCCTTGAAGTTGCTCAGGCAGGCACTTGGAATGATAACGCTCAGCTGAAAGTAAAGTTGTAAGATATTCCCAGCCCACACATACTATCTTACTTTTACAGTGAAATCCTAAAAAATGCACACTCAGACACAAGCCTCATTGAATTCAATGAAATTTACCCACATGTAAGCTTGTAAAAGACTGCAACCTTAAGTTGTTTAAATTAAAGAGAATCAGCTTCCTTCCCTACTCAAGCTTCACATGCCACACAAACATCCCTGACCTTATTATTGATGGAATAATAATAATGCAGGTGGTTAATATGTTGTTCAAGTTCTGGTAACATTAGTCAAGTCTTTTCTATTAGCCATTTTTATATTTAACTGAAATCCTTACTACCAGACTACCCATATATAACTGAGCTGTCAGGCTGGCAAGCTATTAGAATGCAATATTTTATACTTACCTTGGAAGGATAGGGAACTTCACTCTTGGCCGGGCTTCCTCAAACTCGGCCCTCCAGATGTTTTGAGACTACAATTCCCATCATCCCTGACCACTGGTCCTGCCAACTAGGGATCTTGGGAGTTGTACGCCAAAAACATCTGGAGGGCCGAGTCTGAGAAAGCCTGCTCTTGGCAATAGATCCAATACCAAGGCGAAGCACAGTGGATTGTACCCACCCAAGTTTTACTCAGGGTAGAGCCACTGAAATGAGCAGACCTAGGTTAGTCATTCTACCGTATTAATGGGTCTACAGTATGACTTATGTTCAACCCTGCATTTTCTTAGGTGCTTATCAGTTGCAATCATCACAGAATAAAGATTCCTATCATCACTAGCATACAGTCCAAGTGACAGAAACACAAACCATTGAGGTTTAATACTGAAGCCGACAAAGCTCTTTTATTTCACGCAAGAACGAGTTTGCAAGAATACATATTTAATAGATTTCAGCCAGTTAAGTCTTGAGATGTGTTAGATCCCAACCAAGCAGTAAGTTACACAATTTCAATTCGAAGAACCAATCCTTCTCCCACCCCGTCCAATGAATGGTACTTTTCTTTAACAGGCTAAATGATTAAATTAAATTGTTTACTTTTTAAATGCAAAAGGACATTACTTCTACATAAGAAATTTACACTCCTTTAAATTGGGCTGGAAAGATATCCAGTTCTTTTATCACCTACCGTGTTTCCCCTTTTTTAAGACACCGTCTTATAACTCCCCCAAACAAACAAACAAACACAGGGTGTCTTATTTTCGGTGGGGTGTATTACGGTATGATCTGCCCGACTTCATTCTGCATCCCTCCACACTGCCCACTATTGTCCTGGGGTCAACTCACAAACCCCCAGCTTCTCTTCTGCCTGGAGAGAGGGCTTCATCCAGGAGTCTTTTCCAATGCTGCAGCCGCCAGTTCCGGGCGGCGGGGAGGCAGGCCTCCTCGGCCGGGCCAGGTGGAGGCCGCTGCAGCCGCCTGAGGGAAAAGAAGTTTGAGGGCGGCGGCGGCGGCGGCTCCTCAGGGGCTGCCGGCTGGGAGGCAGTTCCGGGCTCGCTCCTTCCCAGATACGGAGCCAAACTCCGAGGAGGCGGAGAAAGCGACCCACCCCTGGCCGCCTGTTCCTCTGCGTTCGCTGCGGCTCCTTGTGGCTCCCCAGGGCCAAGGCACCCAGTGGGAGAGAGGGAGAGAGGAGGCGGCGAGCAAAGAGCTTCCTTCCCTTCTCGCCCGCCTTTTTGACCGTCCCACCCCCGGGCAACCGGCCACCTCTGTTCGCCTCAGCCGCCGCACACCCTTTCCCCGCTGTGCGCCCCGGCTGGAGGAACGCGGGCAGCCGGCTGGGGAAGAAGGGGCAGTTGAGGGAGGGTAGAGCGGCAGCGGGGCAGCTGGGGGTGACTGAGGGGAGAGAGCCCTGGTTTGGGCAGGGTGGCGGCCAGCGGGGCGCTTTTCCTTCGCGAGGTGGGCGCTTCAAATGGCGTTTTAAAATGCCATTTTCCCTCCTCAGGGCTGACTTTGCTGCATTCCTCCTAAGCGCGCGCTACAGCTGAGCCAGGAACAGCTGATTCCCGCACTCCAGCTGATCAGCACCTCCATGTTCTGCTTCCTTGCTTTGCCCGCGCCTGGGCGCTCCGAGCGCTTGCTGCTGCTGAGCGCCCCGCGCTGCAGCAGCCGGTTTCAGGCCCCGAGTTGGCAGACATGGAGGTATGTCTTATTTTCAGGGTATGTCTTATATTTCTCAAATGCTTAAAATTGCTGCCCTGGCTTACTTTATGACTACGTCTTAAAATAGGGGAAACACGGTAGGCACCTTGACTTCCAACAGTGGTTTCTATGATTTGGGAAGAGGGTATGGTTCCCAGTATTCAACACATACCTGGCTTATTTTATTCCTGTTAAGTTGTAATATGGCATAATAAACCGAGGTGCCACTGTATTTAGAAGGCATCTCAAATGAGCCTATCACTATTATGGAGCATATGCCTACCACACAATGATGTTCTTTGAACTTAATACAGTAACACAAAGCTCAAGTGCAAAATGTTGTTGTTGTTTTTGTTGTTGTTGTTGTTTATATACTGCTCTTTATCAAAAGATCTCAGGGCGTTCACAAGAAGATATTTAAATCATTCTACAGTAGTTGCTTAGTAGTATTTACAGATGCAATCTTGTCAAGACTCAGACTCAAGATGTTTCCCTGAAAAAATTGAAAAAATGCTTCATCTATGGACCTAACCCCTACTACGGTAATTTGGGAATAAGCCCTACTAACTCGTTTCCAAGCAAACATGGTAAGGATCACACTCCTAATTTTCCAAACTATTCTTTTGCTCACTCTTTGTCATAAGCACTACTTTTAGAAAAGTAAAATGCAAACAGTTTCAGATCTCATTTAGAAGATCCCCTCAGAAGTTTCATTACTGTACTGTGTTTGAGGCAAGGTCTAAGCAACAAACAGGACAAAAATATCTACAAGCAAAGCACATTACACTCCAATGGTCCCAAGCCAGTACAGACCAGAAAGCATTTCCCAGGCCTGCAAGGAAGCTGTTTTGTTGTCTTTTAGAACCATATTACGGACTAAATTTATCCAACAAACTGCTACCATTAAAACCTACAGAACTGACAGAAGTAGGCCTACCAAAGCCAAAAACGATCTTAAGTGTAGTAAGTAGAGGCCAGTTTGCCCCCCAAAGTAAGAGCACTGTTTTAGATTTAATCTAGCAAGACAATGCTGCATGCCCCTGATAATGGCACACAACAATCAAGAAAATGTAGCATCTTGTTTGTTGGAAGTGATGCAATCAAGTCATTTAGAAAGACATCATCAAAGCTTTTTATGAGGCAACTTCAGCATAGATAAGCAAGTTAATGGCTAAACTGAGAGGCACATTCTGCAGCTGAGTCCATTGTGGAAGGTTTCTTGCCCCATCCCAAACAGCAACCTGACCCCACCCTCCTATTGTTAATGCACCGAGGGGGGAAATCTTGCGTTATTGGCCGAGGGAGCCGGCGTACAGCTTCCGGGTCATGTGGCCAGCATGACTAAGCCGGTTCTGGTGAACCAGAGCAGCACACGGAAACGCTGTTTACCTTCCCGCTGTAGCGGTACCTATTTATCTACTTGCACTTTGACGTGCTTTCGAACTGCTAGGTTGGCAGGAGCAGGGACCAAGCAACGGGAGCTCACCCCGCCGTGAGGATTCGAACTGCCGACCCTCCGATCGGCAAGCCCTAGGCTGCGTGGTTTAACCCACAGCACCACCCGTGTCCCATGTACATGTAGTCATCCAATAAAAGTAGTAACTTACATAAACAATTAAAAAACCATCATCAGGTTTAAGTGATGGTAAAATGATACTCCCAAATACAAACAAAAGAAAAAGAAAGTAAAGACTGAAACCTCTAAAGAGTCTGGAAAAAGAGGTATGCCAACCTGGCACCAAAATGATGTTAATACTGACATCAAGCAGGCCTCACTGGGGAGAGCCCTCCATAGACACAGCCAGAAAGACAGTGCCACCACCTTCCAAACTTCTTTCAGAGGAAGTACCTGGAGAAGATATATATGTTTGAGTATACCACAAACTGCTTAAGTGTTGCCCTTCAGAGGGTTTACGTCATCTTAGCAAGCAAGGTTTTTTTATCCTTAAAGGTGCCCTAGAAAAACCTTCAAACAAAATAGATAACATTTATATTTTAAATGTCTTGAAAGAGCTCAGACATACCTAGGGTTTCTGGATAGCCTCCAAATATTGGCTAGGCCCATCCTTACTTAAACTCATGTGGCACCTTAACACCACTCTTGAGTGCACACTGGTCTTGTATTATTAATTTTGAGCAACATGCCCAACTGTTAACTTCCACCAGAGAGAGAAAGGCTCAGGAAGTCATCTCCAAACCAAAGCAAAGTCAGTTAAAAGCAGGCAGGCCCTTGGTCCCCCCACAAACACTGGGGAGAGAAAAGTGTTCTCCACTGGGAAAGTCACACCCACAGAGAGTCAGGATTATAGCAGCTTCAGGGAGAAGAGTTGCAGCTTCTTCTTTTGCCCATCCCAAACAAGGCTTGCTATGCAAAGAGCTTCAGACCTGCCTAAGACATGACAGGGCTGGGCAAGGCAGGCTAACACCCACCATTCCCTAGTCCAGCCCTCCTCCAGAACTCCTTGAATCCACGTTGAGTGTCTGGAGGCAACCAAGTGGGCGAAAGCATCACCTGGCTCATCCCCACCCCAACCTCCACGGCTCGCCTAGGTCCGGGAAACAGCAGAATTAAGTCCCTAAACTCTTCTCCTGTCCCCCGGTTGTACCGCTTGACATGTGAGCAAGCTGCACGTCTGAATGCCAGCCCACCCCGGAAAGAAAGTGGAAAGGCCCTTTGCCCTATCCTAAGGAGATGGCGTGGCCTTTTCCCTCACATGCTCCCCCAAAGTGCTGGGACTTTTAACCCCCGCACGGGGCAGAACTCAATGGGCTGCAGGAGGCGGAGGGAAAGCCGAGGGCGGGGCGGGGAGTCGCTTTTAAAATAACCATTTGGTGTTCCTCTTCCCCCACCCACCCACCCAAAAAACACAACCCCACTCTACAACTAATGGAAAAATTACTGTGCATGCATTTGACTGGGGCCAAAGAGGGGAGGAGCGAGAGCAGCCGCCCATCTCTAGCTCAAGCGGGTATCAAAGGAGAGGCGGGAGGGGGCAAAGTAGGGACTCCCCGGGGTGTGAAATCACGCATCTCACCGCGATGACGTTGACGAAGGTGGTCTTCCCCGAGTACTGCAGCCCGACCAGCGTCAGCTCCATCTCCTCCTTCCAGAACAGCGACCGGAACCAGTCCAGCAGCCGAGACAACAGCGCCAGCATGATGGGGGGGGAGGGGGGTGCAGGTGGTGGCGGCGGTAGAGGCAGCGGCAGCAACCAGCGCGCTTCTCGTCTCCCTTCCCTCGCCTTCCCTTCCTCGTGCCTCCGACGCTCCTTCTTGCGACGGCGCCTCGAGGCCGAATCCGGCGGCGGCTGCTTCTCCTGGTTCTCCTGCTTGCTGCTCCTGCTGCCTCCCGCTCCCCGCGCGACGTGGGTCATATGACGGGGATCGCCTAGTCGCGTCAGGGCAAGAGCGGGCTTGTTCCGGCAGCCGCGCGCCGGGGAGGCTCCACAGCGGCCCCTGCCGGCAGAGCGGCGCAGGAGGACCGGGGAAAGGAGCCTTTTCGGGAAGGAGCGGTATATGTGCGGCTTACGCGCAGGAAAGTGAAGGGGAAGGGATGGGGGGGACGACTCACGGGCTGCCTGCCCCCTAATTTTAAAGGTTTTAAAGGACTCTGCTACGCCGCTGTCCTCGACCAGGGAGGCTGGTTTTCTCTGACGGCCCGGTCGGAGAGTTAAAGCGAAATGATCGCTGGTCATTTTAAAGCGTCAGGAAACGCGGCTGATAGCCTTGCCCTTTAGTGATACCCCGCCTTTTCCTTACCCGGACGGGTCTCAAGACGGCTTACAGTGGGGTGCTGAAAACGAGAGCCGCTGAAAACGTAGGGGGGCGGAGTATTAAAAAACCAATGAAACGTGAATAGCCTAAAATTGAAACTGTGTGTGTGTGTGTGTAATAGATTTTATATACACTTCGTATCATATACTTTGTATCATTTATAACAAATAATAATTTTATATATGCATGTGTGTGTGTATGTGTGTGTGTGTGTGTGTGTATGTATGTGTGTGTATATATATATATATATATATATATATATATATATATATATACACACACACACACACACACACACACACACATATAGACACACATACATATAGACACACACACATATATACATATGCATATACAGTATATAATTATTATTTGTTATGAATGATACAAAGTATATGATACGAGAGATTTTACTTTCTTGGGCTCCTTGATCACTGCAGATGGTGACAGCAGTCACGAAATTAAAAGACGCCTGCTTCTTGGGAGAAAAGCAATGACAAACCTAGACAGCATCTTAAAAAGCAGAGACATCACCTTGCCGACAAAGGTCCGTATAGTTAAAGCTATGGTTTTCCCAGTAGTGATGTATGGAAGTGAGAGCTGGACCATAAAGAAGGCTGATCGCCGAAGAATTGATGCTTTTGAATTATGGTGCTGGAGGAGACTCTTGAGAGTCCCATGGACTGCAAGAAGATCAAACCTATCCATTCTTAAGGAAATCAGCCCTGAGTGCTCCCTGGAAGGACAGATCGTGAAGCTCAGGCTCCAATACTTTGGCCACCTCATGAGAAGAGAAGAATCCTTGGAAAAGACCCTGATGTTGGGAAAGATGGAGGGCACTAGGAGAAGGGGACGTCAGAGGACAAGATGGTTGGACAGTGTTCTCGAAGCTACGAACATGAGTTTGACCAAACTGCGGGAGGCAGTGGAAGACAGGAGTGCCTGGCGTGCTATGGTCCATGGGGTCACGAAGAGTCAGACATGACTAAATGACTAAACAACAACAACATATGATACGAAGTGTATATAAAATCTATTAAAGGCATACAAATAGTTATGCCGAGAACAACATGGCACCAGCCCTTTCATTAAAAGCAGTCATTTCCCAAAAGTGTGTTAGGAAAATGTATTCACCTGTCAGAAGGGGAACAGCAAGGAGGGAGCCAGTTTAGCATCTCTTATAAATACCATGAGTTTGAGCAAACTGTGGGAGGCAGTGCAAGACAGGAGTGCCTGGCGTGCTATGGTCCAAGGGGTCACAAAGAGTCGGACACGACTAAACGACTAAACAACAACAACAATAAATACCAGAGATGCAGGTGGCGCTGTGGTCTAAACCACTGCGCCTCTCCTCTTGGGCTTGCTGATCTGAAGGTCGGCGTTTCGAATCCCTGTAACTGAGTGAGCTCCCATTGCTCTGTCCCAGCTCCTGTCATTCTAGCAGTTTGAAAGCACAACAGTGCAAGTAGATAAATAGGTACCACTGTGGCAGGAAGGTAAACAGCGTTTCCGTGCACTGCTCTGTATATTATTTCAATTAGTGGATGCAGGTTTAGAATGATCAGCTAGACTGTGTGATTGGCAGGGGATGGACTAGAAGGGCCAGGAAAAGAAGACCTGGGAAGGAAAAGAAGACCTGGGAAGGAAAAGAAGACCTGAGAGGCAAGTGGCTAGGTGGCTGAAGACTTTTTGGAGATAGCTAAAGCACTTGCCTGAGGCTGAAGAGACAAGAGGAGAGCCTGTCTGCAGCGTGAAACAGCTTAAAATGTTAGTCTTTGGGGGCTGGTAAGGGTTATCAGAGAGAAGATTTCCAGGGCAGTACAGCAGGACAACTCTGAATTCAACATATCAGTAAAAAGTTGGAGGTGGAAATAGATTCTAGCTGCTGGTGTTAGTGAAACTTAACAAGGGTGGAGAAAATAAAAGGGTAAAATAAGTTGTTGGTATTTAAAGTGAAAATAGCAAGTTAACAAAGCATGTACACATTTAAAGTTGCAGTACTCTTATAAACCTAGGAAGTTGCCTTAAACTAGCTTCATTAATTACAAACCCTGAGTTTAAAACACACTTCTTTAGAAGATGCCCCAAAAGCTCACCAGGGTTGCCTTCTGAGCAGTCAAACATAGGATTTCATTATAACATGCCATGACAGATCTCTGTCCTTTTTTAAAGTAATTTTTATTGAGATTCTTAAAACAAATAAAACATTTCTGTTTTTTACCATTCCAGTTCCAGTGCCAAAGGTTTGCAATTGTTCTGCAGCGTTTTGTCACGCAAACCTCTTGTGTGCAACCCAGGAAGTTCAGGAAGCTCCTGCAGCCAATCGGAAGCTGCACCTTGGTTTTCGAACGGTTTCGGGAGTCGAACGGACTTCTGGAATGGATTAAGTTCGAGAACCAAGGTTCCACTGTACTGTCTATTGCTCTCCTGGAAAATGGCAACAGAGACTCATTGAGCCCAGTTCTAGGGAACAGTGCGTTAACAATAGGAACAAACGTATGTTTCTCTGATTCTGTCTTACTAGTACAGTCAAACCTTGGTTTACACCTACCTCTGTTTACGACCGCTTCGGCGAGCGACCGCCGCGGACCCAGAAGTGTTTACATCCGGGTTCCACGGCGTCGGATGCGCAGACACATTCTGCGCAGCGCGCAGATGCGCTCTATCAGCGCTCTGTGCACGCGCAGAAGCCTGCCTTTGGGGAGTGACCGCTTCGGCAGAACAGATTGTGGTCACAAACCGAGGTACCACTCTACTCTCTGTAGCATACTGTGACAGTCAAAAGTACAAGGAGTTTGTAGATACCGGTAGTAGTAGTAATGTGTTTGGGCAACATAGCCTCAGACATGGCAAGGATGGGTGTGTCTGCTCATACATATAAAACAGGCATCCCCAAACTTCGGCCCTCCAGATGTTTTGGACTACAATTCCCATCATCCCTGACCACTGGTCCTGTTAGCTAGGGATCATGGGAGTTGTAGGCCAAAACATCTGGAGGGCCGCGGTTTGGGGATGCCTGATATAAAACAAGGGCAGGTGCTTTGTATCTGGTGAACATATTCCAGCATTGCCAAGAGTTATTGTTAAAATAAGCTGTGACAATGTAATATGTAGCTTTGTGCCAATTTTACTGAAGAAGTCTCCCAAGTGTGAAAGAAAACAGCAAATGCTCAGAAACAGATTGTCCAGAGAAGTGAAAGGCAGGAAAATAAAGGACCCCTGGACGGTTAAGTCCAGTCAAAGGCAACTATGGGGTTGCAGAACTCACCTCCTTTTTCAGGCCAAGGGAGCCAGCTTTTGTCCACAGTCATGTGTCCAGCATGACTAAACCGCTTCTGTGCTCACTGTGCATCTGCCAGGGCTGGAACTGGAAGAGCTAGAGATGCCACACAGGATAAACACACTTGCTGCCACTGCAAGAAAAGGTCTCTGAGAAGACAGCCAGATCATTGCAAAGCTAAGAGAACAAGAAATACTACTCTGTGTGGAACCCATCTCTGTGTGGAGGTTATCCAACGAAATGAGAAGAATTGGCCACAGTGTATTGTGCAAATTGGGAAGATACCAATCCAGGTAAAAGCGAGTAACGTGACTTATGGTATGAGAGGTGCTGTGGGGTTTCTGGGGAAGCCAGTCAATCAGCGTGAATGCCATGGGGCAATTATTGTTGAAGAAATGATGACACCTGGGAGGAATATAAGGAAAAAGAAGTGATATTTCAGGAAGAGCAAGCAAATCATTTGTTATCTTCTTATTTATGGTGTATAGAAACATTTAAGTTTGGCAATAAGCTTTTTATATCCTTCTGAGGCTGTTGCATGGGGGCGGAATGCAAGGGAGGCAAGAAATATTTTCTATGGCTGCTTCTGGTAAACATGCTATTTTCCTGGGGGCTCAATTTAACAGTACATTACAGTTACTAAATGGTGTCTCCATACCACAGCTTTTAAAATATGGAATCTGTGTATATAAAGCTCACACATTCCTGTATCTAGTCTGCTTTAATTCACTCCTCACAAATTATGTTTCTGGAATTTGTGCTGCTGAAAATGATTTTTTCCAATAAATGACAAGTGACTGTGTATATGGATATTTGCATCTGATGCTTGTATATATCTTTACATGGCTATTTGCATAAATGTTCCTCTTATTAATTTCTGAAAGAATGTTTCAAGTTAACACTTAAAGCTCATTATCGCTACCATCTATATTTGCATTTTCAAGTTGAATCCAACATCTTATTCCCCATGAAAGCACATTTCAAGACGTAATTCAAAATAAGGTGATAGGAGTTTGCATGGATGCCCAAATAACAATAGCTCTGGAGGCAATTGGGCAATATTGGATTTGAAGGGACCAGAAAGGCCACACACTGAGTTGGTCACAGTTTTGTTGGGTATTGGGGTGATTGCCTAGGACCCCCAGTTTGCGTATCAGTTACTCAGTTTGGGTGGCCCTGCAAAACACGGGTTTTGCATTACAAAACGATTACAAAACTTCACCACCAATCTGGAGAGGACCCCAAATTTCAGGGTTCGCAGTTAATGAGGCTCCCTAAACTGAGTCAGACCACTGCTTTATCTAGGTAAGTATTGTTAACTGGCAGGAAGTCTCAGGAGTCATCCACAGCCCTGCTTAGACATGGCAGGGTTAACTCTGAGGCAGTTTGCAAACAGCAAGCCCTGTATCATTTAGCCACCGTTCTCTGTGAAATGTACTCTCCCAGGCTCAACTCCTCTTTCCCAATTTGTGTATAAAATTGTCATAATCATAATAGTTTATTTATACCCCACCCATCTGGTTGGGTTTCCCCAGCCACTCTGGGTGGCTCCCATCATAAATAATAAAGCGATAAAACATCAAACATTAAAAACTTCCCTAAACAGGGCTGCCTTCAGATGTCTTCTAAAAGTCAGACAGTTGTTTATTTCCTTGACATCTGATGGGAGGGCATTCCACAGGGCGAGCGCCGCTACCAAGAAGGCTGTCTGCCTCGTTCCCTACAACTTTACTTCTCACATTGAGCAAACCACCAGAAGGCCCTCAGAGCTGGACCTCAGTGTCCAGGCTGAACAATGGGAGTGGAAACTCCCATAACATAAAAGCACACTGTAGTGTTACCACAAGCCACTCTCGCCTATCCAACATGCAATATGCATAGAAACTATATTTGCATTAAAATTGTAGTTGCTAGTGAATTTTAATTTTTTAAAATACCCTTATTTTTTTCTTACTGCTTAAGTATTTCTAGACCACCTAACCAGGAGGGAAGCAACATCAAATATAACCAGAACATTCTTTCTGCAGACAAAAGAACTGTGTGTCTTGAACATTGTTATGTCCACAGAATGGTCCCCAGGAGAGTTAGTTTATTTATCAGATTTTGCACTTGCCCTTCACCAAAAGGTGCCAGGGCAGCTTAAAACAACAATACAATTTAAAATCAGGAAAAGCCAATATATAATAAAAACACCCAATACAACAGATTGGAATGTTGCCTCTCTAGGTCACTAGCACCTCACTGATTAAACCCTTCTAGGGTTTGCACTGGGAAAAGTGAAAACCAAAAACTGAAAGTCTTCATTAAGAACTACCTATGGGGATGGACTAAATTAGTGTGACACACCATCACAATCCTTTAAATTCCTTCTGGATTAAAACTTCCATGCAAAATAGCAGATTCTTCATTAGAAATGTGAAGGGATAGAAATACAGCACTCTGCAGTTATAGAAAATCATAGCCAATGGGCAACTGTTACTGATCTTTACCAGAAAACCAGGCTGTGTGCTACTGTATCATTGCTGTTTCTATAGGACTGCTCTCTGGACCAAGCATGGTAGACCAATCAATGGAAACACCTTGAGTGGAAGTTCTTTAGGGAAGAGCTGCAAAACTTACAGGACGTTTAAGGATTGGGCTTTCCTCTTGGTGCTGCAAAGCGGACTTTGAATTGCCTTGGGGAGAAGATAGAGGATGGTTCCTGAAGTTGCTGAGATAAAGGTATGTGAGGTGAGGGGAGGAAGAAGGTTAAGAAGGCAGAGAATGACCTTCTGGTTGTTTAACAAATATTATTTTAAACATTTTTTAAAATTCATTGTAAATCATTTCCCAGTATACCTTAACCTTTTTACAATCCCACCATGATAAAAAGTCCCTTCAACCTCTTTACGCCTCCAACATTCCCTCTGTTCATTTTTATATATTTTGGGCAGTTTCACCGGTGAGATATACCATCTATACATCATCTTCATATAATTTTCCTTTAACAATATACACTCTGTGAATTTCAAATTTACTTTCCAAAGTTCTGTCCAATCTTCAAATTGTATGTTGTGGCCTGTGTCTTGTGCCCACTTAATCATTACTGATTTCACTTCCTCATCTTTCGTTTCCCATTCCAAAAGGATGTTATACATTTTCATTAAGAATTTTGTGTTCTCTTCTATTTCTTCCTTTTGGGATTTAGAAACCAACTTTGAAGGTGTCCCATTTCCCAAAGATGGGGCAGGAGGCAGGATGTCTGAAATGCATCTTGTGATATGACACCGTGGGCCTTCCATTCAAAGAAGACAAAGTCAGAAACCTTATTGAGTACATCCAAGCCCCTAAGCATACTTAAAACCATTCTTTATTGTTTGCTTCTTATCCCTAGGTGTTCACAGATGTGCCTCAAAACAGGAGTTTCCGTGTGGAATGATTTCTGGTTGTTCCACACACAACAGAATGCTGATTGCTGCGCTGGCTCCTCAATTGTTACAAAGCCCATTCCATCACCACCATGTGTAGCTCCTTCAGCTCCCAACATTAGGAACCTATTACCATAGAGCTTCTTTTCGGGAGTGGCTGTACATTGCCCAAACAGCAAGTGCCCTTCTGCAGAGGAACTCCCCACGTGCCATTACTGTCCATCTTTTGTACACAGCCTCTGCTCTGCTCCTCATGACCACCAGATGGCATCTCGGTTCCAGGTTTGAACAAAAGCTCACCTTTCTCTGTATGAAATCTAAACAGTACATGGGCAGTTTAGGGTTTACTTTTTCCTGCTGTACTTGTATATTTCATATATCGTATTTGCAATGCCTGCGTGGTTAGCCATTTGGAATGCTTTGGGCATGTGTTTTATGAACTGGTTTGTTCACAAGTAAAGAAATTAAATAAACTAAACTGTTAGTCTTTGTTGGGAAACCAGCACAAGAGCACTCTTTCCTCTCTGGTTTCACAGAAACTGGTATTCAGAAGCAACACTGCTTCCAAATGTGTGGCAGAATATAGCCATCATGGCTAGTAGCCACTGATAACCTTCTCTTCCATGAATTTGTCTAAGCTTCTTTTAAACCACCCACGTTGTTGGCCGTTGCTGCCTCCTATAGCAGTGAGTTCCATAGTTTAACCATGGGCTACGCGGAGAAATACTTTCTTTTATCTGTTCTGACTCTTCCAACATTCAGCTTCATTGGATAGCCATCAGTTGTAGAGTTATGAGAGAGGGAAACAAAACTTTTCTCAACATCCTTGTCTACGCAATGCATAATTTTGTAAACTTCTGTCATGACACCTCTTAACTATTACTTCACAATCTCAACTTTTAATGACCCTGAACAATTTAGCATCATCAGCAAACTTGTCCACCTTGTTGATCACTCAGAGAAGCCCAGCAGCCATACAATGCCTTTTAGTGGTTAAGAGAATTATAGTGTTATTATGTCAGACTCATTGTTAAAACCGTGTTTATGGAAGACAATCTTACTCGGCGGCTACGAGTGATCACCAAGGAAGAAGATTAAAGAAACTGCATCAACTTATCCTTGCATAGTTTAAATATAAAGCTATAGATGCCTGAATTTTAGCGACATGCAAACATTACAGCTCTTATATATCAGGGGTGGCCAACTCCCAAGAGACTGTGATCTACTAACAGAGTTAAAAACTGGCAGTGATCTACCCCCTTTTGGGGGGTTCAGGTCAAAGTTGAACTTTTTTTAGGAAGGAAAGCCCTGTTTGGGGGGGTTCAGGTCAAAGTTGTTGAACCTTTTTAGGGAGGAGGAAGGACCGTTTTTGGGGGGTGCAGGGCAAAAACGAGGAGCTTTTATTAGGGGAGACAAAAGTTGTTGAGCTTCTTTGGGGGGAGCCAGTGATCTATCAGTGATCTACCACAGATGTCCAGTGATCTACCGGTAGATCACGATCTACCTGTTGGACGTGCCTGTTATATATGAATTCATATTTTTAAAAGTTACCCACCCTTCTCTTTTGCTTCCAACAGAGGGTGCTGTGATTCCATGAAAGCCTCTTCCATGCTCAGTGTTTGAGAAGCAAATCAGGCCACCTCTGGCAGGAAACGTGGTTTCCTCGTGATCTGGGGCCTCCTAGGCTGCCTATTCAGTGTACTGGTGTTGCCTTGACACGTAGCCAGCATGTGCTTGAGCAACTCTGATCCCTTAGCGCACATAATAAATTCAAAGGCACGGGCTCTGCAGTGAATCGGATGGTGACATACGATGAATGGATATAACAGGGGCATTTTGTCTCAGCTTCAACTTCCTTAATCAGAATGTTACTTTTAACAGTGATGCCTTTGCAACAGGTGGCTCTAGAAAAAGGGACACACACACACACACATGACACAATTTGCCGCATTACTGGAGTAATTTCTCAAGGGAGTTTTCCCAAGCGAGACTCAAAACTCCTTTAACCTTCTGCATGGAGTGTCTAGTGCTGCAATCACTCAGCTGGGAATAAGTAATTCAATGTAATTCAATAGGACTTTCTTCTGAGTCGACATGGTCAGGCTTGCTTTGTTATTCACCCTGCCCTCTCCATCTTGGAACTGAGTCTACAAGCTAACCTCAGGGCTACTCTTATTTTGTGTACCATTTTGCCTGATGAAGCATTCTGGGTAACTCAAAAGCTTGCCATTATTTTGTGACATTTTGCTTAGTTGCAACTGCTCAACAACTACAAACTGCTATAAACCAACACAGCTACTTTTGTTTTTCGTGTTACTTGCTTTTCGTGTTACTTGCGTGACTTAATCACTATAATGCTGTTTTGAATGCAGAGAAATCCAATTTTATATGTTGATCAAGTACCTTGTGCGATGGCTGTTACTACTGTATTTCAACCACAGTTTAGTTTTTGCATCATCTGTAAATAGAGGGCTTTCTACCTGAAGCTCATTAGGTGTCTGGCTCCATCCTGTTATTACTATGCAGCCGTACACTTTCCAAATTAAGCCAATGTAGGAGCAATCTGCTTACAGAACTAGCTGGGAGTGTGGCAACCTTTTTAGAGAGAGAAGTCTCACTTAAGAACATTGGCAATGTAATTCAGTTGATGAGACCGAATTGGTGAGGATTTAATCAAATTTCAAGTAATTCATGCATATTCCCCAATAATTCTGATTTACCTGTAACTGCACACTTTTACATTGTATGCCACAATCTATACATTTTTAAAGCCTTATAGAGGTCTGCCTTCCCCAAACTATCATTTTCATAATTGCAAAACAGCACTTGTACCAAGAAACTGATATGTATGCTGCAAAAACTACCTTAATTTAGGCCGAACTACACCCACTGTTAGAGTTCATTTTCTTCTTTGGATACTAGATCTAACAGCCTTTGACTACTTTGATTATCTTCACAGTCCCCTCAAACTCTACAATTCTATGAAGAAGAAGCAGGGAAACTTTGGCCCCCTAGATGTTGCTGAACTACAACTCCCATCAGGCCTAACAAGTACGATCAAAGGCCAGGGATGAAGGGAGTTGTAGTTTAGCAACATCTGAAGGGACGAAGGTTCCCTACCCCCACTTTAAATCACGTGGCTTTCTTACTACTGGTAGATGTCAGGGAATGGCTAGATGGCAAGGAGTGGTGGGAGGTCAGAGGGAGAATGGAGGGGTGCTGAAGAAGAAGCAGGTTTTCGTGAGCAAGGAGAGTCTGTGACAGGGAGCAGCTCAGACTCAGAGGCTGAAGCAGAGGGTGGGTGGGGGGCTGCAGGAGAATCCCAGGCCAGGAGTCTGCCTCTCTTACTGCTACAAGCTTTCCTCCCCACTTGTCTCCAAAGACACACAGGGTGATCCGTAGGGTGGAACAGAGATTACAGGTGCCCTGATGTAGTCTGAGGCTGCTTGGGAAACATTTGGCAGAGAAAGAGACCTAGAGGAAGTAGAGGGCGGGGACCGTCAGCCCTGGCAACTGCTCAATAGGGGCAAGTCCTGTCGGGAGGTCTTGCTGCACACTGTAATCCGCTTTCTTGCATGAAGAATTAGCTACAACTGCCGAACCCCACGTCTTGAGTGCTGACCTGCAGCTGACCCATTCTGGGGAGCATAAGGGTGAAATTCCTTAAGGTCAGCCTCCCTTTGAATTTTGGAACAAACCCTCAAATGACCCTGCCATGAGTGACAGTAAGGCAGCCTTCGTGGGCATTTATGCATGGTTTTAAAATGCAGCAATTGGCCAGGTATTGAATCGGGATGCACTTTTTGGATTTTACACATGGGGCACTAAAATGGCCAGTCTCAAAAGATACTAAAAAGAAAAAAATGAAGCATACTCCGAGCAGCTGCCACAGCATTCTCCCCTCCTGTGGTTTCCAGCGACTGGCACTCAGACTGCACTGACAGTCAAGGGAGAGCATAGCCTTCAGTGGCCTTTGATTGCTGTCTTCTCCATGAATTTGATTGATCCTCTTTTAAAGGCATCCAAGTTGGTGGTCATCACTTGCGGGAGTGAATTCCGTACTTTAACTAATTGCTGTGTGGAGAAGTATTTCCTTTCTAGTATTAAGAGGGAGGGGGAAAACATCTTTTCTCTATCCAGTTTCTCCTTGCCATGCACAACTGAATGCTCTTCCATCATGTCCCCTTGCCTTTCCTTTAAACCAGGGTTTCCCAGACTTGGGTCTCTAGCTGATTTTGGACTACAGTTCCCATCATCCTTGACCACTGGTCCTGCTAGCTAGGGATGATGGGAGTTGAAGCCCCAAAATATCTGGAGACCCAATTTTGTGGGAAACTCTTCTCTAAACTAAAAGAGCCCAAATGTTGTAATCTCTCCTCTTGGGGGGGTGTGTCTGATCATTTGGTTTGCCCTTTTCTGAACCTGTTTCCGAACTCTACAACTTCCTTTTTTAGGAGAGGCAAGGTGAGGTGAAGGGAGGCAACCAGAACTATACATAGCACTCAAAACACAGTCGCATCATAGATTCCTATAATGGCATTATGATACCAGCTGTTTTATTTTCAGGTCATTTCTTAATGATCCTTAGCATGGAATTTGCTTTCTTTTTCACAGCTGCCACACACTGGGTTGACAGCGTCACTAGAACGTTTGCTATTTACTTGGCATGACTGGTTGCCATTTTAAAATCGCCAAACATCACCACGGGAGAAGACTGCAGACTCAGCCGGCCCTACCTAGTGCACATATATTTTTCATTTGCTTTGGCTGACTCTGCCTTCCATACACAATAAGCAGCTGGCCAAATCTTTTCCATGACCAGGCCCACCTAGGGAGTGAGTTTGTATGTTCTGTCTGGTGTGCTTCTCTCCACCAGCCTGGATTGTCAGCTGAAATGTTCAAAGTCTTTCTTACCCAAAGGAAATGTGGTTTACCCAGCTCCTGAGTATGATGTCATTACTGCATCAACTGGATTTAATTGACTCAAGGCACCAAAGCCTTGAGTTCTGATATATTTTCCAAGGTGGGAGGTTTTGGTTTTGAGATCTCTGCTCTCTCTCTCTCTCCCTCCCTCTCTGTTGTTTTGTCTCATGCCTCAATGGCTTAGGAAGAAGAAGCTCCCTGCCACACATGGCCTAGAACTGGCATAGGCAAACTTTGGGGACTACAATTCCCATCATCCCTGACCACTGGTCCTGTTAGCTAGGGATGATGGGAGTTGTAGTCCCAAAACATCTGGAGGGCCAAGTTTGCCTATCCCTGGCCTAGAAACTATGTGACCTGTATCACTGCAGTCTTTGAAATATTTTGAATAAAAAGCTCTTGGAATGCGAAATTTTTCTAAGCATCACCCGAGGCAAACAAAGAAAAATGAAACAGGTTATTATATGAATAATAATAATTATAGTATTTATTAGTCACTTTTCTTACAAGCGACTTAGATCACAGCCTATTAACCTGCCTAAAAACGCAGCAATACAAACAAAAAGTCAGGACTACAAGTTGTTCTGCTGCCTTATACACCACGATTCTTGTGTTTTGCACTGCACGAAAACACTTTACAATAAAAACATTTGATGTCCTCTGGTATCAAGCATGAGCTCACAGTTTAAAGGCCCTTGCCCATATTGCTTGGTCGCTCGCTTTTATTTTTTGAGGCCCTTGCTGAGATCAGCAAAGCGGAAACCAGACTTCAGTTATCTCACCACCGCTCATGTGTCTACCAGGCATCCAGAGTGCCAGTAAGACTCTGCGGGTGGCAGCGATTAACAAACAGTTCTTGCCAATAGATTAAATTGCCGAATAGACTTGGGCTGTGAGCTTTTGCTCCTGTGCAAGGAGACCTTGGGGCAGCTTACAGGCAGTTGACTGGGGACGGCGAAGCGGTGGCCCTTCAGATGTTGTTAGACTCCAACTCCCACAAGACCTGGCTTTTGGCCATGCTGGTGGGGCTGATGGGAGTTGGAGCCCAGGAATATCTGGAAGGCCACATTTTCCCTAACCATAGTATCGCTAACTTGGCAGGCACTCAATCACCCTTCAGAATTTTGAACCATTCACTCCCTCCCTCCCCCCAAGCTAACGAGGTGAAAGCCTTTAATTGGCGATATCAGGGTCGGAGGATGGGAACATAGTGCATGCATCTAATTTATTTATTATTATGCATATAATTTATTGATTGTTGATGTGTTCTACTGTTGATTCAGGCCCCTTCCATAAAGTACACGCGCCCATCCTGACCAATTTATCCGCTGTAGAATTCAATAAGGAAACAACAGAAGGGCTTTAAAACTCCATTTATGTTGATGGTTGTGTTTTCTAGTGAATTTACTGGGTCTTATGAAACCTATTTCCTCTGTGGCTCAAGATCAAGCAATAGGTTTCGAGCTGGTTCTTATTCTGTAGAGTGATCAGGTTTCTCAGTAAGAATGCTTTCGCAGCTCCTGCATTCATTGAACTGGCCTCCTGCCTGAGGCCCATGGATATTCTCTCCTTTACTAAGCTGCCTTAGAATGGAGTCAAGTTATATTTACACCAACCATGAGTGACACTGGGAGATCTGTGATGAGATCTTCCATGTGGTTTGGCATTCCCCACCTCCCCAGTTCGAAGCAGCTGCGAAGAGACCCTGCATCAGATCAGGGGAGTGACCTAGTAGAGGTGAATTTTAACTGTTTTGCCCTGTGCCATTTTCTTAATCTAAATCATTCCAAATGTGCTGTTTGCCCACAAAGAGAGGATTGATCCAGACTTCATTTTGTGCTGTGTTACTAGGCCTAGGCTTTAAAGATCCATGTCCAAGCGATTTCTTCCACCCCCACCAGAAAACCCCACATTTGGAATTGCAGTTTGCTCTGATTCAGTTGTAAAATGTGGGTTTACCTGGGGAAAGCACCAGGACAAAAGAAAAAATAATGTTCGGACAAAGAGCTTTAGAGCATGGATCTGTGCCTGGGAAGTGAGGTACAAAAGGAAATATTGATGCACCCAAAGTAATACCATTCAGGTGCCTTTATGATGCCCTTGGGGGTCAAATATTAGCTCTGGAGAGGGGCAACTTGAAGTGGGGAAAAGGGCATGAAGTGAAAGCATTTTTAAAAAACAAAGATTTCCCAGGCGGAATCATATCATGCATGTTCCAGTGTCGTTTGTAAAAAAAAAAACACTAATGGTTGGAGTAAACACAGTTTGACACCATTCCAAGCACCCAAGAGAAACTCCCGTAGGTCTTCAGAAGTTCAGTTCTGTGGAAGTTGCAAAAATGTTAGTATGTGATTCACTCTTACAGAGAAAGCCTGTGGCTGCTCCTGTAAACAGCATCAACTCCTCCCCAACATGAGATCCAAACACAAAGCTCCCAGGATCTCATCTCTTTTGTCCCCGGGGGCCAAAACTGATGTTAGGCTGATACAGTCTATGTGCCAGATTGCACATTATGCTAAATTTCCTGTAAAGCAGTTGGATAGATGGTGAAGGGCTGGGTGGGTATTAAATTGTTTTCCTGGCAAATCTCTCCCCTCAATCTCCCAATTGTTTCTCCCCACCCATTTTTCACCCAGCAAGCATTGCAGTGGAACCTCGGGTTGCGGACATACCAGTAATCACGGGAGCGGATGTTTGCTGTATTCTGTTTCCGTTTGTTTCTTTTTCTTCGGACTTCTCTCAGCGAGAGGAGACGTTTTCTTTTGTTCTGCCTTACACTTAATAAAGTAGCTTTTAGTACACAACCTCAGCCTGGCTCCGTCTGCGTTTTATCTCTGCTGGACTCTGAATATGTGCTCAGTGTCTCCAAGACATGAGTCGTAATAAATCGTTGGGAAGAGCTCTCAAAACTCCCTAGAGCTGCACACCCAACACTGATGGGAGAGACGGGCCGGATTCGTTCCTGCATTGTGCCTGTGGACCGTTCCTGCCCCCGGCTGACCCGACAGGAGGCACGTCCGCACCCCGCAGTGTTCGAAACCTGCAGTGATGCGTCTGCGCACGTGCATGACGCGATTTGATGCTTCTGCGCATGTGCGAGTGGTGAAACCCGGAAGTAACCCTTTCCGGTATTTCCGGGTTTCCTGCGGTTCGTAACCTGAAAACGTGTAACCCGAAGCATTTGTAACCCGAGGTACCACTGTACTTGCAGTCTCAGAGACCCACCCACTGGTAGAAAAACAGGCAGGGAGAAGTGATTTTGTGAGAGAAAGGGTTAACAGGAAAGGCATACCAGTATATACCGTGTTTCTCATATTATAAGACATGTCTTATATTTATTTTTTCCTCAAAAACACACACTATGGCTTATTTTCAAGGGATGTCTTATTTTTTTCCTCCTCCTGCTGCTGCGGCCGGCATTGCTGCTGCGCCTATCACTATGTCTTATTTTCAGGGTATGGCTTATATTCCTTGAATGCTTAAAAATCCTGCTATGGCTTATTTTATGGGTATGTCTTAAAATATGAGAAACAGGGTATATACACTGTATATTCCTGCGTATAAGACTACTTTTTAACCCAGGAAAATCTTCTCAAAAGTTGGGGGTCGTCTTATACGCCAGGTCTTAATTCTTATACGGCGAGTATATCCCAAACTCTATATTTTAACTGGAAAAGTTGGGGGTTGTCTTATACGCCCAGTCGTCTTACACACCGGAATATACGGTATATTGAAACAGCCTCCCGCAACAAAGTGCCATCTGGATGCTGCTGGACAACAAGTCCCATCATCCACGACAATTGACCATGCTCACTGGGGCTGATGCGAGTTGTAGCCACCATGTTGGGGATGGCTGCTTTTTAAAACATCCCTCACGCCACTTCAGAGGAAACCTCTAAACTTCTGACACATAACTCTCCTCCTATCACTTCCCGTTTGCCCGCAAGAATACCTCTCAGGCTGGAATGTCATTTCTCAAAGCTGTTGATATGGTTTAAAAAGCGGAATGGAGTCAATTTTAACCCGAGTGAACTTTCTGGACAGTACAGTTTTTAGAATCTTAAGCTTAAAGACGAAGTCACTTCAGGCAGTGACTGTTCATATCTGTTGTAAAAGGGGCCTTCCTCTGCATACACTAAAGATCTTTATCTCTGTTACACAGAAGAATGAAGGGAAGTAAATGTGGAGCAAGATACTCCCTGCTGAAATGCGGTTTATATCGCTTCCCCCAGCCCACTTTTATGAGCAGGTGAACAGCACAGGAATGAGGTACTTGCACGCGGTCGACCAGTGTGGCTTAGCTCACTTCAGGACACCACAGAGACCTGGTTTCAAACCTCCATTCAGCCACGAAACTAGGCTGGTACCTCACAGGGCTTGTTGTTTGGGTAGGAAAAACCATTCATATCCTCCCTGAGCTCCCCAGAGTAGGAGGAGTGGGACAGAGGAGGACTTTGGTTGGTCTGCTTCTACCTATTAATGTGAGAAAAATGGCTGCTGTGGGCTTGCACACGTTGAAAAACAAGCTGTGTGTTTTGGTGCTGCTCTTTGCAACCATCTCCCTTGTTAAACATACAGACAACAATAATGCTGATCCGAATAAAGCACTTTCAGGGTTTTGAATATAAGTGTTTGTGTGGAATTCCCACCCACCCCACCCCCCAAAATGGCCAGCTTGGTCATAGGTTTGTCCAAAGGCCAAAAAACCTCCAGAAACTGTACACATCCTCTTTCAGCATTTATTTCCTATACAGGTGTGTACACTTTTCTTTATTGGTCACTCTTTTCTGGGCATTGCAGCTTCCTCTGTTTTCCGTTGACTTGGGAGTTGGGACAACTCCTTATCCTTGCACAGATCAAAAATTCTCCTCCACCTCCTTTCACATTCCGCTGAGGAAAGCTTGTCTCCTCTTGTGACTCACACAAAGAAGAATGTCCACACCTTAGCGGGAAGGTTCTGCTTGTTGTGCTGCACCAGCCAGCAGGCACTTTTAGGTGTCAGGGAGTTTTGCTGCTTGTTTAGCTCACATGCTCCACAATGAGATCACACCCTTCCATGCCCTACATTAATAATGCCATGCAACAGCCCCAGCAGCAGCAGCAGCAGCAACAGCAGCAACTTATTCGCAATCACCAATGCAAATCAGGAACCCACCCACCCCCAGATTACCATAAGGTATTTACCTTTTCACAACTATTGTACTGCCTGGAGCTATTGGGTAACAAGGTTCATTAACCTTGAGCGTGAATCCACTAAAATCTGTTTAAATGGGTTTTTTTTAAAAAAGAAAAAGAAGAGAGGCTGTGCCTCATTGGTAATCTATCTTGCATGCAGAAGCTCCCAGATTCAATCCCCAGCATCTCCAGGTAGGGCTGGGAGAGAGCCCTGCTTGAAACCCTGGAGAGCTGCTGCCAGTCAGTGTATGCAAAATTGAGCTAGATGGACCAATTCACTGATTCAATATAAAGCAGCTTCCTATGAATCTCAGCATTACAGAATATTTGAGTATTCCATCTGGTCCATAGGAAGGTTATTCCTATTGATTCCTTCAACCCTAGAAAGCCTTTCTTTAGCGGGCTTCTGGCTGGGTGTTCAGAAGATCCAGGGTTGTTGTGGTGTTTGGTTTATTTTGTTTTTTAAGAAAATCAACTCCAATACGCATGCAACTTTAATAATAGTACCACAGCACTTTGGAATTCAGAGAGACCCACATGCATACTAGGATCTCAATAACCCTTACAACAAGCGTGTAATGTAGGACGGCTGTATTATTATTAGGAAGAGGAGCAACAACATGTTTGTGTTTTTTGTAATTACCTTTCCATACAAGGAAATCCAAGGCTGGCTGACCACAATGGATTGAAAACTCCAATAATTACATACAACAAAAACCCACCACCTTTTTTTTTTGTATCATGGCAAATTATTTTCCTCAGGGTACATGCAAGGGAGAGGACACCTTCTTACGTGTGCACGTCGGAGAGAGAAAAGGTACACGTTGGTGTCAGGGAGAAAAGAAGGCAGTGTGTGTGCATGCATGCAAGTGAGAGACAGAGAGAGAACATGTGTTTTTGAGTGTAGGAATCAGGATGAGGAGAATGAGCAAAAAGCGGGGCGGAAATCCCCTTCCTCTCCCTTCCCCACTGGGGTTTCCTTGTGGGCCCCATACGTACAACGAACGAAAACCTACGTGGTTAACTGGCTTTTCTTCCTCTGCCCCAAATACCACATGAACTCAGTCAACCACTGTCTTTGGCGGCCCATAGCACTGCTGGAACACATTCCTTCCCCATGCTATGGTTTAGTCACAACAGTCCTGTCTTCACTCCCAGCATTAACCCTTTCTTAACCCCATTGACTTCAAAGGAAACAAAGACCATGCCCAGGAAGCTGGAGCCTCTGGACTCTTGATGAGTTACCGTCAGCAGCATGCCTATCCAGTGAACGTGGCTTGTGGGCCTGGCAAAGTAGGTTATCCAGCAAGGTCGGTGTGCACTGTTCAACCATCACCTGCAGCAGATAACAGGGACCATTTTTCTTGTGTAGCTGCCGGTGCCCGTGCACTAGCACTGGATCAGTCCCTGAGCCTCAGAAATCTTCTCCAGAACAACCTAAATCATCCCTAAACATTTGCAACA
The DNA here is from genome assembly GCF_963506605.1 of Zootoca vivipara. Classification (NCBI taxonomy): domain Eukaryota; kingdom Metazoa; phylum Chordata; class Lepidosauria; order Squamata; family Lacertidae; genus Zootoca; species Zootoca vivipara. Next base: position 34,130,351 of record NC_083277.1, on the reverse strand, counting down.
CTCTGTTTATTAAATTATTATTTGGACTAAATGATCCTTTGGGTCCCTTCCATCTCCTCAGTTCTATGATTCTAATTTACAACATTCTTATACACACTGATCTTTCGTTCCACCCCTTTAAAAAAACAGCTAGTGAGTTATGTGCACTATGAAGCCGCCAGTGCCTTTCCAGATCCACATCGTTCAGTTAAAGCACATTCAACACGCATGTATGAAAATTATTGTGGGAACTGTAATTTCCCCCTTGAAGAGCTGCAATCCCCAGCACCCTGACAAACTACATTTCCCAGGATTTTATTGGAGGGGATCGTGTGCTTTAAGTGTGTGTTGTTGTTTTCTTCCTGCCAGCAAGAGCGCTGCTTTTCTGATACCTTTGTTCCTTGCCTCTCACTCAAGCTTATTTCCTGATGTCTCTCATCAGCTCCAGATTTTTCTCCCACAGAGGGCATTTCCTTGATTCCTACAGAGGGTGTGGGTCAGGCTGAAGCCCCATAAGGCAGGGTGGATTTGGAGCACAGCATGGGTGGGAGGCATTCTCTGTCCAATCTCCCTCAGAAACACTTCTCCCCAGCTTTATCCCCACACACACACACACACACCTCTGGTTGGGGTTGAGGACTCAGAGCCCAATTACTGTATTTTTCGCTCTATAAGACGCACTTTTTTTCCTCCTGAAAACTAAGGGGAAATGTCTGTGCATCTTATGGAGCAAATGTGTGGTCCCTGGAGCCAAATTGCCCAGGGGCAAAAAAGAAGATTGTGGGGGGTTTTTTTGTTTGTTTTTTTAGAAAGAGCTAACGGCTAACAAGAGGGAAAGAGGGGTGTTGAAAAGAAGTTGCTCAGCAGCTGATTGCAAGAGATTGGAGTGGGATCCTACCCAGCTCCCTTGCCCAGGCCTCCATTGTTGAATGTTCTGCAGAGGGAGGCTGTTTGTTTCCCCAGCAACATGTGACTGGCTGATTAGATTATCACAGAGGTGACCAACTTCCAAGAGACTGTGATCTACTCATAGAGTAAAAAAAACTGGCAGTGATCTACCCCTTTGGGGGGGTTCAGGTCGAGGCTGTTGAGCTTTTTTAGGAAGGAAAGCCATCCATGTTTTTTTTGGGGGGGGGTTTCGGGTCAAAGTTGAGCTTTTTTTTTTTTTAGGAAGGAAAGCCCTGTTTTGGGGGCTTCAGGGCAAAGATGCAGAGAGAGCCAAAGTTGCTGAGCTTCTTTGGGTGGAACCAGTGATCTACCAGTGATCTACTACAGACGTCCAGACTACCAGTAGATCACAATCTACCTGTTGGACATGCCTGGATTATCAGAAGCTGCAGAACTGTGAGTTGAACAGGATTTTTTCCCTTTGCAAAGTAAACTCAACAACTTTGAGATGAACCTTTAAAAAATGGGGCTTTTCCTCTTTGCAGAAGAAGCTGTACAACTGTGAGCTGACCCCCCCCCAAAAAAAACCAGGGCTCTGAAAACTAGGTGCGTCTTATTGTCAGGTGCATCTTATGGAGCGAAAAATACGGTAAAGGGGGAATGTACATGCTTACATGTATAAACCTCCATCACTGGACCATGGCACAAATATTTAAAACAGGAAAACATGTTAAAAAGCTCAGTGGTAGAGCATCCCTTGGTCCCAGGTTCAATCCCTGGCCATCAGCTCCATGTAGGGATGGGAAAGACAATGGACAGCTTTCTACAGTATGGCATCCTCTAGCTAAGGTTAGGCCCAAAAGAAAGTTCTTGCAGTTTTCTGAAACTTGCTATCTAAATCTTATACTTAGGGGATATGGGGTGGGATGGAGAAGGGTGACACCCCCTCATGCCTGTCCGTGCTGTGCTTCAAATCCTCTTACCACCACCACTTTATAAGAATTTGGCAGCTGCCCGCTTCTAAGACATGGGTCTGCCGCCATTGGGCCGAGTGCCAGTGCTGGATTTCTGGGTGATAACTATTCCCCATCCCACCCGTTTGAGTGTCATTTCCCCAGTTTTTTGGGGGGGGGGAGCGTGGGGTTTGTGCTACAAAACCAATCCATTTCTCAGTGGGGTGGGGGCCTACAAAATGCTGGGTTCTCGCTAACAAAACTTTGGCACCGATTTGGAGGGGATCCATAATTCCTGGGTTCATAATTAAGGAAACTCTCGTAAGCCCCTAAATGGGATAACTCTGGACTACGGTGGAATGACCTGAAATAGGAGAAGAGCTCTACTGCTAGGACTCCGAAGTCAATGTATATAATAAGAGACTAATTAGCACTCCACTTCACTGGATGGGAAGCTTCCATTTGACTGACTTGACCCGCTGAGCTTAATTAGCGACAGACAGGGGGGATAAGGAGGATCAAAACCAGCAGCAACTCTTGCAGATTCTTCACAGGGTTGGAGTCCCCAGCCTGACCTTATCTTCACCCCTGACTAGCAGCAGCAGCAGCAGCCCGAAAGGAAACCCGACTGGCTGCTAAATAAGAAGGCAGGGTTAAATTTGCATGAGACTAAGCGCCTTTGTTTGAGCGTGTACTAACTAGAAATCAAAAGGACTTGGCATCCTGAAAGAATCTTCCGATAAGCAGGGCAGGCTCGACTTGCTAGCAAATAGTTCTTGTGTGCATGAACCCAACCCCACTTCCTATATCTACACTGGATCCTAAGAAATCAAGCAATTCTAAAAGGTTGGTGGAAGTGGCTGACCGAATAAAAGTTCTCTGTACTCAGAGGCATTTGTTTTCTGGGAAAAGAGAGTTGAGTTCAAACCACTTCCACTGTACTTGGAATGTATGTCTGTTCAGGCCAGGGGCAGCTGCACCCCCCCTCCCAATCAAGTGAATAAATTAAAACACTTAACTAAAAGTAGAAATAATCAGAATATTTCAAGTTGAAATGCTCACTGGCGTCACTTGGATGATGTTGTGGCACATTCTAGCGCCTTCTAGTTCTAGCCGGAAGGCAGCAATATCGCTCCAACCTTCCAGCATCTGGAAGAGATCCCTAGTAATTCCTTACTTGGACTCTTGGTGTCTTCGTTGGAGTAACAGCATTCACCGGCTTTTTCACTTTTGGCTCTACACACCTTTATCATGTTGGACATGACCATTCAAGACTTCCAAGATGAAAGCCAAGCAGTTCTCAAGATTTTATAAGCTGCAAGATTTCAACCTCAAATCTGAACTAGGGTTACGCTGCGTGGAAGGAGAAGAAACTCAGCAAACAGCAGCTAAAACAGCTGAACATAGCAGACCTAGTAAAAGAGGCGAAAATCTTTTGCCCTACCACCAAAAAGGCTCTGCTTATCTCTCCTGCTAAGCCATGCACCACTTGTACCGTAGAGCGGTCATTCAGTACCTTACGGAAAGTAAAGACTTGGCTAAGGTCAAAGGTGACAGGGGAGCGTCTCAATTGGCCGTGCCAACCGAGGTCTCAGCTATACAGTTGCAAATAAAATGTTTTAAGTGTGTTTTAAGTCCAATATACAACGTGTATGGAAAATTCAATGTACTGTATTTTTTTAAAAGCACTTTAAAAAAAAGAATTTTCAGAATGGTTTTTATATGTGTGTAGATTCCACCTGAGTGTGCACAGAAAAACTGCACTGGAAAAAAAAAGAGGAATTTGATAATGAAAAGAAACTAGGTTTAGTTAAATGTAAAAAAAAGGCACTTTCTTTGTAATTTTGCAAAGTATGCTTGTTAACCACATGACAGGTACCCCCTGAAGTTAATTTTTTATTTAACTTCCTAGTTTTCAAATGACTGAAGATTTTGACAGAAGTTTTTTCTGAGCACTTGGGGTCAAAAGAAAGTAATTTAAAACAACTGTTGTTGGGATAGTAAAGTTCATTCTGAATCTGCTCCAGTGATGGCCAGACTTGGCCCTCCAGCTGTTTGGGACTATCACCCCTAGCTAACAGGACCAGTGGTCAGGGATGATGGGAATTGTAGTCCTAAAACAGCTGGAGGGCCAAGTTTGGCCATCACTGTGCTAGACAGAGCCAGACAGAGGATTATGACACGTGAGTGTCCTGCCGGCGCAACATAAATCTTGGCTATGCCCATGGTTGTATCCAACCGTAAGCCACGTGGGAAAAGTAGGGCCATTGAAATCAATGGGATTTAACTAACAAACAGGGCGTCCCATTAATTTCAGTGAGTCTAATAAGTATGGTGGGTAAGTCTGGATCTAACCTTATATTAATAAGGAACTTCCTGCTTTTAGCTGTGATGCACAATGCCCATTTAAAAGAGCATAAGATGTAGCACTTCTAGGCTTCAGTCCCTACAAAGTACAGAGGTGGGGGGGGGGGAGGGAGGCATAATTGGGCTGTTGCTATATTTATATGCTGCATGGTTTTCAGTGGGAACTGGGTGTCCCAGGAGATTTTAAATAGAACCTGCTGAATCCTTCACCTCCAGGTCACCAGTTCAAATATATTCCAGGATCATACAGTGATTGACAGGGTTGCCTCTTTGGTAGCTTATGATGTCCTTAACCAAACTCTTGTCTTCTTACCGTGGGCATCTGAGGTCTCAAAAACTACCTGCCATTTAGCAGGGCCTAAACTGTGGCCTGGGACCCAGGTGGCGCTGTGGGTTAAACCACTGAGCCTAGGGCTTGCTGATCAGAAGGTCGGTGGTTCGAATCCCTGTGACGGGGTGAGCTCCCGTTGCTTGGTCCCAGCTCCTGCCAACCTAGCAGTTCGAAAGCACCTCAAAATGCAAGTAGATAAATAGGAACCGCTACAGCGGGAAGGTAAACGGTGTTTCCGTGTGCTGCTCTGGTTCGCCAGAAGTGGCTTTGTCATGCTGGCCACATGACCTGGAAGCTGTACGCCGGCTCCCTCGGCCAATAATGCGAGATGAGCGTGCAACCCCAGAGTCGCTCACGACTGGACCTAATGGTCAGGGGTCCCTTTACCTTTAAACTGTGGCCTAGATAAACGATTTGTTTATCAAACGGGTGTGCCCTGCATTGTGCTTTTGCATCAAAGTCTTCCTAGGCAAGTAGTTCTGATATCAACAGCATTGTATGGTGGGGAAACCCCTGCTGCTACTCTTCAGGGACAAGAGGAGACAAGTGTCCATGGAGTAGGCGAGTGTTTTTGAAAGTTTCTGGCTTTCTTTCTGTTTGAGGCCAACCTGTCTCCGACCAAGAAACCCCTGCATGTCTCCCATGGAAGCCCTTGTCTATTGCGTACGTTTCTGAACGCGAAATCTGGTTTGGCGTAGCGGTTAGTGTGTTGCACTAGGACCCGGGAGGCCAGGACTCAAATCCCCAGTCAACCATAAAGCCCATCTTGGGGCAGTCACTGTCTCTCAGCCTTACAGAATTGTTGTGAGGATAAAATAGTGAGAAGGAAAACCATATGCACCGCCTCAAAGGGGTGAAAATATAATAAGGAAGAAAGAAATCTGCAGCACAAATGAGGTATCCTGTGACGGCGAATGAAAGGAGTCTCTTAGAACACACCCAGGGCTCACCTGAGAACAGGTTGCAAGTTGCCAGTGTTGGTTGGTTCCAGATTTCAGGAGGCCCTTGGCAAGATGACCTCAGTGACTGATGTTACTTATGTTTTGCAACAGCTCTGAGTTTATTTACATCTATACAGATTGAGCATAGGTGGAGGCACACCTAAACATTAAAACAGGCAGCCAGAGTCCACAGCTCCCACATCAAGTCTCTCAAGAGACCCCCCAAACATTTACAGATCACAGAACTCAGTTCTCAGTGTCTCTCCTGGTCTGGCTCAGAACTGCAATCTATGCTTAAAACTCCAGCTCACTTCACTCAGACGCAGTGCTCTAACCAAGCCTTATGAAGAACATTTGAGGGAGTTGGGTATGTATAGCCTGAATAAGAGGAGACTGAAAGGAGATATGATAGCCATCTTCTAATATCTATGGAAGATGGAGAAAACTTATTTTCTGCTGCTCCAGAGGGTGGGACCCAAACCAATGGATTCAAATTACAAGGAGTTCCCAAGAAAACATTAGGAAGAACATTCTGATGGTAAGATACGTTCGGCAGTGGAATGGTCTCCCTCAGAAGGTGGTGGACTCTCCTTCGTTGGAAGTTTTTTAACAGAGTTTGTCAGAAAATATTTAGCTGTGATTCCTGCATTGAAGGGTTGGACTGGATGACCCTTGTGGTCCCTTCAAACTCTACCATTCTATGTTTCTGTTTCTTAGCCATTTAGAAAACTTAAGGGAAATGGACTAAGGATTAGTTTCCACAGAAACATATCACTGCGCTATTAACATTCTCTTTCAAGTACAAGGTACGGAGGAGGAGCTCTGCTGGATCAGACCAAAAGCCTACCAGATTCCTATGTGAAGTCCACAAGCAGGATATGAGCACAACAGCCCTCTCCCCACTTGTGATTCCAAGCAACTAGGATTCATAGGCATGTTGCCTCTGACCCAGGAGAAAGTTATATAGCCCTTGTAATTCGTAGCCACTGATCCATAACAATGAATTCACTTTTCCCCCCACAGTTGCTGTGCATGACTTGACATGTTTACTGAGGTCTCCACCAGAACCCCACAATCCTTCCTGGCCATTCTCCACCAGCTCCACTTTGTGGTTCTGCTTGGAGCAGGGATGGGGAATCTGCAGCACTCCAGATGTTGCTAGATGGTAACCCCCAACATGCCCACTGGGCATCAGTGAACTAAAATGGAAGGGAATGGGTGAATTCAGTTCGGGTGACTATCATATCTACTACTGTGGGCAAGAATCCCGTAAAAGAAATGGAGTGGCCCTCATAGTCAACAAAAGAGTGGCAAAAGCTGTAATGGGATGCAATCTCAAAAATGACAGAATGATCTCGATACGAATCCAAGGCAGACCTTTTAACATCACAGTAATCCAAGTTTATGCACCAACTACCGGTGCTGAAGAAAGTGAAATTGACCAGTTCTATGAAGACTTACAACACCTTCTAGAAATGACACCAAAGAAGGATGTTCTTCTCATTACAGGGGATTGGAATGCTAAAGTAGGGAATCAAGAGATAAAAGGAACAACTGGCAAGTTTGGCCTTGGAGTTCAAAATGAAGCAGGGCAAAGGCTAATAGAGTTCTGTCAAGAGAACAAGCTGGTCATCACAAACACTCTTTTCCAACAACACAAGAGACGACTCTACACATGGATATCACCAAATGGGCAGCATCGAAATCAGATTGATTATATTCTCTGCAGCCAAAGATGGAGAAGCTCTATACAGTCAGCAAAAACAAAACCTGGAGCTGACTGTAACTCAGATCATCAGCTTCTTATAGCAAAATTCCAGCTTAAACTGAAGAAAGTAGGAAAAACCACTGGGCCAATAAGATACAATCTAAATCAAATCCCTTATGAATACACAGTGGAAGTGAGGAACAGGTTTAAGGATTTAGATTTGGTGGACAGAGTGCCTGAAGAACTATGGATGGAGGCTCGTAACATTATACAGGAGGCAGCAACGAAAACCATCCCAAGGAAAAGGAAATGCAAGAAAGCAAAATGGCTGTCCAACAAGGCCTTACAAATAGCGGAGGAGAGGAGGCAAGCAAAATGCAAGGGAGATAGGGAAAGATACAGGAAACTGAATGCAGATTTCCAAAAAATAGCAAGGAGAGACAAGAGGGTCTTCTTAATTGAGCAATGCAAAGAAATAGAGGAAAACAATAGAATGGGGAAAACCAGAGATCTGTTCAAGAAAATTGGAGATATGAAAGGAACATTTCGTACAAAGATTACCATAATCAAGGACAAAAGTGGTAAGGACCTAACAGAAGCAGAAGACATCAAGAAGAGGTGGCAAGAATACACAGAGGAATTATACCAGAAAGATATGGAGGTCTCGTACACCTCAGGTAGTGTGGTTGCTGACCTTGAGCCAGACATCTTGGAGAGTGAAGTCAAATGGGCCTTAGAAAGCATTGCTAATAACAAGGCCAGTGGAAGTGATGATATTCCAGCTGAACTATTTAAAATTTTAAAAGATGATTCTGTTAAGGTGCTACACCCAATATGCCAGCAAGTTTGGAAAACTCAGCAATGGCCAGAGGATTGGAGAAGATCAGTCTACATCCCAATTCCAAAGAAGGGCAGTGCCAAAGAATGCTGCAACTACCGCACAATTGCGCTCATTTCACACGCTAGCAAGGTTATGCTTAAAATTCTACAAGGCAGGCTTAGGCAGTATGTGGACCGAGAACTCCCAGAAGTGCAAGCTGGATTTCGAAGGGGCAGAGGAACCAGAGACCAAATAGCAAACATGCGCTGGATTATGGAGAAAGCTAGGGAGTTCCAGAAAAACATCTACTTCTGCTTCATTGACTATGCAAAAGCCTTTGACTGTGTCGACCACAGCAAACTATGGCAAGTTCTTAAAGAAATGGGAGTGCCTGATCACCTCATCTGTCTCCTGAGAAATCTCTATGTGGGACAAGAAGCTACAGTTAGAACTGGATATGGAACAACTGATTGGTTCAAAATTGGGAAAGGAGTACGACAAGGTTGTATATTGTCTCCCTGCTTATTTAACTTATATGCAGAATTCATCATGCGAAAGGCAGGACTAGATGAATCCCAAGCAGGAATTAAGATTGCCGGAAGAAATATCAACAACCTCAGATATGCAGATGACACAACCTTGATGGCAGAAAGTGAGGATGAATTAAAGAACCTTTTAATGAGGGTGAAAGAGGAGAGTGCAAAATATGGTCTGAAGCTCAACATCAAAAAAACCAAGATCATGGCCACTGGTCCCATCACCTCCTGGCAAATAGAAGGGGAAGAAATGGAGGTAGTGAGAGATTTTACTTTCTTGGGCTCCTTGATCACTCCAGATGGTGACAGCAGTCACGAAATTAAAAGACGCCTGCTTCTTGGGAGAAAAGCAATGACAAACCTAGACAGCATCTTAAAAAGCAGAGACATCACCTTGCCTACAAAGGTCCGTATAGTTAAAGCTATGGTTTTCCCAGTAGTGATGTATGGAAGTGAGAGCTGGACCATAAAGAAGGCTGACCGCCGAAGAATTGATGCTTTTGAATTATGGTGCTAGAGGAGACTCTTGAGAGTCCCATGGACTGCAAGAAGATCAAACCTATCTATTCTTAAGGAAATCAGCCCTGAGTGCTCACTGGAAGGACAGATCGTGAAGCTGAGGCTCCAATACTTTGCCCACCTCATGAGAAGAGAAGAATCCTTGGAAAAGACCTTGATGTTGGGAAAGATGGAGGGCACTAGGAGAAGGGGACGACAGAGGACGAGATGGTTGGACAGTGTTCTCGAAGCTACGAACATGAGTTTGACCAAACTGCGGGAGGCAGTGGAAGACAGGAGTGCCTGGCGTGCTATGGTCCATGGGGTCACGAAGAGTCGGGCACGACTAAACGACTAAAACAACAAAACAACCCCCAACATGCCTAAACATTTGACACAACAGTCTGCAGCTGATGATGGGAACTGGAGGTTTAGGGAATTCTGGCGGGCTATGAACCTGCATCATTAGAGCAAACAACATCCTTATCAGATTCAGGACAATGATTCAGCAAGCACAGAGACTTAAAACAACTCCTTGTCATCTAATCTTTGAGGTATGTTGCTAAGGGGCAGCCCTATGAAGTATTTGTTGCCACTCCTGTGGCTGTGTTCTCTGTAAAGAAAAAAGGGAAGGGACAGCTGTCTAAGAGCTGTCAATTTGGTATTTTCCCAGGCAGGAAAAAAAAAATCCAAAGATGCAGGGACAAAATAATAAGAGCAAAACATATAGAACCTTCTCGAGCGATGAGAAGTAGACTTGCAGTACCTGCTTTCAGCCAAGATATCTCCATGAAGAGGGTCTCTGCCTCCTTGCCTCCCTCTGCCCCGCTCCTCAGTCTGTCTGTCTGTCCCTCTCCCTCACACAAACAAACACACACACCCTTTATTTGCATGTATTTTTTTAAAAACAAATTATACCCTACGTTTCACTGTAAAACAACTTCATGGTGGTTTACACCATAATGCCACAGATATAATTTGAAGCTACAAGATAAAACAACTAAACCAGGCCCGGGGGGGGGGGGGGGGAATATAAATATAAAACCAGCAAACAAAAGGTTTCTTTAAAAGATCTCATGTTCTAGTCTTCCCCAACTCGACGCTCTCCATATGTTTTGGACTCTTCATGTTGCCATGGCAAAGGTCAGGAATAAATTGCAGTTGTGGTCCAAAATGTCTCGAGGGCACCACTTTGGGGAAGGGTCTCATACACCATGCAAAGCCTGAGAGAACAGCACGGACCTTGTCTGGCACCCAGGTGGGTATGTCTGAAGAGTTCGCCATAGAAAAGGCCCCCTTCAGCAGCCACCTGCTTAGCTGCAGCAGAGATCCAGAGAAGTGCTTCTCATGTGACAGCTGGATTCACTTAATTTTTTGTAGTATACCCATGCTGGCTCCAATCTAGCACCAGGGCACAAAATTCAGCCTTCATGTAATGCACAGGCCAGGTAGTTTTTCAAGCATATTTTTTTTAAAATAAGGGGGAGATGTGCATTCCTCCTTTGGAGACCGAGCCACAAATGAGGGCATGGCAAGAGGTGGAATTAGATTCACATTCCGTTCACTACCCACCAGACTGCAGAAATTCAGTTCTGATGCAAGGTGTTTTGTTCTCAGAGAAATCAGGTGTCACGATATCAGCACTGGACACAGAATGGAAGCTGAAAGCATCATTTGACTGCTGTTGTTTAGTGATGGCCGAGGCTGGGAAGGGGAGCTCGGCGGTCCCTGGAGGGGATTTTGCCAGAGACTGGGCAATGTGCATGCAGGTCACCTGGGAAATGGCCAAAGGTTGCCTGTCAGACATGCAACTTCTCAGGCCTGGAGCTTTTGGCCGTTCTCCAGACACAGAACCCAGATGCCAAGGAGATGCAATGGCTCAATCAAAAAAATAATGGAAAGGAAAGGCAGATAGGCTAGCCCACAAGAGACGTATGCATATGTGAAGTGTGTGGACCAATGAAGATACCTGTGTTTCTGTGGTTTTGTATGTGCACAGCGAATGAGTGTGTGTTCCAGCTGGATGGATGGGGTATTGTTATCATTAATAAGTGGCATGGCCACTTAGTAAATTTGTCCTTATACTTGTCTCTGTTGTTACTAGACAACAGCGCTAATTGTATGGGGAAATCAATATTTTGTGATCTCCACAATCAAAACCAGTAGGACATAGCTGACTTCACCCAGTAAGCATGACGCTGTCAAGGGGACGAGAGAGAAAGAGCAGCAATGATGGTTCAGTGCTGTGCTCTAATTTTGCATTATACCACACGTAGCCATGGCAGCCATGTTGAGTCATGCCAGACACCCCAAGGCAGCCGTTTTGTGACTGGCACCTACAGCACTTCCCTCAAAAAAATCCAAATCTGCTGACCAGTCCCAAAAAGATTGGTGACCCCTGGTCTAGCATAATAACACATACGGTACTTTGGGAAGGCAGCATTTGGGAGAAACTAAACTGTGCATTGACAGTAAAGAAGCCCCGCCCCAATACTGTGGTCATTGCATTTTAATTTAAAAAAGACCTGGAGATGTTGTCACAATAGGAAGTAGAGAAGTGGTTTTGTTTTTTTAAACTGAAACAGAAGCCTCTGCTCTATACTAAGATGGCAGCCACCGATTGCTCATCCTTGGGTGAGAAACCTCTAAGCCCGTGGTTCCCAACTGGGGCACACGCCCCACGGGGGGGCAATTTGATTTTTTAAGGGGGGCAGTTTGAGAATGAGTTATTAACAGTTAATGGCCTTTTAGGCTTCCTCCATGTGACTAAGAATTCATTTTTTGAATAGTAAGAATTATCGTATATGTGGGGTGGGGGGAGAGAGATCATGATTTTTGAGGTGCTTAGGTGGGGCATGGCCCAAAAAAAAAAAAGGTTGGGAACCACTGCTAAGCTTTTTTGAGGGAGATAGAACCAGTCACCGTCTGAAAGGGGCCACCGACCCAATTGGCATGTTTTAACTTTGTCGACAGTGGTGGCGCAGGGAAACCTGCAGAGGACCTGAAACGGAGGGCGCTCCTAGCCAGGATCCTTCGAGGGCAGAAGAGATGCCGAAGCAATTGCCCTTGTCATTCTGCCCGCAGCACCACGCCTCGCCTCGCCGGCAAATCCTTTTCTCACGCGCTGGGTGTAGCCGCCCAGCCTTCGGTCCCGTTTGCCTCGCCCACACCAGGATTTGAATAACACCTTCGGCTCGCCGGTGCGTACGTGTGCGAGGCAGTGATTTGGGGGGGGGGGGGAGGCGGCGGGCAGGAGGAGCGGACTCCAAATAATTCTGCTCGCCCGCCTGTCTCTGCGCCCGGTGCTCTGCTCTCCGGAGCGCAGGAGGGAGAGGGCCTCCTGCATCCTCCCCCAAAGCATGTCTGGACTGGGGTGCGGCGGCTGAATCAGGAAAGTGCCGCGAAGGAAAGTGAAATGGACCCGCCCTGGGTGTGAGATTAGGATCAGGGCGCGATTAAGCAGGCATTCATAGCGAGGGGTCAGCGTTAAGTCTTTTTAATCTTCGCCGAGTCCCAGAGGCCTTTCTCCGCTTCCCTTCCCTCCCTCGCCTCCCACCTCTGGTCACATGCACCCGCACGCAGACACGCTGGAGCGGATGACTAAACGGCTCGGAGCACGGCAAAAGCAGACGCTTCAGAAACTCCCTGCTGCTGCTGCTGCTTTGGCTCTGTGGGCAAAACACCTCACACATACAATGCCCAAGCTGTGCTTTCGCCCAGAGCGGCTCTTCAGCAGCTGCAGACTGTGCCCTGGTTTCCAGATCTCACGGTGAGCTCGCTCTGCTGCAGCTGTAAAATGGACATATTTTTTACCTACTTTATGCGGGCTTGGGGGAGGGAGGAGTTGTGTGTGTTTGATGGTGGGTATGTAGCCACACCACACGATTAAAGCACTATGGTGCTGCTTTAAACAATCACAGCTTCTCTCAAGGGATCCTGGGAACTATTGCTCGTTAATGGCAGGGAGAGTTGTAGGAGACCCCTGTTCACCTCACAGAGCTACAATTCCCAAAGTTCCCTGGGGAAGAGGGATCCAGCACATAATAGTTGCGGCACCCCCAGTGCAACCAAACCAGTCGCACTCCCCAAAACTAAGGTTACCATATTTCAAAAAATAAAATTCCTGACACCCGCACCCAAATTGTTGGGCTTTTTTTCCAGGAACAAACCCAAATGGTTGAGCTTTTTTCAGGAAACCTCCCCCCAAAATAGTGATTTTAAAGCTTTTTGAGCTGTTTCCACTGCTTTTTCCATTGTGTTGCCATACATCCCTGACATTTTGCCAATTCAGCAAAATCCCCCCATGCCATTTTTACACTCGAAAACCAGGACATGTCAGGAATTTTTCTGACTATGGAAAGCCTACCCCAAACCCGCTTCTGAGGGATTCACTGTTAAACCACTCTGAAAACTGTAAATCTTTGAGAGGTAATGAAGGTGTCAGGCAAGCCTCCTTGGGGAGAGCATTCCACAGATAGGGAGCCACCACAGAAAAGGCTCATTCCTGTGTTGCCATTCGCCAATCTTCTCATGAGGGAGGTACCCAAGGAATGGTGAAAGATGGTGAGTGCAAGCTGCAGTTCACAGTGAGGTTTCTTTGCACATGCCTGCTATTGTAGTTCGTAGCCTGTTATCCAAATTTCTGATCAGGCAATTGCTTTGATGTGCTCCATCCTAGAGCTGAAAATGACTTCAACACCCTTCAGAGATTTCACAAAGGCTTGATCATGATGAGATGTTCATGCAACCACTCCTTCAGGACCTCCCATGAAAGAAATTGTATTTTCCCAGTGTTTACACCTGTTGACGTTCACTGGATTTTTGTCCAAGTAAAAGCGTGATTATGATAAGATACGCCAGAAGAGTTTCTTGACACCCAGCCTAAGCAATTCAGTTATATAGATAAATCTTCCTACAATTTAACCTTTGGGCATGCAGATGTTTCAGCTTCAATGTAAGAACATTACCTTTCCCAACAGCCAAACTAACATATTATGATTTGGGGGGCAATCGTCCCACAAACCAGTACAAGCAAAGCTTGCATAACCTTGAGTGACTATTGTGGGCATCTAGGGGACAATGTCTGTGACACCACAAAGACACAAGATCTATTACAGGAATATTTCATCATATAAACAGATCTTTGCATTGAAAAACTTTTATTTTATTTTTTTAAAGCAGTATTTAGACCTGCAAACATTGAGCACCACGGTAACCTTTAAAAACAAAAACTACATAGCTATCCAGATAGAGTGGATATTTATTTTTAAATTTTTAAATTTGCTTCCTTTCTTTGAAGGATAAGTGTGTCAAAAGCGGTGAGCAGGCTCCCTCCCTCTATCTCTCAAAGCCAAGCACTCTCCACCCAGTAGGTATGCAAACTTAACATGCAACTGCACTGGCCCCATTCATGTAGCATGACACTGTTAGCAATAATCATCCTCCCTTCCCAATCTTCTGAATCAATAAAGAGAGGCATCTGTAGCCAATCTGACCTGTGGTTTTAAAAAACAACAGCACATCATTTCTGAGCTTGGTTATCAGTCTATATCTCAGCATAAACAAAACCCATCTACTAAGTTACTGTATTTTTCCGTGTATAACATGCCCCCCTGTGTATATGATGCCCCCTATTTTTTTGGGGGGGGGTGTCAAAATTAAGAAATGGGGGAGGATTGCCCAGAGTTGTTGAGCTTCTTTTCAGGGAAGATTGCTGAAAATCGCTCACCCGCCTGAACAACACTTGAAAAAGCACGTGAAGCAGAAGCCACCAATCGTCTGACCACTCACCACCAGCAACAGCCAATCGCCCGCCCAAATGCCATCGCAGCAGCAAAAAAAACAACAGCCCTTGCCAAAGCCCACAATCACCCGCACTATCACCACTGACAATCTCCTGCTCGCAGCAGCAAACAATTCCACGCCCCCCCCTCTGCACTATCCGTGTATAAGACGAGCCCAGTTTTTAAAGATTATTTTAACATAAAACTTGTCTCATACGTACACAGAAAAGTACGGTATTCTAAAATACTGACCTAATGGGACTTTCTTCCAATTAGAAATGTGCAGAATGGTAGTGTAATTTAAGTGGGCACATTGCCAGGGTAATACCCCCCCATTGGAAGGTTTGTGTGAAGCCCATTTCAAGAGTTAGTATACACCAGGCATGTCCAACAGGTAGATCGTGATCTACCGGTAGATCACTGGACGTCTGTGGTAGATCACCGGTAGATCAGTGGCACCCCCCAAAGAAGCTAAAAAACTTTGGCTCCCCTAAAAAAAGCTCAACATCTTTGCCCTGCACCCCTAAAATGACCTGAACCACCAAAAACAAGTCTTTCCTTCCTAAAAAAAAGTTCAATGTTGCTGTCCTCTTCCCTAAAGAAGCTCAACAACTTTTACATGAAACCCCCCCCAACATGGGCCTTCCTCCTTACTAAAAAAAGTGCAACAACTTTGACCTGAACCCCCCCCCCCCCCAGGGGGTAGCTCACTCCCAGTTTTTAACTCTTTGAGTAGATCGCAGTCTCTTGGAAGTTGGCCACCCCTGGTATACACAACAGGCTTGTAGGATTTACTGCTAACATATAAGACGATATACTACAATCTTTAAGCTGTACTTACACATTTATGTGCTATTGGTTTCAGCTGTTGGGTGGATAGTTGAGTCGATCGCCCCTAACAGCCCAGTGTCTTCAAGTCCGATACTCTGCTATTGTGGAAAGGGGAGGGTGTTGCTGAGCATCCTTATGGCCAACAAATAATGCCACTCAGGGAGAGAGCGTGGGGGTGAAAGGCATGAAGTTGTGAGAGTTGGTTGGCACAGAATGAGGCCCCTTTGGGGTAAGGGGCAAATGGGGTGTGAGTGGGCTGCCTCTGGGTGGGAACTGTTGCTAAGACCATTTGCTTGTCTTTTCTTTTTACCCAGGAATTTGGTTAAATTGGAAATTCTAATTGTTGTCCTCACTGCTGTTTAGTTTTGTTCGACCGTTGGGAAATAGTTAATTTATGCTATTTATTGGATTTTTAAAAAATGGGATTCTGCACTTTTTGCATATTTTTTTTTTCCTTTTTCTGTATATTTTTATTGTTAATTTATTTCATTTTTCCCAGCTCTGGGGTTGACACATTAAATGAAGAGCAGGCTATAACTACTTGATCACTGTTGTCATCAAAAGGCTTAACGGGGGGAAATGGCTTGTGAGAATAAAGCTGAGAACTCCTGACCTACTTTTGGTTTCACTGCTCTGATCTTGGGAATCTTAGTAGGGAAGGATGTGGTTGAGCAGCAAATGAGTGTCTTAAAAATAATAATAGAACAAGAAAATTCTGAGATTGAACCCTAGCACCATCTCTACAGTTGTGGGCAAAATCATGCCCAGACTTTTTTCTTCTACTAAGGAAACAATGAGAGCATAGGTCTTCTTGGCAATATTCCTGACTCTGAGCTGTCTACACAATAGACTCCTTGTTGCAATCCTACAAATGTCATGTGCGTCTTGCTCCAAAATTCCCTTGGAGGCTGGTTGGGCAATCTATATGACAATTCATGTACCAGCCACATATAGATATATATGGCATGTCAGACCATTGGCATGCTTCTGAGCCCAACAGACTCTATACCAACAATTTTTTTTTTTAACTCACGAAGGCTTCATCTTCTGCAGTTCTTTGCATTTTAATCTGTTGCAGTTGGATGACATTATTTTTTAAAAATAGAATTCTTTGCCCACCTAGGTTTATTGCATTATTATTATTTTTTAAAGAAACTGAACTATTAAGCAATTTAAAGGTTGAAGATCAGTTATGCCAGATATAGACCAGCATTTACTGGCTTGTCTATGGATACTATTCTACTGGAAATATTCCTGTGGTTTTGACCCTACTGTATTCATCTTTACATAAAAGTAAACTGTTTGGAACTCTACCACCCGCCTTAAGCCGGGCAGTGTTTGGTCAATAAAGTGCTTAAATGCCATGGTACAATCTTCACCTGCCCCAGCTGCAACAAAACATGCCTCTCCCATAACAGTCTCTACAGCCACAGGTGACGCTGTAAACTCTCCAATGGCTTGCCTTCACCCCTGAAGGTGCCCTCTTCAGTTGTCTCCCAAGGCAGACAGATGCCAACAACTGCATAGATGTAAACGGGTTGTATTCAGTGTTGGCTTTGAGCTAGCAGAAACTGCTTCATGGAACCTCCCTACGCACTGCAGCCTCGAAAAAAGAAAGAAAAAGTTGCTCCTGAAGGCTAGGGGAGCCTCCAGAGCATTATGGGATATATAGCAGAGGGTTGCAGCAGGTAAGAGCATCGCTGAAAAACTGGGTGTCCCATCTTGTATGAGCAGAAGCACTTTCTGCTAGTGCAAAACCACCACTGGTTATTGTACAAGCTAATGAAATTATAAGCCTGTTGCTTTTTGAAGCATTATTGGGTCCATTATAGATGCTTCCAGATAAAGGACTAGGACTGACGACTCCTGTGTTTTGCTAATAACTAGCATCATCCGTGACAGGGATCAATGAAGCTGGCAGAGTCCAAAAGTGAGGGTGGGTGGAAATAAACATCTTGCAAGCATCTCTTGTCTTTAAAATCCCTTGGGCTCAGGTAACTTGGTTCAGTTCCCTTGTAAGCTGTGTGCTCCTGTTTCACAAGGTAGGTGGCTTAATTTACAGAGCATACAAAGGATGCCCTCCCCCCCTTCCCACGTTCCTGTCAGCAGGGAAGTCCTGGCTTGTGATTCTCACATGCAAAGCAGTTGCTGGTATTCGGTGGCAACATGCGCTGCACACTGCTCTTGGGCAGCAAAAGGCCTTATGCAACATGCTGCCAAATATTTTCCACCCCAAGGCAGCTGAGCTTTTCGCCTCCCTGTGATTAATTCTGCCCACTCTTACAGGCATTATTCTCCCAGCCAAGGAGGAATGGGAGACTCCCTTCTCCTAGTCTCACTATTGAGCAATGGGGAGCCCCTCCCACCGGTTCTGTGTGTGTACTGTTGTCCTTACACTAATAATCAGCCACATGGGCCTACAAGAAGCACAAGGGCTGCTTTTGTTGTTTTCACAGAATCATAGAATTGGAAGGGACCCTGGGGATCAGTCCAAGCCCCTGCAGTGCAGGAATATGCTGCTGTCCCTTATGGGGATCGAACCTGCAACATCGGTATTTTCAGCACCATACTCTTAGCCGTTCTGCAACACGTTCTTGCCATAGTAACAGTCCATTGGTGGGGACTTCTCCAAGTTCATTATTTGTTCTACGATGCCTCCCTGATGCCGCCTCATAATTATTGTCCTGAGGGGCTACTGTACAACGAAAGCAGAAGGAAAATAAACCAGGACGTTTGTGGTATAAAAATTGATGAGATGTCAGCAAGATGTTGCCGTGAATGAAGCACAGAATCATAGAGGCTTAGAGTTGGAAGGGACCCTGAGGATCTTCTAGTCCAACCCACTGCAATGCAGGACTCTCAGCTGAAGCATCCATGATGGATGCTCTGCTCTGCACCTAACCCATGGGTCAGCAAACTAAGGCCCGGGGGCCAGATCCGGCCTGATTGCCTTCTGGATCCGGCCCGCGGACGGTTCGTGAATCGCCGCGTGCATCAGCATTTTTCTAATTCTGATCGTTCGGGCTGCGCCATTCCCGCCTGCCCCCTCCCTCACACACCGCGGCAGTGCCTCCTCCCTCCCTCCTGGCTTTTCCCCGCCCTGCAGAGGGAGGGGGCTGGGCTTTGATTGGTGCCAGCAGCAGCATGATCGCTCAACCGTCCGCCATTTAAAGCAACCCCTCTCCAGAGCCCTTTCGTGTGCCACTCATCGTCCCTCCGCTGCCACCGCCAGTCCCTGCTGCTCGCAAGAAACAGGAGCCGCGGTTGGCTGAGTGCCCCTCTCGAGTGGTCGCCATTTAAAGCAGCCCCTCCCTCTCTCTCTCACACACACACACCGCTCATCGTCCCTCTGCCCCCCGCCCCCCCCAAGGTTTGAGGGACAGTGGACTGGCCCCCTGCTGAACAATTTTGCCAACCCCTGATCTAACCTCTGCTTGAAAGCCTCCAAGGAAAGACAGTCTGCCACCTTCTGAGGGAATTTGCAGTGTGACCACCCCAAAACCTTTGCAGGCTCAAAAAGTATTGAATGTGTGGAGCATGTACCAGTCCACCACTGATAGCATCATTTTCACAAGCCTCCACAAATGCACAATAAAAAAAGATGTCCAGAGAGGCCCTAGGATTGCAGCCTTGGTTAGAATTTCATTGGCATGCCTCCCTTGGGTTAACTCCTACAAGAGTGCATTCATTAATGAGTAATTTGCAGTGAGTCACACACAAGAGGAGACGGGCCATAGTTCAGTGGCAGAGCACATGATTTGCCTGAAAAAAGATCCCACCAGATTCAGGCCCTGGCATCTGACCCCTGTCTGAACTTCTGAAGAGCTGTTGACAGTTGTTTTAGAGAGGTCCGTGTTGAGCAAGATGGGCCAATGGTCTGACTCAGCATAAGAATAGTTTCCTTTGAGAAAATATTTAAGATCAAATACCCCAAAAACATCAACAGCAGTAAAGAAACGGCATCAGTGTGTCAAGGCTTGTGCTAGTATATCACAAACGCCACATAGTCTACACATATATATACACCATTGAGTTCACTCTCGGGGGACTCAGTAGGGCTTACTTTTGTGTAAATGCGCACAGAACAGGGATTTATGAATAAAAACATCATTGGGAGGGTATTTTCTAACATGGTACTGGACTTTGAAATTCTGGTTTAAGTAATGAGCTGGTCGCTAACAGCAGTTTTATGAATTTATTAGATCCTAAATTTGAAAGCAGAAGTGTCTGACAAACTCATATTGAAATGAGGGACTGTAGTTGTACATAGTTGCACACTGTTGTTTATAGGCACATCTGAGAATATGCTCCACTGTAGGAGAGAATGTAATCCTATGCATATTTGCATATAAATAAGCCCCACAGTAAGTCTCACAAAATATAGCAAGGTTTACTTCTGAGTAAGCATGTCTAGAATTGGATTGCATGGCTGCAATCCTATTCACGGAAGCAAGATGCATTGTACATGGTGGGATTTACTTTCAAGTAAGCATGTAGAAGATTGGCCACCTGTTGATGTCTATGTTCAGTGGCATTTAGCTTGTGATCTTGTGTACATCTACTTGGAAGCAAGTCCCACTGAACATAACTATTTTTATTATGGTTTATTAAATTTGAAAACTGCCCTTCATTCAAAAAATCACAGGGTGGTTCATAACATAAAAAACACAATATGAAAACCACAAAAAACATACGGTAATAAAATAAGAACAACAACAAACCAATAATCCCCCCCCACAACACAATTAAAAGGGCATTGGATGTCAATCAGCCAGAGGCCTGGTTATAGAGAAACATTTTTGCCTGGCGCTTAAAGATATGCAATGATGGCCCCAGAAGCGCCTCCCTGGCTTATTGACAAACCAGGTATGGGGAACCTTTGGTCGTTCAGATTTTGGTGAAGTACCATTCCCACTGTCCCCAGTCACTGGCTATGCTTATTGGGGCTGATGAGAGTTGTGGTTCAGCAACATCTGGAGGCAGTACCAGAGGAAGGGGGGAGGGGCGGGGCGACACTGGGGCTGTAGGGCTGGCTTGCAGGCTGCTCCCTCTCAACCACTCTCCAGCAGAGGGGGAGGTGGCGGACAGACTGCCCCAGCTCTTCCCACCCAGTGGTCGGCCAGAACCACCCATGGCAGCTTGCCCCCCCCCCCCGCCCCGGGTGCCCGGCACCTGAGCAGCTAGCTACGCCGCTGTTTGGAGGGCCAAAGAGCATGGTGCTGATAATGCCAAGGTCGCAGGTTCGACCCCCATAATGGGCAGCTGCATATTCCTGCATTGCAGGGGGTTGGACTAGAGGATCCTCCGCTACCCTTCCATCTCTACAATTGAATGATTTGATGAATGCACAAACTTGCTGTAAATACAAGTGTAAGGCAGGCCTCATTGCTCTTTTGCAGGGTTTTGTTGACTTATTTTTTTTCTTATCAGCCTCACAACGTAATCTTGAAGCTTATTATATAGAGGTTCTTGGGTGGCAGAGCCCAGTGGTGGAACATCTGTTCTGCATGAGGAGGGGTTCCCAGGTGCATTTTCGAGCATCTCCAGGTAGGTGTGGGAAAGTCTGCCATCTGAAATCCTGGAAAGCTGCTGGCAGACCTTGTAGAAACAATACCGAGCTAGACGGATTTATGGTCTGACTCAGTACAAGGCAGCTATGTACCAGTACCTGCCTGGAAGTGCCTTGCACGATAGGCTTAGTCTGTTACTCTAGCCCTGATTTCACTGTTTTCTTGACACAAAACAAATATACCTTTTACCTGTGTCAATGGTTATCACAATTAGGAAGAGAGTAGGGAACACACATCCCTCTCTCCCTCTCTCTCCCTCCATCCTCCCTCTGCCCCACCTACTCGCCACAGATCAGCCTACACAATCCAGACCATAGGATGCCACGTGCAAAAACCATGCTGGGGAATTGCACCATAATGTAGTTTTGCTTTGCATCTTTGCCACTCCGGGAGAACATCCTCATTAGCTGCTGCAGAGCTTGCCCAGCTCCCGTGCCTCCCTTGCATCTCTTATGCCAGAGCAGAGAAAAGGTTGTGCTGCACCAATCCTTCCTGCTGTCTCACACGTGGCAGGAGCACAGCACACAACTGCTGCCCTCCCACCTCCTACGGCTGCCATCTGTCCCAAGGATGCCTGTTGTAAAACTGCTGCATTGTGCAGGGAAGGTGAAGCACACAGGGCAGCGTAAGGGAGCGGTCAGCCTAAGGCAACTTTCTGCTTAGATTAGATTGACTTGGCTCCGGTGCCACATACAGTTGTCTCTCCCCCTCTCCCTCCTTTTTGGACGTTTGCCCTGTGCTAGAGATGTGTATCTACAACTTAGAAATCAATGGCACCGTCTCATCCCGATCCTGGGCCCTTCCACGTCTCTTGCCATTCCTCCCTGTACTTACGGTACCTGGTCCTGATGCACCTCCTTATGATGCAGCCGTACAAATGCAGTAATGTCTGCAGGATGCAGCTGGGTGTCCCCCAGCAGGGCCAGCTATAAAACAAAACAATATCTGCCCTGTAGATGGCTTGGCCACATGGTATCCTGAGGAATAGCTCATGAGACGCTACAATTCTGTGAGTCTGTTAAAAGAGGACAGAGCCCCTGAGAGGGCTGGAGAGGTTCCCAAGATCATGCTATTGGAAGTTCCCCTTTTCTTTCTTTCCCCTGCCAAGCATTTCACAAGGAAAGAAAGTCAGGGAGCAGTTCCTGTCTGCCAGACAATCCCCTGGGGGGTTGTGATGATGCAAGAAAGGCATGGTTTCAGGTCTCCTCTTCCCTTTTCTTTTTAAGGAGGGGGAGGGGGGAATGATTGATTGCCAGAAAAAGACGGAAGAACTCAGCTGGACTTCATGCTCTCTCTGGTTTGAAGGGTCTTTCCATGCAGTAGTTTTCTAGCCCTTTCAGTGAATGAATTTGGCTGGTCTCTTTTTAAGACTACCCCAAATCCTTTCCTAAGGGAGAAAGGACAAGAAGATGGGTTTTCATGTCACATCAACCCTGGCACAATGCGCTCTCTCTCTCTCTCTCTCTCTCTCTCTCTCTCTCTCTCTCTCTCTCTCTCTCTCTCTCTCACACACACACACACACACACTTGTACCCTTCCTTCTCACCTCCTCACATGCTGTAAAATATATTCCTCCACCCTTCAGAGTGCAACCCAGTTTCCCCTTATGTAACACACTGAGAAAATTCGCAAGCTTCTGTAAAGGTGCAATTACCATTAGGCGTGCCTTTCGACAATCAGCACAAACATTTGAAGTGGGCATTATCGTGGCTCCTTCAGGCAGGTGGAGATGTGGGGTACGTAAGTTGTAAACATCCCATGCTGGCGAGCTCTTACATCACCAATGAGGATGATCTAGAATTACATAACGGGTGTTGTTTTCTCCGGTCCACGTTCAGATTCTGTGACCTTTCCCCGACTGAAATTACTGGAGAAGATCGTGATCGGTGCCATGCGCCGAGACTTCACCCCACTTTACATTACAGCTGGGTGCTGTGCAGGGTGTTTGGAGCGGGGGGGGGGGAGGGATTGCAGTTCCTATGACCACAGGTTGCGGAGCCTGGAGTTGCCATGGATACTGTGCTTCTCCGGATTTTGCCACTTGTTGGCAGTCACACTTGCTCAATAAAGCAAAACCAACAGATGTCATGACACCACCAGAGGGCTATATATCGTGGGCTGTTTCTCACCAGCTCATTGTGTGTGGTAGCTATTTTATTCCCCCTCTCACTCCAGATGCCTGCATTTTTCCCCTAGTGAAATAGTCATAGAAGAAAGAGTTCAGTGTACTTTCTCAGATCTGTAGCATGAAGCAGCATTGTAACCAGTGGCCTAGTGATGGGGGGCGCACCGCCCCAGGTGGAAGGCTAGGCGGGGGGGCAGCAGGCTGGACGGGGCTGACCACCTCTGACAGCCGCCGCACGATGCGGCCGCTGCCATCAAGAAGCCCCGATGCAAGCGAGACTGCCTCCCTCCGCGGCTTGCTCAAGGGGTTTGTTGCGTCGCCGCGTCACATGCCTCCTGTGTGCGCATGCATCGTGCCTTCGGGTTTGCTGCCCCGGGCAGCCAGGCGGCTAGCTACGCCGCTGATTGTAACCCTTCCAGACATGTGTGCTGTTCAACAGTGCACCAAAATGTGACTGCTGAGCACATCCACACCATACATGTAAAAGTCTCTCGTTCCACTTAAAACAGTCATGGCTTCTCCCCCAAAGAATTCTGGGAAATGTCGTTTGTGTACGGCCTCCTAACGATTCTCAGCTTCCTTTAAAAACTACAGTTTCCAGGATTCTTTGGGGGCAAAGCCATGACCCTTAAAGCGGAATTAAAGTGCTTAAAATGTATGTTGTGGGTGTGACACTTGACCATTTCAGTAGGGTCAAAATATAAGAAAACCAGGCATGGCAAAAGAAGAAGAAAGAAATGGCTCAGGAGAAGCAAATGTATTAATGAGAACTTACCCACTGAATTGTAGCTTTACCTTTTCAAAGCCTGCACTCTTGCATTTGCATGTGCACACAGAAAACTCTCCACTCCAGTGCTGTGTCTACTTCTCTACTTCCTTGCTACTGCTGGCTTCTTCTTCTTCTTCTTCTTCTTCTTCTTCTTCTTCTTCTTCTTCTTCTTCTTCTTCTTCTTCTTCTTCTTCTTCTTCTTCTTCCTCCTCTTCTTCTTCTTCTTCTTCTTCTTCTTCTTCTCATAGCTGAGTAAGATTGTCTTCCATAAACACGGTTTTAAAAATGGGTCTGTAAGTGTTTATGGAAGACGATCTTACATTTCTGGTTTCCAGGCGGGAGTTGATCATGGTGTGGATTTGCCAAGTGTGCCTTCCTCTTAGTGCATTTCTCCCTTTTGTCCTGAGTTTGAGTGTCTTCAAATCGCATAACACCTTTGGTAAAGGCAATGGGGCTGGGAGGAGGGGAAGAGAGAAAACAAAGCTTGGGAGGGCTGGAGCAGATTCCCTGGTCAGGGTCAACCACCCCTGATGTTATATATCGCACATGTCTAGAAAACTTGAGACTGTGGTAGGGGAGTGTTTTGTTTGTTTGCTAATAGTATGGCAATAGTGTCTGAACTGTAATTGGTATAGCTGTCTATGCCCCATCATTGCTTTATATGGTCTAGGCAAACCAGTGTGGTGTAGTGGTTAAGTGTGGTAGACTCGTAATCTGGGGAACCGGGTTCGCATCTCCACTCCTCCACATGCAGCTGCTGGGTGACCTTGGGCTAGTCACACTTCCTTGAAGTCTCTCAGCCCCACTCACCTTACAGAGTGTTTGTTGTGGGGGAGGAAGGGAAAGGAGAATGTTAGCCGCTTTGGGACTCCTTCGGGTAGTGATAAAGCGGAATATCAAATCCAAACTCTTCTTCTTCTAAGCCCCGGGGGCTGGATCCAGCCCAATTGCCTTCTAAATCCAGCCCGCGAACAGTCCAGGAATCAGCATGTTTTTACATGAGTAGAATGTGTCCTTTTATTTAAAATGCATCTCTGGGTTATTTGTGGGGCATAGGAATTTGTTCATCCCCCCCAAAAAAAATATAGTCCAGCCCCCCACAAGGTCTGAGGGACAGTGGACTGGCCCCCTGCTGAAAAAGTTTGCTGACCCCTGGTCTAATCTGTTATGAATGTTTGTTTCCCTCTAAATACCCAATTAACAGTTCACACACCTCTTTATTCTGAAGCAGAAGAGTCCCCTGAAGTGACTTTCCTATTCCATTTACATGTAATAAAGTAGTCGGGTGAAAATGCCCCGAGATGTTTGAACATGCCCCAAATCTCACATTTTCAGGACATGGGACTTGACATTTAGCAATGCAGAGCTGCTTTCACAAAACTACTCTGCCATGGAAGTGCCACCTCAAAAACAACCATGTGAACTTAAAATAACCTGTGGGAAAATATGAATAGGAAAATCCTGCCCAGTTATTACCATACTTTGGATATTTGTTCATGTGAGCTGCAATCCTGTTTTCATTTGCTCAGGAGCAAATCCCTTTGCTTTGGATTTGACTTACTCCTATGTAGCTCTGTGTAGGACTGAGCCATGCACAATAATCCTATGAGAGCCAGGGTGGTGTAGTGGTTAAGAGCGGTGGACTCATAATCTGGTGGACCAGGTTTGCTTCCCCGCTCCTCCACATGCAGCTACTGGCTGACTTTGGGCTAGTCACACTTCTCTGAAGCTTCATAGTAGAGTTGAAAATCTGGCAGTGAGAACCGCCCCCCCCCCTTCTCGTTTGTCTGTCAACAGTTTAAGCTTTATCCTGGGCTTCTTCCCCTGCCATATGAATCTAGATATTATTTTCTGCCATTCTTTGAAAATACTGTGTCCTGTTATTATAATAATTGGGGAAGATCTTCTTGACAAAGATGCCAAGGAGAAAAGTAACTATAGAACCTTTAGAAGACATCTGAAGGCAGCCCTTTATAGGGAAGTTTTTAATGTTTCATGTTTTTAATATTCAATTGGGAGCCACCCAGAGTGGCTGGGGAAACCCAGCCAGATTGGTGGGATATAAATAAATTAGTAGTAGTAGTACAAAAGTGGTAAGGACCTAACAGAAGCAGAAAACATCAAGAAGAGGTGGCAGGAATACACAGAGGAATTATACCAGAAAGATATGGAGGTCTCGTACACCCCAGGTAGTGTGGTTGCTGACCTTGAGCCAGACATCCTGGAGAGTGAAGTCAAATGGGCCTTAGAAAGCACTGCTAATAAAAAGGCCAGTGGAAGTGATGGTATTCCAGCTGAACTATTTAAAATTTCAAAAGATGATGTTGTCAAGGTGCTACACTCAATATGCCAGCAAATTTGGAAAACTCAGCAGTGGCCAGAGGATTGGAGATCAGTCTACATCCCAATCCCAAAGAAGGGCAGTGCCAAAGAATGCTCCAACTACCACAAAATTGCGCTCATTTCACACGCTACCAAGGTTATGCTTAAAATTCTACAAGGCAGGCTTAAGCAGTATGTGGACTGAGAACTCCCAGAAGTGCAACCTGGATTTCGAATGGGCAAATGAACCAGAGACCAAATTGCAAATATGCGCTGGATTATGGAGAAAGCTAGAGAGTTCAAGAAAAACATCTACTTCTACTTCATTGACTACGCAAAAGCATTTGACTGTGTTGACCACAGCAAACTATGGCAAGTTCTTAAAGAAATGGGAGTGCCTGATCATCTCATCTGTCTCCTGAGAAATCTCTATGTGGGACAAGAAGCTACAGTTAGAACTTGATATGGAATAACTGATTGGTTCAAAATTGGGAAGCGAGTACGACAAGGCTGTATATTGTCTCCCTGCTTATTTAACTTATATGCAGAATTCATCATGAGAAAGGCTGGAATGGATGAATCCCAAGCCAGCATTAAGATTGCCGGCAGAAATATCAACAACCTCAGATATGCTGATGACACAACCTTGATGGCAGAAAGTGAGGCGGAATTAAAGAACCTTTTAATGAGGGTTAAAGAGGAGACCGCAAAATATGGTCTGAAGCTCAACATCAAAAAAACCAAGATCATGGCCACAGGTCCCATCACCTCCTGGCAAATAGAAGGGGAAGAAATAGAGGCAGTGAGAGATGTCACTTTCTTGGGTTCCATGATCACTGCAGAAGGTGAGATCAGTCACGAAATTAAAAGACGCCTGCTTCTTGGGAGAAAAGCAATGACAAACCTCCCTGGAAAAGACCCTGATGCTGGGAAAGATTGAGGGCACAAGGAGAAGGAGACGGCAGAGGACAAGATGGTTGGACAGTGTTTGACCAAACTGCGGGAGGCAGTGGAAGACAGGAGTGCCTGGCGTGCTCTGGTCCATAGGGTCACGAAGAGTCGGACATGACTAAACGACTAAACAACAACAACAAAACAGTAGTAGTAGTAGTAGTAGTAGTATGTTTTTGTATACATTGGAAGCCGCCCAGTGTGGCTAGGGTAACCCAGTCAGATGGGTGGGATACTATTACTACTATTACTGCTACTGCTACTACAACATTATTATTGGAGCCAACTATTTGCTTTAAACACACACACACACACACCCTTGAAACTGTGCAGTTTCCACCTAAGCCAATGAAATGCCACGCATGCCAAAGGTTAGATAATTGGTACAAAATGGGCAAGTTGTCACTGCAAAAATTATCAGTAACAGCTGCCACCATAAAAAGCTGCTGGGGCACTTAGCACAGGCAATACTAGGTACAAAATGGAAAACACAATGGAAAAGTAGGCATGTTGTGTTAAGTGTACTAACACTTAAAAAAAAAAACCCTCTGGCAGATGCATTTTAATAGCTGCATGGGAAGAACTGTAATATGCAAAGCTGGTCCTGCCACGAAGATCCAGTGATGAGGACATTTCATCTGTTGAAATCCTGCCTGTCCTACAACTGATGGTAGAAGCATAGATCATTATAATCATATAATAATAATAATAGCAACAGTGGCATGACAAGCTATAGGAGCCAATTCTTCTCCCAGACTAGCATTGGCATAAAGTTAAATGGCAAACAATCAGTTAGCAGTGAGAAAGAGCTAGATCTGACTCGGAACTTATCCAGAAATCGTGACATTTCATGCAAACTGCAGCCAAAGGGCTGGCTGGGTTGTTCTGATGAGGCTGTGATATTCAGCCTCTTCCCACCAACTCTTTGTCCTGCCTGACTCATACATTCTTCTGCAATCAGCACACTGCTTCTATTGCCTCAGCCATGCACGAGAATGTTCCATGGACAGTTTCACTTTGGCTCCCTCACTCTGGAATTCCTTGCCTCCTTCCTGCCCTCTCAAATCTCAGTTTCCTTCATCCACCCACTCCTCAGGCCCCTGGTTTTCAGTTTCCTGAGCCCCCTACCCTGTAATGGACTCTGTTCTCATTCAGCTTTCTACACTTCAGGGGTGGAGAAGGTGTGTGTTGTGGGGGCGGGCCGCCCCCCAGGTGTCACTATTGAGGTAACAAAATGCCAAGCGGCACTCACCGTGGGGCCTGCAGCGCGCCTGAGCCACACATCTCTCCTGGGAGTGATGCAGTGGCTTGGGTGCCCGCAGGCTCTGTACTGCCCCAAACAGTCCACCCGCCACCTCCCCCAGAATGGGAGGAGACAGGCAGACTCCTTGGAGACCGCCGCGGAGCATCTTGACGCAGCTCGCCCCGCCCCGTGGGCAGCTGGCCCCGCGGGTGAGCACTGCCCCAGACGCCCGATCGGCTTGCTCCACCGCTGCTAAACTTTAGGCTTAACATTTATGTCTACCTAGCATTCCATTTCTGTATACACTCCACCCCCTTTTCCTTTGGCTCCTCCCTTCAAGGCCTTTACTTTCCCAACTCAGTCAACATCCCTTTTGTGCCAGGTGTTATCTATCCTTCCTTTCTTCAAATTCCTCCTCCTTAACCCACTGCCTGATCTACCCCTCCCAGTCTCTAACCTCCCTGCCCTCTACCATTTCTGCTGCCTTCCATAAACCTGGACACATGGACACATCGTGCCCTTGATGAAATTGAAGACTGTGTTTCTAGTCCTCATGGTTGTAAAATAAAACTTTGAAAATGTTCCCTTTCTGGAGCAGAACCCAGTTGCTTTGTAGCACATGAGCCTCCAATATGCTCAGATTGTGAAGCCATATGTTTTCTGTATGGCTGGCAATAATGTGGGTGTCACCATGTCAGGATTAGACTGTGCCAAATCATTTCTTATAAGGTGTCTCCCCTGGCCCTTCTTTTGGTCTATTGTTTCAAGTGACTGAAGCTACTCCCAACATTATTTTGGCATAGGATTTTAGAGATTTAAAAAATGTGAAAAGAAATGTGAGGGTTTTTTTATTGCACATTGGCAAAGTGTTGGAAAATATGGAGCCAAAATATTACATCAAGGTGAAATTCCAGAATGAAAGGCATACAGCAGTCCTAGGCTATAGGAGAAGGTGGGAAATGGACCCAGGCCCCCAACAACAGGGAAGCATTGCGTGATTGCTGCAATGAGTGAAGGAGATAAAGGATATCTCTCAAATGCAGCGACTTAAAAGCTGCTTCTCAAAGCTCCAGCAGTTCAGCGGAAACCTCTGAAAGAGTTGTTCCGGTAAGTTTCCATCCAAACAGCTACAAAGAGCACAGTTTTCCATGATCGAGTGGAAGATTGCTTCAGTTTCCAAGCAAAACCCAGAGGGATTCGCCACCTTCCCTCTCCTCTGCACTTGCTGCAAGAAGTTCCTGAGTCATCCCAGCCAGATGTAGCATTAAAGAAGCCCCGCAGGCAAAACAGTGTGAGTGGGCCGGCTGATGTGTACAGCGTAGGTAGCATGCGAATCCTGCCACAGCAAGCAGCTCTCTTAAGAGGAAAATCAATCTATGCAAGAAGGGTTCGCTTTTCCAGCAAACTCTTGCTCAATAAAGTTCTGCGTGATGAGGTTACAGCCAGGGAGTAGGTTTCAAGAGGGATATGCTTTCGTGCCCTGGAGTACCTTCTTATTCTGGCTGAGAGTGCATCTATAAGGGCAATTCTGGATTATTATTTTTACACGCCACCCCAATCTCCAAGCGGTGAGAGATTCCAGGGGGTTACAGCAGCGATGTCTTTAGGTTGCATATACGGTACATAAAAAAACGTGAGCATAGGATGGAGGTGCTCACAGAGCAACTTCTTTGGATATGCTAATCATGGTGCTTAACTAGCCACTGCCTAGACAAAAGAACTAGTTCTGCAAGCTTGCTCTCACGCATTCTACCTCCACAGATTCATGTTCCAAATAACTGGAAGAGACTTAGAACACCATCCAGACTGACCCTCTACACAGCATCATAGAATTGGAAGGGATCTCAACTAAAGCATCCATGGCAAGTGGCCATCCAACCTCTGCATAAAAACCTCCAGTGGAGGAGAGTCCACCACATCTGGTGGGAGTTTATTTCACTGTCAGACAGCTCCCACTCATGTTTAATCTGCTGGATCTCTAGACCAGTGTTTCTCAACCGGGGGCCATATGGCCCTCTGCCCCCCCCCCGAATATTCCAAGAGGTGAAAATTGTGTAAGGGGGGGAGACACGGTATGAGACTAGAGGGCCACAGAGGGAAATGAGAAATGAAGAAAACAGAGAAGAAGAAAAGACATTGATTTTTCTTTGCAAGAAGTGCTCATAGAGCTACAGAACGACATAGCAGCCAAAGTAACTTCCAGTTAAGAAAAACACCATTTTTGGATAAAGAGTACAATATCAAAAAAAGTTTCCACAGCTTTGGGATAAAGCAAAATTGTTTTTCATGGCATTTCCTAACTTTGTATTTGGTAGAATAAGGTTTTCGGTCGTGTGAATTACTTACTCAGCCTAATGCGGAATCGCCTTAACATAATGGACAGAGATGATCTTCGGTTATCCCTCACAGCAGTAGAACCACATATTAAAAAAGCTTGTTTCTGGTCATCAAGCACAAGGGTCACATTGATCGAGAAATACTTAAAAATCCATTCAATAAAAGGTAATAATAAATTGAAATAAATCTCGCTTCATACTTATTGACATTCAATAATTAAGGCTGAAATCCTAATCCCATTTACCTAGTCTAGGGATTGTAGCAGTCTTTCAAATTCATGACGCAGCATGGAAAACAATGACATTTTAATAGCAAAAGAGCAATGTCTTAATATTTTCCTTCTGGTTTATCTAATAAGACCGAATGTTATTCTTTCAACTTTCCCCCTCTATAGTCTGGTGCTTACGGTACTTTGAGATTTTCAGGATTCAGGCATCACTGAAGTTTCTTTCCACACCCACCTTATTTATTGTCTCAATGTTGCGTTAGTGAATACAACACTCTAATAACCATCAAAAAGGCTCTTAATATGGTATTGCCTTAGAAATAAGACATAAATCTCCTATAAGCGTCTCAAAAACATATTAGCATTGTGTGTGGTCCCTCTGGCCTAAGGGAAAAGAATGGCTGCTGAAATACAACATATAAGGTCACCTGCACTTTCTACGATAAGGCAAGGAACATGTGAGCATTTGTCATTTACAGATCAGTCAGCATTTTGAAGCAAATAGAAAATGCAATAAAAAAGGAAGATCAAGGAAGTTGTATTCTAAGAAGAATGTTCTTCAAAAGGCAGATGAGGTTGTGTTTTGCAAGGTGTGTTCATTGAGAGATGTGTAATGCCTTAAATAGCAGGCACTTGCTTTTGTCACACTGAGCTGTAGCCTGCTCCCACTCCCCACCCGCAAATAACTCGAGTAAAACCCTGTTTGTTAAACAATTAAAAAATACAAGGTAAATGTTAGTCATGGGAGATAAATCCTGAGAACTGTCTCCTATAAAACCCAAGGCCTGATTCTTAATTCCTTTGGCAGCTGATAACCTCATGAATAGAAAGATTGTGTGGAGCATCACATGGTGTTGGCCTGCTAGCTTAGGGAGCTCATCAGCAGGAGGGAGAAAGGAAAGGCAATGGACTGCACTCTTGCTTCCCATCCCTTTCACTTATTATGAGTTGCTCCCCACATCTCATACACACCCTTCCACATTTGAATGTTCTGTATACAGTGGTACCTCTACTTACGAATTTAATGCGTTCCAAACGCACATTTGTAAGTAGAAAAAAATTGTAAGTCGAATCCCATAGGAATGCATTGGGAGAAAAAATTCGTAAGTCGAAGCAACCCTATCTAAAAATTCGTAAGTAGAAAAAATCCTATCTAAACCGCATCCAAGATGGCGGACGGAGCTCCGTTCGTAAGTAGAAACATTTGTAAGTAGAGTTATTCGTAACTAGAGGTACCACTGTATGTCTGGCAGCAGCTACTTGACTAGGGACGCAGAGCTGTGTGCCCAGTTGCCCCCTGTGGCAAACCAGTGTTCAGGGCCATCCTAAGCTTATCTGGCGCCATGGTGCATGGATCCCTCCGGCGCCCCCCACCCCCCACGTTTCCCTCCAGGCGGGCAGCAGCTGGAGGGCGGCTCCTCCAGCAGGACAGAGGCTGTGCCCTGGCACAACACACCAGTCAGCCCAGTAGGAAAGACAGATCTACCAGTGTTTCCCAACCGGGGGCCATATCGCCCCGGGGGGGCAGGATAGTCCAAGGGGGGCACAGGTGAAAATGGCGTAAATGGGGGCCACAGCACGAGGCTAGGGGGCCACAAAGGGAAGTGAGAAGTGAAGGGGGAAGAATCTTTTTAAAAAAACAAAACCCTGATTGGCTAGCTATCTGCTTGATCTATCACAGGCAGGTAAGGGGGCGTCCCACCAGGGCCTAGTGCTGGTGAGCCAGTGTGGTGTAGTGGTTAAGAGCGGTAGACTCGTAATCTGGGAAGCCGGGTTCGCGTCTCCGCTCCTCCACATGCAGCTGCTGGGTGACCTTGGGCTAGTCACACTTCTCTGAAGTCTCTCAGCCCCACCCACCTCACAGGGTGTCTGTTGTGGGGGAGGAGGGGAAAGGAGATTGTTAGCCGCTTTGAGACTCCTTCGGGTAGTGATAAAGCGGGATATCAAATCCAAACTCTTCTTCCTCTTCTTCTTCCTTCTTCTTCCTCCTCCTCCTTCTTCTTCTTCTTCTTCTTCTTCTTCTTCTTCTTCTTCTTCTTCTTCTTCTTCTTCTTCTTCTTCTTCTTCTCCTTCTCCTTTTTGCCATGTGCGTTTTCTTGAAGAAGTCCTGGGTTGTTTCCAGCAGGAGAGGGAGATCGCTGAGGCTCCCATTTTGAGCAGTAGAACCTGTGATCTAGAACCCCCAGGTCAGGTGGCAATGGGTAGGGTTGGGCGAGCTCAGAGCTGCTTGTTGCTGCCACCAGTGCTGGGCCCAGCGGAAGCCTGGGCCTGACTCTGCAAGGCGCAGGGTGCAATCCACCCCAGCACCTACCCGACCAAGGTCGTCTGGTGCTGCTGACTCGCATCTAGTAAATAGCAAAGTGTCTACTCAGAAGAAAGCCACACTGAGTTCAGTGGGCCTTACTCCCAGGTAAGGGTGTGTCGGGCCATGGTGTTTTTATCTAAGTAGTCGGGGCTTCTCTAGATGACAAGATCTTTTTGCACCGGTTCAGTAAGGAGCACTTGCTTTTAAAAATTCTCCCATACATACAGAAATCCCTGTGCACCTTTTGGACTGTATCTGTAGGTTTCCCCCTCTGTGTCAAATAACTGGGGTTAAATAAGTGTTGTTTACTTTTTATGATACATGGAAGATGGATCTCCCTTGGGAGGTTGTGGACTCTCCTTCCTTGGAGGTTTCTAAGCAGAGGTTGGATAGCCACCTGTCACGGATGCTTTAGCTGAGTTTCCTATGTTGCACTAGAAAGATGAACCTTGGGGTTAGCTCTATGATACTATGTTTTCCTGCTTCAACAATATTTCATCATGTTCCTATCATTTTATGTAATTGTATTTTGTATAAATTATAAAAATTATAAAGAAAATATTCTGTTTACAAACAAAACCTTTCTTTTCTTTTCTTTAATAAACATTTTATTAAATTTTCCAATTTAAATATCTAATCCATTTTCCAATTATATGAATTATACAAATATCAATTAAACAATTAGTCCAAATCTTCTGCCAAACTATACAAATTTAAATTTGACTTCCCATGCTTCAGACTACAGTCACTGCATTTCTAATCAATATAATCCAGATCTTATCCAGATAATCTATTATTATCCTTATATCTTATTTCAAGTCACTGAGTTAATCCAGCAAACAAGTTTAACCAAACAGTATATGATTCTGTGTGAATTTATGCCTATGATTCCTTTCTATAAATTAGCACTGTCTCTTCACACGCTGGTATCTTGCCAAGTCAGTCCAGAAATCCAAAAATCCTTCTCACAGCCAGCAGCCGCCATCTTCAAGCAATCCCAATAAATCAAATCTTTAAGCCTCTGTGGTGATTTCTCCAAGCCGCTGCTCAATACTGCTCAATACTGTATAGCTTTTTCAGGGGAGATTTTGCCAGGTCAGAACTATAAACACACATCTAATGTCTTATTTACGGCTCACTCCCCTTTTGACTATTATTGTAGCCGGCTTTGTCTCCAATATGGCGGAATCTAATTTATAACTGCGTCATGTCTTAGAAGTTTCCTGACACGTTTCCAGCTGCTAATGAGATTGCTTCTCTTTGATGTCCATGAATTAGGGAATCTTTAGCCACATTCCAATCAAGTCCAAAAATACAAACTTTGATTATTTATATTTTCAATTCACACAGTTTATATATTTTAAGAAACCATATTAAATAAATCAATTTCCAACTTTCTGATCTCGCTTGCTTTGTAAATGTTATTTACGGCTCTTCGGGAGGGAGTTTTGTTAAGTAAATTGTAAAGCACAGTAAAGCAGAGTTATAAAGTTCTCGCTCCCCCCTTCCACTCCGTCACATACCATCTCTTGCTCTGGTGTAAACATTCCTCTGTTTTCTTTTATTTTCTCAGTGGCTGAGCTTAGCAGAATAAATCTTCTTTCCTCATCTGAAGCATGTCCACGACTTAAATCCAATTTTTCTCTTAAATCATGGAGCCCGGTTTGCTCGTAGAATCAGCACCCAGGAGATCCAGACTCTCACGGGGGCTTTCCATCCAGTGCCCCCAGCCCCTTCTGCCTTCCGAAGTTGAAGCTGGTTAATGGGCATCTGTGGATGAGACTGCGTCTTCCCGTAACCCCCCCCCCCCCGGGAAGATTTTGGGAGGCTGCATACTCCCATTACAGCCTCTGATTACCCTGCGGGAACCGGAGAAATGGTATTTTCAGCCATCTTCTACTGCGCTTCAAGTGGAAGTCTACAAACAAAACCTTTTTACCGGTAGGACGGTATGGGCGTAACCAGGATTTTTGTTAGGGGGACAGGCTTTTGTTACGGGGGGGGGCAGAACCTCATATTTGTATTTATTGGGGGGGCAGCTGCCCCCTGTCCCCCCCCTTGACTATGCCCATGGAGGCACATGAAGGAAACAAAAGTCAGATGGGGGCCATGGCCAGAAAAAGGTTGGGAAACACTGTGGTAAACTACCACAGCTACAGGTTAGCTACAGGCTCACATATATGCTGTTTGGCCTGATCCACCCAAGGGCTATACAGGTTTCACGTCCAGGCTTGGACTTTGCATGGCAATGGTGGTCTATCCTGGCTTTTGACCTGTTCTGGAGCTTGGCTCTGGTCCCTGGCATAACTCCTGGTTCCTACTCAATGGCTGCCTAGCGCTAATCTTTGACAGCCTCCAGGCCATTTTACACTAGAACAGGGTGTTCATGTTCCATTTGTCAATGATTTCTTACTTATTTATAGGTCACCCTCCCATAGAAACTTCCCAGGACAATTGCCATGCTCCAGGGATGTCCTTGGGGGATTGTGGTCCTAGTAACAAAAGATCCAAGTCTTCAGTGACGTGCTCACCAATTAAGACATGGATCCAGATGCAGCACAGTCAAAACGAGCCAAGGCCCAGCACAGAGAATCAGTCCAAATGTGATCAGAAGACAAAGGTTGTGTGTACACCATGCATTTAAAGCATGCCTCCCCAAAGAAGCCTAGGCACTGCATTTTGTTAAGGTTGCTAAGAACTGAAGCTATGTTTAGAGTAAACTACAGTTCCCAGGATTCTTTGAAATGTGATTTAAATGTTTGCGGTGTGCCCAGTCTGACAACAAGCCAAGGTCAATATCCCAGGGAGTTCAGTCAAGGTAAACCACAGCAAGGCAGAGAGACTAGGCTCAGGAACTAGGAGTGAGAATTCAACACAGCATTTGGGGGATCAGCACAAGCCAGTCCCCCCAATTGGGGGGGACGGACCATGAACAAATCCCCATACCCACCTGCTCAACAGATCTTAAGGATCAAGTTGGCTCGTTTGGGAGGCCTTCTTGCATATCTTAGTGCCACAAGCTGCTTAGGACTTTGTCACTGACATATTGAATCAAGCAACCAATAGGCAAGCAATGCATGTGTGTTACATGATCCTATCTTGCCCCAGTTAATAAGTTGACAGCTACTTTCTGTAGTAGCTGCAGCTTCCATATCATTTTCAAGAGCTGCTGCATATAGAACACATTGCAATAATCCAAACATGAAGTCCCGGTAAAAAACAAACACAACCTTGTTAAGATTAGATCCTCAAAAGTTTGCACAGTTTATGGGAAATAGGTCACCTAGGAAATGCAGTAGTTATTTTTTAGGAAACCTTGATGAGTTGCCCATTCACACACCAACCAATTTTTAACTTCTGATAAAGAAGCCATTATTAGGGAGCTGTGCACAGGAGGTAACATGTCAGAGCTTTGCGGCAGGCATCGGTGTCACACCCCGCAGCAGCCTCATGGGCCATCCAGAACACATGGATATGTTCCACATAAATGTGGTGTTCATGTGAAAAGTAAACATGATCCCAATGATATATGCAATTGCCCGTTGCATGTTGTCACTGCTATGAGTACCCCCCATCCCCACCCAGAAGCAGTTTCTTGGTTACAGACGCATCACAACGGGACAGCATGGATCGGGTTCATTTTTCTTACTTGCACTGCTAAAAAAAAAGCATGAAATCTCATATCTTCTTCTGTGAGTATGCTCATTTCAAATCTGAAGTTCATGAGTGCGCTACCAGTAAATTAATGCTTTCTTTCTAATTATAACCTAAACTTCCAATCTAGTTTGCAGAACATAATCTTGCTATATATAATATATAGCAGGCGTGAAGAACCTTTGGACCAACTGATATTACTGAACTACAACTCCCAACAAGATCAGCAAACGTGGTCAGTGGCCAAGGATGATGGGAGATGTAGTTCAGCAACACAGTAGTAGAGCAGTGTTTCCCAAACTTGGGTCTCCAGCTGTTTTGGACTACAACTCCCATTGCCCCTAACTATCAAGACCAGTAGTCAGGGATGATAGGAATTGTAGTCCAAAAACAGCTGGAGACCCAAATATGGGAAACACTGATCTGCAGGATCAAAGGTTCCCCACACCTGCTGAATAAAACTTATAACATGTTTAGGTTTCTTTTTTGGTCAATCTTGACATAGAAACCCTTGCTTGAAACATTTTCTGTTACACAGATAAGAATATATACATATAAGGGCTATAGGTAATGGGCTCTCACTTTTGGGTTGCTTTCACTATAAACATTTGCTTCTCTCCCCCCCCCTCTCTCTCACACACACACACTTCTCTGAACTGTTAAAGTCTTTATTGCTATTCTGATGAGGTTGATATGAAACCTTTGACTAAAGTCATGTGACGTAGCTAAGTGTTACCAAAAGTCAATATCTCATGTCACACTGCAGAGTCAATATCCACTAAAACTGTGGCTTTGGTTACATAGCCCAAGACCAGCAAACATATTTTACCCAAGTTGGCAGAAAGTCCTCAACCGGAAACAGTGTGTGTGTGTGTGTGTGTGTGTGTGTGTGTGTGTGTACGTGCCTGCGTGCGTGCCTGGTGTGTGTGTTTGGTCACTAATAACAAGGCTAGTTAGGAAACCATTGGCAAAGCTGAAAGAAACAATCCCATGGTGTGGCATTAGTTTTCTCCCCACCTGTGCACCTCTCTCAGTCACAAAAGGCCTCTTAACATCTCCTCAGATGTGTGAGGAGAAAACTGACTTGACGTGAGACTTCTACTGCTTTCTCTCAGTGCTGAGGCAGCCAAAGTCACAATTATCTGGTTCATTCTTGGTCTGCTGGGCTGGAACATGCCATGACAACGTGTTTCTCCTTTCAAAGCCTTTTTTGTACTAGGACACAGTTCAAGGGATCTTGCAAAGCCCACTGAAAATACTCAACACTAGCTGTTGCATGGTTTTGAGATGAAGGGGCAATGCTTTCCCACACAGTTTCTGTGCCACGATGTGTGGGAGTGGGATTCAGATATTGTTATGTCATTGAGAAATAGCAATACCCATTTCTGAGCACTTTCAGGATGTGCACATTACATTGCTAGAACTTGACTGCATACATCAAGACTCAAACCTTCCCTCTAAAAATATGTCACTGTAGACTATTTTGACCCAAAAAGAATATGCAACGCATAGAATCCATGTAAAAGTTCGTGAGGCTGCAAGCTAAATCCCATTGAACAGAGACTTTGACCTGCAGCCAATCCTCTGCACATTTACTTGAAAGTAAAACCCATAGTGTACAATAAAAAAATTCCTTCAGTAGCACCTTAAAGACCAACTAAGTTTTCCATTTCATGCGGCT
The DNA here is from genome assembly GCF_963506605.1 of Zootoca vivipara. NCBI lineage: Eukaryota > Metazoa > Chordata > Lepidosauria > Squamata > Lacertidae > Zootoca > Zootoca vivipara. Next base: position 34,091,533 of record NC_083277.1, on the reverse strand, counting down.
CAATGTGGTGCCTTAGTTGGTCTTTAAGGTGCTACTGAAGGAATTTTTTTACTTTGCTTCGACTCAGACCAACACGGCTACCTACCTGTAACTAGAACCAGAGTGTACAATGCTTCTTCCTTCTTTGCATAGGATTACAGCCATGCAGTCCAATTCTAGACATGCTTACCAGTACACTCAGAAGTAAAACTCATCATATTCTGTGGGACTTACTCCCAGACATCACCAGGATTTCAAAGGTGGAATTGATGTCTGGGAGGAATTTTGAAAGGCGGGGCTTTGTCCTGGATCTTACACAAGTCAATCGAAAAATCGTGTTCAGTGCGTATTATCATATACATCTATAAATAATTATTATAATAATACCCAGGTTTAATGCCTACAGGTTCCATGTTCTTTTAAATGTGTTTGTTTGGGCAAAGGGGTTATAGATTTCTTTTTGTTTCTGTTTTTATTATGTATTCTTTTGTTATGTATTATTATTCTTTTGTTTTTGTTTTTATTGTGTATTTTTGTTTTTATTATGTATTTTTGTTTTTATTATGTATTTTTTGTTTTTATTTTGTATTTTTATGCTGTGAACCACCCTGAAATCTTCAGATGAAGGGCAGTATACTAATTTAATAAACAAATAACATAAAAATAAATAGATTGGCTCCCTCTTTGTTATTCTGCTGTCTGGTGAAAACCTTCCTCTTCAACAGGCCTCTGAAAACTATGCTGATCGCTGGTCTGCAGTCAGGGCGAACTCTTTTAATTGCTTCTTCAGAATTGGGTGTTCTGATGTATTTTAATTATTGTGTTTAACTAGTTTGCTTTTTTTGTATTTTAGAGTGTTGTTTTTAAATGTGGTAAGCCGCCTTGAATTCCAACTTTGGAGAAAGGCGGGATAAAAATGCATACAGGAATAACAACCACAACAGGAATATTAATAATAATCTAGCTATACAGGTGGCAACCATTTTGCACGCATTCAACTGATGTGCAATTGCCAACATGTGGGTTTTGGACCCGGAAGAGGGTGGAATGGGTAGCGGAATGAGGGGCATCATGAGGGTGGGGTGAGCATTTGTATAATGACAAAATGGGCTTATATGTGCACTCTGCCAATGCAGGCAAATGCCCAGAACACAACCCCCGTGCAAACAGGGAGTTGCCTGTATTCACCAGTTCTAGCAGAACTCTCAAGCACTCATGAATTAAATACACCAACCCTCGTTTGTTTTTCTTCTAGCCTTATCCCTTCACCCCTCTGAACATTAAGTCTGAGGGTGCCTGGGAAAAGGGGTTGGTACTGATAGGTGTACGACTGGGAGTCTCTTGGAATTGGATGCCAGGCTTATGAGACAGGCAAAGGGAAAGCAGTGGAGCTGGAGAGGCAAGGGAGATGAGATGGGATTTGTATTTGGGTGGGGTGAGGGTGAGGAGGTGTGTGTTGGGGGCTGGCCCATGTCATTTTGCTGCCTGAGGCAGAACCTCCAATGCTCCCTGCCCACAAGTCAAGGTGCAGAGTAGTCAAGCCAAGTTATTTTGCCACCTGAGGCAGGAAATCTCTCAAGAACCTCTCACCCTCACTGGCAGTGAAATTCAAAAACCATACATTGAATAAATGACAATTTCATGCCCCTTCAGGATACTCAAAACCATCGGTTTGAGGAGGTCACCCTATTCTACCTAATAGTAGGGCTGGTTCTGTTGTATATATATGTGCATAATGGCTCCCACTTAACAGGAGGGATAAAATGGCATCAAAATCAGAAGCAATCCAGCACTTCTGCCTATGCATCCGCACAGCCCCAACTTCACTTCTGCTTCAGGAACGGCTTAGGGAGCTGGGTATGTTTAGCCTGGAGAAGAGAAGGTTAAGGGGTGATATGATAGCCATGTTCAAATATATAAAAGGATGTCATATAGAGGAGGGTGAAAGGTTGTTTTCTGCTGCTCCAGAGAAGCGGACACGGAGCAATGGATTCAAACTACAAGAAAGAAGATTCCACCTAACCATTAGGAAGAACTTCCTGACAGTAAGAGCTGTTCGACAGTGGAATTTGCTGCCAAGAAGTGTGGTGGAGTCTCCTTCTTTGGAGGTCTTTAAGCAGAGGCTTGACAGCCATATGTCAAGAATGCTTTGATGGTCTTTCCTGCTTGGCAGGGGGTTGGACTGGATGGCCCTTGTGGTCTCTTCCAACTCTATGATTCTGTGATTCTATTATTCACCCCACGCGTTACTCCCCTCCTCCTGGGAAGTAGTAGCAATGCTCCTGGTGTTTGCACCTGCCAGAAAGGAAGGAAGGAAGGAAGGAAGGAAGGAAGGAAGGAAGGAAGGAAGGAAGGAAGGAAGGAAGGAGAGAAAAGCAACCTCAGAACTAAGGTTAACTAGTACAATATACTGTGGTAGTTAAAATGATGGTTTGGATATGGGAGAACCCCCTTTGTGGCTGTGGGCAAGTCATGTTCTCTCAACTGACAAAGGTCACAAGGAAGAAGCAGGATATTAATGGAACGAACAACTGAGGAAGTGAGCAAGGATGGAACAAAAAGCTTGTTGGGTAACCCTCTGAAGTTCTCTTGAGGATAAAACTTGTCAGGAAAGCAGAAGTTGTTGGTTTTATATCTTGTGAGCCTTGGCTCTGTTACATGTGGGTTTCGGCTTGGGAAGTTTTTGCTTTACTGGGCTCTGTGCTTTGTGGGCTTGTGTCCATAGTCGTAGCAAATTTGTTATGGGGTTGTAGCACATGGGGTACTTCATAAGCTTTTCCAACTGTGGGGAATCAGCCCGGTTTTTCAGCCACTCCATACAGGCCCAAGCTGACCACTGACATGTGGTAGCAGGGTCAGGATAAGAGGATAACTGGATCCCATTAACATTTACAGCATAGATGGCTGCTGCTGACACGGTCATCTGTGGTTGCATTGCCACTTTTACTTTCTGCAACGCCTCATTTTCTCTGAAAAGCAAGCGCCCACCACGTACCGACTACCTTTCTTGGAGTTTGGTCGGGGAGCCCTATTTATGGGCTGAAACGCCGCTGAAAGAGTTATTGCCATGTTATTCAGCCTGCTGTGCCAAGCTCGCATGGGGATCGGGTTTCTGCTGAAAGGGTGCCAGGCACGTCTGTTTCCAGGAACCAGCAGCCGTATTTAGCCTCAGGCTGCACATGAAAGCCTGCAGTCGGAAACGTGACATTGTGTCAACATTTGAGGCAGGTCAGAGCTGGGTGAGACCATGAAAACAAGCCAGGGAGGGGAACTCAACACACACCCTGTCTGAACAGCCCAAATGCAGTGTGCAAAGCAACTCCCTCACAAGCTGATAACTCCAGCTGCACAGAGGCCCTTTGATGTTCTCTCTCTCTCTCTCTCTCCCTTCCCTTCTAATTTGATATTTGTTTTTCAGCCAGGACAGTCTACTCACATGCCTAAGAGCATTTTGGGTGAACGCACTGCTTCAAAGCAGTGGAAGGAGGGCATGCTGGAATGGAAAAGCAATCTCGCCGCCTGCACATTTGCATTTGCACAGTAGGTTATATAACAAGAGCGTGCTTATGTAGGACTTTCCATGGGGGGAAGTCGGAGCGCCTCGCAAATAACACTCACGCCTACCATCATCGCTCTGGTGGCAGGGAAAGACTGCTGCTCCCTTGGTGCAGGTCAAGAAAGGAAACAGGGAGCTTTTGTCAGACCCCTCCTGAATTGGGAACAAATGCTTTCCCACTTTTTCTCTGCCAGCAGTGATTATACAATCACCGTTACACGCATCAGGGCACTTGTAAATTTATGGATTAGTTAGCTTCTAGCACAGTTAACCACCATTTTGTTCATCTGGATGGTTTTTTTATTTATTTGAACAACAGATTTTCCAACTGCACAAATTCCTCATTAGGCAACCTACACACACATACACACACACACACACACACACACACACACACACACCATGAACACAAAGTTCATGGCATCCGTGGCAACTTCTCCATAAAAGTTAGTGGTTCTTGGCTGCTATCCACATAGTGATGATTCATTTAGCCTCCATTCAGTAACTAACAGGTATAAGGATGTGACAAAGCGTTACCTGAAGGAGAAGGAGAGGAGATTCTGGCCCCCAAAAGGAAGGTGTATTAATATGGTTTCAGTGGCCAAGCACATCCTGCCCTTATATAATTTCATAGAATCAGAGTTGGAAGAGACCACAAGGGCCATCCAGTCCAACCCCCTGCTGAGCAGGAAACACCATCAAAGCATTCTTAACATATACCTGTCAAGCCTCTGCTTAAAGACCTCCAAAGAAGGAGACTCCACCACACTCCTTGGTAGCAAATTCCACTGCCGAACAGCTCTTACTGTCAGGAAGTTCTTCCTAATGTTTAGGTGGAATCTTCTTTCTTGTAGTTTGAATCCACTGCTCCGTGTCCGCTTCTCTGGAGCAGCAGAAAACAACCTTTCTCCCTCCTCTATATCAGTGTTTCTCAACCAGTGTGCCTCCAGATGTTTTGGGACTACAACTCCCATCATCCCTAGCTAGCAATACCAGTGGTCAGGAATGATGGGAGTTGTAGTCCCAAAACATCTGGAGGCACACTGGTTGAGAAACACTGCTCTATATGACACCCTTTTATATATTTGAACATTGCTATCATATCACCCCTTAACCTTCTCTTCTCCAGGCTAAACATACCCAGCTCCCTAAGCCGTTCCTCATAAGGCATCGTTTCCAGGCCTTTGACCATTTTGGTTGCCCTCCTCTGGACACGTTCCAGCTTGTCAGTATCCTTCTTGAACTGTGGTGCCCAGAACTGGACACAGTACTCCAGGTGAGGTCTGACATGTAGACATGCTGCCCCTGACACTGCCTTATATTTAAGCACTTCATAAACACATGTGCTCAATGTGCCTGATCTTCCCTCACACTGTTTTTCCAACTGCACTTCCCCCCCCTCCCAGCTCCACATTTTGTGTCCAGCTGGACACTAAAAAAACATTTAATTGACTACTGATCTACCGTGTTTCCCCTTTTTTAAGACACCGTCTTATTCTCTTTTTTACTCAAAAAAACACACGGTGTCTTATTTTCAGGGGATGTCTTGTACCTTAAGGCCTCCTCGGAGGGGCCAGGCAGCTGGTTCGGGGTGCTGCTGGGCGCTCTGTTCGGCGCTGCAGCAGCAGCCGGGTCCAGGCACCAAGGCAGCAGGCTGCTGGCTCAGCGCTCCGCCCGGGGCTGCTGGGTGCTCCTCTCTGAAGCGGCCGGTGGCGGGGCGGCAGGCAAAAGAAAAAAAAGGGGGGGAAAGAGGCCAGGCCGCTGCGCTCTGCTCTGCAGCTGCTGGTTCCGATGGCGCGGCGGCAGGCAAAAGAAGAAGAAAAAGAGGCCAGGCCGCTGCACTCCGCCTGGCGCTGCGGAGCGCTCCGCTCTGCAGCTTCCGGTTCTGGTGGCGGGGCGGCAGGCAAAAGAAGGAAAAAAAGAGACCAGGCCGCTGCGCTCCACCCGGTGCTGCGGAGCGCTCCGCTCTGCAGCTGCCGGTTCCGGTGGCGGGGCGGCAGGCAAAAAAATAATAATAAAGAGACCAGGCCGCTGTGCTCTGCCCGGCGCTGCGGAGCGCTCCGCTCTGCAGCTGCCGGTTCCGGTGGCGGGGCAGCAGGCAAAAGAAGGGAAAAAAAGAGACCAGGTCACTGCGCTCCGCTCTGCAGCCGCCGGTTCCGCTGGCAGGGCGGCAGGCCGCCTCGGGCAGGCAAAAAAAAAAGAGGCCAGGCTGCTGGCTCGGGCGCTCCCTGCGCTCCCTGCAGCAGCAGCAGCCGGTTCCAGGCCCCTCTGTCTGGCTGGGTCCCGCTGGCTGGCTGGGGCACTCGGCGGTCTCGTTCTACACGGCATGGAGGTATGCCTTATTTTCAGGGGGTGTCTTGTATTTCACTAATGGTAAAAAATGCTGCCATGGCTTACTTTCTGACTACGTATTAAAAAGGGGGAAACACGGTAGATCCGCCTCCCTACTCAAACGCTTTTAATTTGGTTCAAGGGATTGTTGTTGGTACATGCCTGTTGATATTTTAGTCTGTCCTCCTGCGCCTGCCCCCCCCCCCCCCGCAAAATGATGAATTATCACGGACTGTTCTTTTCAGTCACTACTGCATAATAGAATTCCATCGTTTTAGGAAGCTCTTTGGAACAATGGAAACCCTTCCACCGATTTGCCTCCTTGGTTGTTGGCACAAAGGGGTGATTAAGTAAGTTGCCGTAAATCAGAGCTAGTTTGCAGCTTGCTTCAGCTTGCTGGGAGATTTGTTGTGCAGGCCAGCTCAAGTTTTACTGAATGAGGAAGCAAGCGGTAACAGCAGCAGCATTAGCAACAGCCCCATGCTGCATGGAAATGCAGTGGTGTAGACTTACATCTGTCCTGCTTTGGTGTAAGAATGCCCCAAAGCCTGGTTGCCCATGCCACCTGTTATGTACTGAGCTGAATCCTAGAACAATAGGATTCAGAATCAGCGGGAGCTACCCAATCCAACTCCAGGTGGAAGTGAATCCGCAACCTGATTGGCCTGCTGGAGCAGCCAATCAGGCGGCTGGCAGAAGCGAATCTGCTACCTGATTGGCCTGTAGGAGCAGCCAATCAGGCTGCAGGCAGAAGTCAATCCACAATATAATTGGCCCACAGGTGTAGCCCTGAAGTAGCCAATCACGCAAGGCCCATTGTGTAAATAATGTATATAAGCAGATGGTTTTGGGAAAAGAGCCATTCTTCTTCTCCTCTTCTCCTTGATGACTATGAGCTGAATAAAGAGCATGAAAATCACTCTCGACTCCGAGTACATTTCACTGGCGACGAAGGTGGGATCCTGCTGAGCTGACTGCCACCACGCACTGCACCGCAGCACCGCCACCTGCTGCACCGCTGCATCGCACTGTGCATCCAGGCTTCAGCTCCAGGACCCAAGGAACCCAGAATGGCAACCGACAGCAGCTTCTCGCCATTCAAACCAGCATCAGGAGACTGGGAAGGGTACGCCGCCCGTTTCAACTTCCTCCTGCAAGCGAAAGAAGTCACCAACGATGCCATGAAGAGGGCGACATTCTTCAGCGTCTGTGGAGAGGAGACGTTTGAAATCGCCCGGGCTCTCCTTGCACCTAGAGATGTCGCTACCGTCTCTTACAAAACAATAATGGAACGGCTGAAGGAGCACTTCTCACCACAGCCCTCGGTGGTAGCTTGCCGAAATGCCTTCTACGCAAAGCGGCAAGCCCCGGGGGAAACCATAACTGGGTTTGTGACCTCCCTCCGCCAAGCCGCCCGGCTATGCAACTTCTCAGAGTTGGAGAACATGCTTCGTGACCGCCTCGTCGGTGGCCTGAGGGACGAGATGTTGCAACGACGCCTCTACGCCAAAAAAGACCTCACGTTCCAGATTGCTCTGGAGGAAGCCCTGGCAACCGAAGCCGCCGAGAGGTCAACGCAAGAGGCACGACCGGCCCCGCCATCCCAACCGAGGGTCTACCACGAAGACCTCACCGACGAATCCGAATCTGACAGGGAGGAAGTACACCGAGTACAGCGGCGCACTCAAGCAGCACACACACCACAGCAGCCTCGACGAGAAGGAGGGAACTGTGTAAGCTGCGGGGAGAACCACGAGAGGAGGACCTGTCGTTTCCGCAACGCAGAGTGCAGGCAGTGCAGAAAATTGGGACACATCGCCCGGGTGTGTCGGGCTCGACTCACCCGTCGACAAGCATCAGATGACCGACCCAGGAGCCCCAGGTCACACGGCACCATGCACCAAGGCAACTCGACGGAGATCACGGACTACCAGGTATTCCAGTTGCCCCATCCCAGCACAGAGAAAATTTATATAGAGGTACAGATAGAGGGAGCCCCATGCCGCATGGAGCTGGACACGGGTTCAACTCTATCCATAATCTCGGCCCGAACATTAAGGGAACTGTGCCCTAATGGGGGTCCCAAACTAAGGCCGGCCCCATTCACCCTCCGGGACTTCCAGAAACGTAAGGTCCCTACAATGGGGGTGGGGACCTTCAGGGTGCAATATCGAGGGCGAAAGCAACAATTGGACTTGCTGGTAGTTAAGGGCCCCTACGTTAGCTTACTGGGACTGGCATGGTTTGGACCTCTGGGGCTAGCCGTTACCGGGGTGAACCGCACTAGCTTACAAGTGGACGTGGACGCCATATGCAAAGAGTTTCCAGGGGTTTTCGATGGGGCATTGGGACGATATACAGGACCCCCCATTGCCCTACAGCTAGACCCCGCTGTACGACCCATCAGGCACAAGGCCCGCCGGGTCCCGTTCGCCCTGAAACCCCGCATAGACGAGGAATTGGACCGGCTCGTGGAGCAAGGAGTGCTGGAGCCGGTGCCCAACGCCCCCTGGGAAACTCCAATTGTCACACCCGTCAAGCCTAACGGTTCGGTCCGCATCTGTGCAGACTACAAATGCACCATAAACAAGGCTCTCACGGCCCATGCATACCCAGTGCCAGTGGTCAGCCATGTCCTCGCCACCCTGGCTGGGTCAAAAATCTTTGGCAAACTGGACTTGGCCCAAGCGTATCAACAGTTGCCTGTGGACGAAGCCACAGCAGAGGCTCAGACGATTGTGACGCACAGGTTATGTGTGGTGGCCGGGGATTGACAGAGCGATAGAGGCCTGGGTCCAACACTGCCAGACCTGCCAAGAATCCCGCCCGGATCCCCCAAGGGCCCCAGTCCAGCCCTGGGAGTCCGCCCGACATCCATGGTCACACTTGCACGTGGACTTCGCTGGCCCCTTCCAGGGAAAAACATTCTTCATAGTGGTGGATTCCTACACCAAATGGCTGGAGGTCGCACTGGTACCGTCCACTTCTACGGCGGCAGCCATCCGGGTACTACGTAAGCTTTTTGCAACCCACGGGCTCCCTGACACCCTCGTCTCGGACAATGGAACCGCATTCACGTCAGAGGAGTTCCAGACCTTCACAGCGCAGAACGCCATCCGCCACATCCGCTCAGCACCATTCCACCCTGCCACCAATGGCCAAGCGGAGCGCATGGTGCGGACCACCAAGGACAGCCTCCGCCGCATGACACAAGGGGACTGGGAATACCGCCTTGCCGCATTTCTTCTAGCACAGCACAGCACCCCAAGCACAACGACGGGCCGGAGCCCAGCTGAACTACTAATGGGCCGGCGCCTTGCAACTAGACTGGACCGACTTCACCCCGACAGAGCTCAGGATGAGGTAGTGGTGGGGAAAGGCAGGAACCCCCGGACATTTGTGGCCCAGGACGCAGTGTACGCAAAGAATTTTGGGGCAGGCCCAGCATGGGTACCCGCCACAGTCACCAAGGTGACCGGTCCCGTGTCGTACGAGGTACTAACGGAAGGGGGGCAATGTTGGCGCCGCCACTGCGACCAGCTACGGCGACGATTCCCAGGAGGAACCCGGGAGGAGAGCGGGACAGAGGGGTCCCAAGGGGACAGCAGGGCAGTGAGGCCTGTAGAGCGAGAGGGGTGGGCAGGGGAAGCAGAAGCAGTAGGCACAGAGGGGCGCCCCGAGGCTGGAAGGACACCGGAACCAGAGCCACAACCTAGTGGTTCAGTGGCGCCAGACCAGACAGCCCCGGCACAGCCAGCAGCCTCGGAACACGAGCCAGAACCAGAACCCCTGACCAAGGAACACCCCAGGCCACAACGCACACGGAGGCGGCCAGCAGACCTTGGGGACTACGAATGCAACTTCCCGGGCAGGACTGGAACTTAGAGGGGAGGGGTGTTATGTACTGAGCTGAATCCTAGAACAATAGGATTCAGAAACAGCGGGAGCTACCCAATCCAACTCCAGGTGGAAGTGAATCCGCAACCTGATTGGCCTGCTGGAGCAGCCAATCAGGCGGCGGGCAGAAGTGAATCTGCTACCTGATTGGCCTGTAGGAGCAGCCAATCAGGCTGCAGGCAGAAGTCAATCCACAATATAATTGGCCCACAGGTGTAGCCCTGAAGTAGCCAATCACGCAAGGCCCATTGTGTAAATAATGTATATAAGCAGATGGTTTTGGGAAAAGAGCCATTCTTCTTCTCCTCTTCTCCTTGATGACTATGAGCTGAATAAAGAGCATGAAATTCACTCTCGACTCCGAGTACATTTCACCACCTGTCCTCCATGTATAATTAATTAATAAATAGTGCAGTCCTTTACAGCAGGACTATTGACCCCCCCCCCCAGTATGTTGCTGGACTGTAACTCCCAGGATGCCCCAAAAGATGTTGAGCTTTTCTTTTTATAGGAAACTGCCCAAATTGAAATTGTTGATCCCACGGTTATTTGATTGAGCTGCCTAGGATCCAGGACAAAGCGCCACCTTTCAGAAATCCCCCCCCCAGACATCAATTCCACCATTGAAATCCTAGTACAGGCATCCCCAAACTGCGGCCCTCCAGATGTTTTGGCCTACAACTCCCATGATCCCTAGCTAACAGGACCAGTGGTCAGGGATGATGGGGGTTGTAGTCCAAAACATCTGGAGGGCCAAAGTTTGGGGATGCCTGTCCTAGTAATATCTGGACATATGGCAGCCCTACTTTACCATGGGCCATTTGGGCTGGGACCAGTGAGAGTACAACAGCATCTGACGGGCTACAAGTTCACCACCACGCCACCACTCTACCACCTTGATCGATGAGACTTCCTCCCAGGTAAATGTGAATTGGGTTACTTTGCATGTTAGAGTTCAGTCATAAGCCCGATTACTCAGAAGTCCCAAAGACTGCAATGAGATTTATGTTCAGCTGCGTATGCATAGGATTCTGCTCCTGATGAACGAGTGATTGTAGTAGCAACAACATCATCAACTATGGTCCCAATTCCACAAGCAGTCTCACAAGTTTATTGTAACAGCGGTAAGCGAAAACAGCTCTGGACAGAGCTAGCTTCACAGTGAAACAAGACTAATATTGCAGTTCTGTGAATACTTGGTTTTGTTCTGTTCAGGAAGGCTTACTTCCAGATAAGTGCGATAAGTGTAATTTCGTGAAATATTTCGAATGGGTTTGAAGCTAAGCATTTTCGAATTTTGAAGCTTTGGGGGTTGCTTTTAGAAACGGCAAAGTTTGATATTTATAGAACTCTGAGAGCACAATGTTAGCCTCACCCCCAGATAGCTATGTTAGGCACACCCAATGTTGCATCCATGACCAACATGACTTTTGACTGCTTCTTCGCACATGCACACACTCCAACCATCGCATGTGTGCTGTGTCACAAACTACTTCCCCCTGGAATTCTAGGCAAGCTGATGATGTGGCATGGGGTTGCGGGGGTTGCTGTTCAAGAAACATGCCAGAAAACACGACCAGGGATGACATCTTGTCTTCTGGACAGTGGCCAACATCAGCAAATGGCAGTGCCGACAAATTAGGCATCTTTGGAGTGTGATTTCAAGAACGATTTAACAGAAAATAGCGACGTATTTGCGGAAAGCAAGAATGGGGGGGTGGAAATCGCCCTATGAAATGGCTTTATTGTTCAAACTGTAACTTTTAAAAGGAACATTACCAAACAGACCTAGCGTTTTCCAGGAAGAAATAAACAGCAGCCAAGATTAATCTGGTGCAACCAGCAAGATCCCGCCACTTAAAGAGGTGTGCACCAGCTACACCCAGGCAGCATGTTGAAGCATGCAGCAAAACTCATGGTGACCTGGGGAATAGGCATGGCTACCCCCTGAGCAGGAACATGTGCCTGGCATCTACTTCAGGCCAAGCCCAACAGTGTGTGTAAGTAAGTAAGTAAGTAACATTTCTCATTTATTTCAAGTACATGGGGGTATAAAATTACAAAGGAGCAGCAAGGGCTAGAGTTGAGATGCTGAAGTCTGCACAGTGCCTTGCAAGAAAAAAGACACAGGGTGTTCGGTATGGCAGTGCACCAGCCGTGAGTAATGGATGTACCTGTGAAGATCGACTGGCCGCCAAGGAAGCACAGTGTAGATGCGTAGAACTTAGGGTGGCAGGAAGGGCAGTAAGTATAATCTATTATAAAATAAACAGCAAACGTCAGCATTTTTTTTTCAAGCTATACCATAAAATTCTACCATTTGGGCGAAACAAAATAATAAAAAAATTCCTTCCAGTAGCACGTTAGAGACGAACTAAGTTTGTCATTGGCATGAGCTTTTGTGTGCATGCACACTTCTTCAGATACACTGTATGTATCTGTGTGTATCTGAAGAAGTGTGTGCATGCACACGAAAGCTCATACCTATGACAAACTTAGTTGGTCTCTAAGGTGCTACTGGAAGGGATTTTTTAAATTTTGTTTCGACTATGTCAGACCAACACGGCTACCTACCTGTAACTACTACCATTTGGGCATAAAGGTTGCCAAGGTAAAGGGTAAAGGGACCCATGACAGTTAAGTCCAGTCGCGAACGACTGTGGGGTTGTGGCGCTCATCTCACTTTAAAGGCCAAGGGAGCTGGCATTTGTCTACTTCCACAGACAGTTTTTCCGGGTCATGTGGCCAGCATGCCTAAGCCGCTTCTGGCAAAGCCAAAGCAGCACACGGAAACGCTGTTTACCTTCCCGCCGGAGTGGTACCTATTTATCTGCTTGCACTGCATGCTTTAGAACTGCTAGGTTGGCAGGAGCTGGGACCAAACGACGGGCGCTCACCCTGTCACGGGGCCTCGAACCGCCAAGCTTCTGATTGGCAAGTCCAAGCGGCACAGTGGTTTAAACCACAGCGCCACCCGGGTCCCTAAAGGTTGCCAAAGTCTAAAGCTATTCCTTATGATCTTTCCCATCCTCTCTCAGTCTGATTAGGGGCAACTCTGTTTTTGCTGGACAACTCGAAATGAGAGCTGGTAGAAGTCGCCACAGATACAGCCATGTGACAGGGAGAGTGGGAGAGGAGGGGTGGAGACACCAACCTAGGCTGGTGCAATGTCATGAACTGGCCCTTGGCAATAGGGAAGGTAGCTGAACCATCTCATCCTAAGCCAGTAATTGGGAACCTGTAGATCCCCAGCTGTCGTTGCACTCAGTCTCCTGCCAGCTCCTACCAGCATGACTAATGATCAGGGAAGATGGTAGCTGCAGTCCACCACTGTCAGGGCCACAGGTTCCCCATCCCTGCTGGGCATCTTTGCCTCTGGGACCAATTCTAGGTACTAGTATTGACATTTAAGGCACCATATGGCCAGGGAATTGTGGGTCTCTCTCTCTCTCTCCCTCTCTCTCTCTCTCTCTCCCTCCCTCCCTCCCTCCCTCCCTCTCTCTCCAGTGGTCCCTCGACTTACGAACTTAATCCTTTCCGAATGCACATTCGTAGGTCGAAAAGTTCAGAAGTCGAAACGCGGTTTCCCATAGGAAAAAAAATATTTGGAAAAATTTGTAAGTCAAAAAAACCACATGGAAAAATTCGTAAGTCGAGGAAACTGCATTTAAAGCCGCCAACGGTTTCCGTTCGGATGTAGAAAAATTCGTAAGCGTGCGGCCATTTGTCCCATTTGTAAGTTGAAACCTACGGGTGTAGAGTAATTTGTAAGTCGAGGGACCTCTCTCTCTCTCTCTCTCTCTCTCTCTCTCTCTCTCTCTCTCTCTCTGTGTGTGTGTGTGTGTGTATAGTATGTATGTATGTATGTATGTATGTATGTATGTATGTATGTATGTATGTATATATAATTGGCCCAAGCGCCAATTATAGTGGAGTCAGCAGTCCATCACTGCATTGGACAAAAGTGGTAGCAGATAGGATCAGAGCCTTTACCACTATTTCCCCAGGCTCTGGAACTCCCTGCCTGAAGAGATAAGAACTGTTTCTCTCTGCCAAATTTCAGGTGGAGCTTAATTGGTGGCTTACTCTGTAAATTGTTAGTCTGATATTATTATTATTATTATTATTATTATTATTATTATTATTATTATTATTACTATATTTCAGAGTTGCTAATTTCCCACAACCTTCTTACCCACTTAATATCTTAAATAAATAATCTCAGTGATTGTTGTCCGTACTGAGAGAACTTAAATGAGGGTAGCCAACGGCAGTAGCTGCTTGCACCTTGCCAAAAAAAGGGTGGGTAAACGTATCATCAAAAGAGGACACGGGTGTGCATCGAGTCTGCATAGGCTAATTTATGTGTGTGGATGCAAATTTAGAAAGAATTACGACAATTTAAATAGAAACACATTCCACCATTGTGGGGAAGACTACAATCGGGTGACATGTGCACATACTTGGTCCAAGTGCTAGACAACTGTGGGTGGGCAACTTCCAAGGCCCTTGGTGGTCTCCCTTCTTATTGCCCTTTATCTTTAAACCAGATCCAGACCAGGCAACCTTTCAGTTTAGAGGTCGCCTTCAAACACAGGAGCCCCCCCCCCCTGGAAATTAGGACATACAGCCACCCAAAAGCCGGTGGGAAGTCTTAAGCCTTTGGAATGGCTTCAGTGACTGCTTTCTGTGCAAGCAGTGGTATTTGGCATTGGGTAAGAGAAAGCTACTTCTGTCTTCCCCAGTAGTGATGCTTTCTCTACGTCTTGTTTAGCAAAAAAAACAACCAACCATAGAATAAAGTTCAAGTGGGCCGCCTTGCATAACCTCCCTTACTTGAGGGCCGCGGTGGCACAATAGCAGCAGCTAGTTGAGTCTTAGGCCAAGCACAATGAGAAGACGAGCAATTTCAGTCAGGGACTGAAGTAGAGAGGCAAACAGCACCCCCTCCCTCAAGTCAAATCAAGTTATTTTTAGCACCTGAGGCAGAAAATCCCACTCTCAGTGAAATGTAACAATTGTAATGAACTGGAAGAACTAATGTTTGCTGCCCTTTCGTGATATCCCATATCAGCTGCCTGAAGTGGCTCTCTCATTCTGCCCAATGGTAGGGCTGGCCCCAATTTGCCCTGTGCCACCACAGCAGGCCTCTTGTTCCAATGAACTAGATGGTGCTAAGTCAACTTCCACCCAAGAATTCCAACCTTAATTTGGATTAATGATCATGTTGCCTGCTTCTGTACAACTGGGATAGGGAACCTGTGGCCCATAGCTGCCAAGTTATCCCTTTTTTTAAGGGATTTTCCCTTATGCTGAATAGGCTTCCTCGCGAGAAAAGGGAAAACTTGGCAGCTATGCTGTGGCCCTCCAGGACTCCAGCTCCCATCAGCCCCTGCCAGTGTATCCAATGGCCAAGGATGATGGAAGTTGTAGTCCAACAGCACCGGAGGGGGGGCAGGTTCCCCACCCCTATTGCATAACATTCACACCTGGATACAGTTGATGGCACAGACAGTATTTTATTATGACGACCAAAGGATTCCTCAACCACAAAGAGAAGCACTGCTCATGTTCCACAGGAAAAGAATTTTATTTAGTATTTTTTTAAAACAACTACGTAACATTTACTCTGATAAAAATATTTACAATATCCCCACGTTCCGGAAGGTTCCAAAAATATAAACACTCTACCTCTCCCTAGAGGATGAATGGATCATTCTCCTCAATAAAAAGAAAAACAGGAATACATTCATATTTCCCACTTTCTTTGTACTCAAGTAGTTTTACAAATAATAGACTTCTGAAACATTTTTTTTACATATCCATATAATATATATTTATATGTACACATTTATATTTATAACAGATTTTACAAATAAAGGCAACAACCGTGTACAAAAAAAACACCTTTTTTTGAAAACAGACAATAAAATAAATGGTCAAATACGATCTGCAATTCAGCATAGTGCATTCTAGCAGTTGGTGCAATAGTGTAAGGAGAATTCGTAGGACCGCAGAGCTCTATGAATGTCTCAGAACTACTCAGATGACACCACCATATGACATGGGTTATTATTACTGTTTTAAGTAGCCGAAATCAAATGGGAGTATTCACCAGTGCAGAATCTGCTCCATCTAGATGATGGTTTCTCACACTATTTGGTTTGGTGCGGCAGCACACAACTATGAGCACAGGAAAGTGTCCCGGGGAGGGGGGAGGGAACGTCTTCCACTGCGGCACTCCAGCAGTGAATATGGCAATCCAGTTGTGCAAACTTCACAGCCCATGCCAGACACAATCAGTTCCAGGGGAGCAGGGCAGAGGCTGTAGAACTAGGGTTATGACACACCAAAACAGCACATCTGGTAGTCTCCATCAAGAGCACT
Organism: Zootoca vivipara; assembly: GCF_963506605.1. Taxonomy (NCBI): domain Eukaryota; kingdom Metazoa; phylum Chordata; class Lepidosauria; order Squamata; family Lacertidae; genus Zootoca; species Zootoca vivipara. The sequence goes on along the minus strand of NC_083277.1, from coordinate 34,075,383 downwards.
CATGGCCAACAATGACACTGCCACCCGGGCAAGAGACCTGCTTTTCTTTCGCAGAGAGCATTGCTCATCCACTTCCTGCAGTTCTTATAAACTACCATCAAGGTCCAGCCTTAGGAGGATGCAACATAAGAGAGTAGCTTCAGGCAGCAGATGCTGGAGGGGAATCCCTCCAACTATCATTGTCTGTTTCTTCGATTTAAAATGTGCTCTAATACAAACTACTGGGGGCGGGGGGAGATTTATTCGGTTGGGTGTGTTATTTTCACTTTGGGGTCCTTTCCACCTGTACCTGCCCAGCCTAGACCAGGATCATAAGCCTGCCTCTTGCTTTAGTGCAAAAGTGCCATATATTCCACACCCGGTGAATTAGGTATTGCTCGGGGGGTGGGGGGGGACAGGACGAAGAAACAAAAAACCTTATGGGTTTCAGGGAAGTGCTTAGCATTGCCAGTTCTGCTACCGCAGACTGCAAGGGCTATCTGAGTAAGGCCTTCATCTCAGAAACTGTAACATTCCATATTATGTTTACATTGGTACCTGGAAGAAAGTTACAAACCCTGCTATGGGCATGCAACTCCCTTACATAACAGCCAGATCTTGTCGCCTTCAAGGACGGGGGACAAATTGAGAATGGACTTCAGAGAATATCACGCTGGTGACATCCTTGCAACAGAATAGGATCCATAGTAAAACAGCTAGTGGCAGGCAGCTCCCTTGTAAAAGTACCAGTCTGATCTGATCGGATCTGATTTTATTGTTTGCTTGCCAGAGCTGAACCGTGCCACAGCATGGATTGTTTATCTGTCCACTTCTTGGGGACAAGTCCCAGACATTCCTATCTAGCAGTTATGAGAAGCAATGCCTAGTGTGAGAAACAAAGAGGCATAGAATGCTCCTCAAGGATGCCCTCTCTTTTGTCACCATCCTTATCCAACAGCTCATGCTGAACAAAATTTCCAGGCAGAATCTAAAAGGAAAATGATGTCTGCAATTCAGGAGAAATGTGATGAGAATCCAGTCTCAAAATCTCCCTGAATTGCTTACTATGCTCTGCTAGCCAGTGACTACTAAAAGCAGGGCTGATCCCAATGCTTAAATTGCTATATATGTATGTGTGTTTGTGAGTGTTAAGTTAAAAGGTTTTGAATATTGGCAGCAGCAGGAAGAGGGGAAGCCTCTCTGTTTGAATCCAGCTCTTTTACTAAGCAAAGTTCTCATGAGAAGTACCACTTTTTTGTATTATTCACAAGAGTCTAAATCCACCTCTCTCTCTTTTTTAGTTTTCATTCACAGCTTTGAAATATAATCCTAGCCAACCAATTCAGGTCTTTCTTTGCAGATGGCAGAAAGGAAAACAAACAAACAAAAGCCCATCAACACATTTAAGGGGCGAGGAGAAGCAGCAAGAACCGGCTCCTTTGCATTACTAATTTGGGTTCATCTCTGAGGTTTTTCCTAAATTCTCTGGGCAGTCAAAGCAAGGGATGATTCAGCTTCTCTACATATAACATGATCAACGATCTCTCCCCTCCCCTCAGTGCTTCTCAGTTCAGCCACTTTAGGGTGTGTGTGAGAGAGAGACACAGGGAACCCTGAAATAATCACAAACTCATCCAGCAAAGGGGGAGAAAAATCTCAAGGAAAAGTCACTCCAAGTTTAGTCTTTGGTTTCCAAATTCAAAGGAGACATCTGCTTCAAAGCTTGAAGCAGAGCAGTAGAGTCCATGGGGGAGTGGGATGGTGCTGGAGAAGGGAGTTGCTGAGGCATTAGTAAAGGAGAAGAAATCTTATCTGGGTTCATTAACCCTGAAAGTGCTGCAGTGGAGGCTGGGAGGCCTGGATACAAGAGAGGCATAGAGGCCGGGTACCAGCACTTCTCCAGCATAGGCAGGTAGGCTGTCGCTGAGGGTGGAATCAAATAGAAAGGCAGGCACAGAGGAGGCTGGTGAGGGTGAGGGCCCAAGAAACTGCTTGGAGAGCCGAGCACATCGCTGCTAAAATGATCTTCGTCCTCCAACATTTCCATCCTGGTTCTTTTGGCTGGCGGGTCCTCAGTCTCTTGTTTGATAGAGCTGATTCTCTCCTGGACGGCATACTTGAGTTCAGCGTCCTTTTTAAAATATTGCTGGTCGGATTTGGAGTCGCTTTTCTCCAGCTCCCCCCCATATCCACTGTCTGTGTCTGTGTCGCTGCCACTCTGCTCTCCGCTAGAGTGGGCGAAAGTCCTCTGGATCACAGGCACACAGTTTTTCCCATGAGCCTCGGCAGCTTTGGTCAGAGCGCCAGACTTCTCCTTCAGTTCCGCAAGTTTAGGGGCAGCATCGCCAGGCTTCCTGCTGGTTCCACCCTGAAGAACCTCGGAGGCCATTCTGTGCAGGTGGCCGATGAGCTGGGAGGATTTCAGCTCCTTGCTGTTCTCGTGTTTGGCCACATACTGCAGCACTTCTTTGGCACACATTTGGAAACCGGACCGAAACACCTCCTGGCTGGAGTCAAGGCTCCTTGGGGGCAGCTCATCTGAGGAAACACCAGCAGAAGGGGAAAAGGTTTTTTTAAAAATGAATATATCAGAAAAGTTAAACCAAAAGTTATTATCATAACCATACAGCACAAGTTTATGCATGTTTACTCAAAAGCAAGATGTACTTCTGTTCAGTGCAGCTAACTCCAGCATGGCCAGCATGGAAAGGGTAGTAACCAGAGACTTTGTAAAGCCACCTATTTTGGGAACAGTACTGGAGAAAGACACCTTATTTCAGCTGAGTAGCTGTTTGAACCTGCAAGGGTGAAATTCAGGCTTCTCTCAAGTCGATAGGAAGACTTCCACTGCATTGGAATGTCTCTGTTGGTCTAACAGGAGCCTTTGAAGCACAGCAAACAAACATAACAGGAAGCAAACTAGTTCTTATCATGCAAGACTCCAGTGTGTTGGGTGAACCGTGGAATGAAAATAAACCGCTTGAGGTTTCGGTCAGCTTCAGTGTATGTTACAGCCCATGAAGTGCCCAAGCCACTACAGACTTCAGCGAGGGCAGGTCAACTTAACTGCAGACAAGTTGATATAGTAACACCCACGACACTCACCCCTTGTAGCGTTCTGCACTAACTACAGCTGCAATGTCAAGAGCAGTTTGCTGCATAGACCTGCCCCCATCACATGGTGACATGTTTGGGCCTTGTTTGGCCGTTCCTGGTGGCAGCTCGCAACAGCACAGAGCCAAGATTAGGAGCCTGTGGTGTTTGGGGCCATATCACCTAAACCAGCATGGCCAGGAATGACAGAAGCTGAAACCCTCCAACATCTGGAAGGCCGCAGGCAACACATCCCTGGCATAAAAACTGTCCACATATCAGTGGTAATTTGCATGGTAAGCAACTCTGAATGCAACAACTTTGTGACTTTGCAGAGGGAGGTGTGGCTTTTACATTGTAAGCCAGGCATAGGCAAACTCGGCCCTCCAGGTGTTTGGGGACTACAATTCCCATCATCCCTGACCACTGGTCCTGTTAGCTAGGGAATGATAGGAGTTGTAGTCCCAAAACATCTGGAGGGCCGAGTTTGCCTATGCCTGTTTTAAGCTGTATAGAAATGGGGCAGAAAGTGTAAAGGAGGAGAAGACAGGGCTTATCGGAGAAGAAGCAAAGACTTGGGTAGGGGGAAGTTAAAGGGCAGCAGAAGGCACAGAATGACATTATGCAGGAGAAGAATGAAGTGGGGGAGGGATCACTCAGAGGTGTAGAAGCTATTCCAGGCTTCTAGGTTGCTGGAACACCATGTTGGGAAAAACTGACCCTGTCAGAAATCCAACTCCTGACATGAAGGTGATAACAGCAGTTGGCAACTGAACTTTTTTTAAAAAAAAACCTGATCGAATTTAAAATAAAGAGCTAGTTTTATATGAAAAGGGCAAAGGATAGGGACAAGTTTTATATACTTTCGATAACACAAGGAAGAATTAGAGCTCTCTTCCCCCGGAACAGTTCTACTGAAATCCACAGGACTGCTCTGATGCATGCATGATTAGCTGAAGAGGATTTGGAAGACATTAGCAAGAGTATAAAAAGTGCGAGGAATAGAGTCATCGCAATCTCCAGGAGCTTTCCTGGTCAGGGTAACAACAGCATGGTCAGAGTACTCACCAGCATGTAGACCTTTTTGGAGGGCAATGATCTGCTGCTGCTGTTGCTCAATGAGACTGGTTAGTGCTTTCACGTGCTTCAAGGTAAGTTCAAGAACCACCGCCTTTTCCAAGTGTCCTAATGTCTGGGAAGGGAGAAAAATGGCTCATTTGAGGATGGCTGGAAAGGGAAGGAGCCTAAACACAAGACTGATAACCGATTGGGCAGTTTAGGGGGTAGGGAGCTTGTAAGGATGTGAATGGGTCTAAGCTTGACGTGACACTCATTTTTATTCTGACTGACAGCTATTTAAATCCATATATTATATAAGTTAAAAAGTATAATATTTAGAAAGGGCTATGGCCATTTTTTGTGTCCCCCCCCAAAAAAAAGTGTGTCTGCATAATAAACACAAGTTTTATGTATCTGCCCTGCTGGCACCTCAGTCGTAAAATGAGGAATTCCAACATAAGGTTTTTCTTTTGCTGTGACTAAATAGGGCAAAGCAAATAGTTGAAGCAAGGCAACACTGGTATCCCAAACAACCCTGAATAATAATTTAGACAATCTGCCTGCCATTTTTTAAAAAATAAATAAATAAATAGCAATGCCGTTCTTAATACCACAGAATGGGTTGCTTGGAGCTGTGGTCTAAACCAGCCTTCCCCAAACTGGTGCCCTCCACATGTGGCTGGATTCCAACTCTCACAAGCCCCAGCCAGCATGACCAATGGTCAGGGGTGATGGGAGTTGGAGCGCAATAGCTTCTAGATGGGCACCAGGTTGGGGTAGGTTAGCCTAAAATGAATTCACCTATCTGAAACCATGGGGTCTAAAGCAAAAACATAACGATATGGAAAGGGGTCACTAGCAAATCCACATTAAAATCTACCCAGTAAGCTCCAGGGAAAAAAATATTTTATCTAATCCCTGTTTAATTTAATGTGTCATCTGGTCCAGTCCATGCATGCATGTTCTTGAGAAACTGATCTCATTGGAAACAAAACCAGGAGACTCCAAGTGACAATCCAAACCCTGAAATGCAACCCTCTCCAGTTGAATCTGCAGCACTCCAGAAAACCTCTAGGTGGCACTTTCACCTGCACAAAGATCCATTAAACCCAACATGCTCCCCAAAAGGAAGATGATTTTGGGCAGTGGCCAGATTTTCACTTACTGTAAGTTTGAGATGTTCTGGTAAGAGATCTTTCAGCTGGGCAATGCATTCATTAATCCTATCACGTCTTTTCTTCTCTATCAGTCTGTGGGGCAGCTTATAGGTCTCCTGGAAGTCAAAAGGGGAGAAAAACAACTGCATCACTCCAAATGAAAAGTGATTCTTAAGCGCTATGGAGACAACCTTTTCTCAAGGGCTCTAAAACATAAAGCTGCACAGCCATAAAGGGGGGGGGGGAGGAAGAAACATCTCCTTAAGGCAGAAGCAAAATCCTCCAAGTACCACAGAGTTTATATCAGAAAATTTATGCATTTTGATCATGCCCAGAAAAGTATTTTATACAGCTACAACTAATGGATTATTTTAGGTTATGACAAGGAAGTAAATCTTATCTACTAAAATTGTTTTTCCTTAAAAAGAAAATCTTAACAGTGTCGTCCCACCTTTAAAAAATATATTTCCTCAAAAAGAAAACACAAAAAACCAACCACGTTTGTGCACACTGGGGTGGTGTTGTTTTTTGTAAAAGAAACACACCAAGCTTCTTCATATATATTTCACAGGACAACTTCCTTATATTCGAACCCAAACTGTGCATTAAACCATCTCAAAAGTGGGCAAAAACCGAAGATGCCAACAAGCAAAAAAGGAAAAGGAAAGAAAAATGCTTGTATTTACCTTGCTGTCCTCACCCCTTTTTATCCCTCTTCTGGGCTTGTAAACTTGATAAATATGAGCGAAATCCAACCTGCAGAGGACAAAATAACGTCATATCACTCATAACCAAGGGGACAACCATCTCCCCCTCCCACACGGAGCCCCAGAACCTACTGAAGCCCGTAGGTGCCATGTGGGGCGGAATTCGGAGGCTACTAATGCGGACCCAGACCGACCGGGTGGGCTCGGAAAGCGAATCGCAGCGCAAGCCCCGGCACGCCTGCTGGCCAGCAAACCGCGTTGGCTTCCGTGGGACTTAAAATCCCGGGTCAGCGCGTTTGAGATCGCAGCCTTGAAATATTTATCAACAAATCTGCCCGTGATATCCTTCCGTAGCGGCACTTACCCTGACATTTCGCTGCCCTCCAGAGCTGCCAGCTTGCCCAGGCAAGGTGGTGGTGGAGGGGGAGGCTGAGCGCTGGGGATCCTTTCCATTTAAACCGGCTTGCTTTTTCTTTTCTTTTCCAACAACCCAAGTTCTCTGCTGGAAGTAAGGTGGAGGCTGGCAAGCTAGTTAGCTGGCTGGCAGGCACACTGCTCCGTGTCAACGCGAATCCAGTGACTGAGCCGGGATGTTCCCCCGCGGACGCGCCACCTCCAGCAAACGGTGCGCGCCTGGCACCCAAAAAAGAAGCGGCACCGGAAGAGCGCAGCAGATCAGCTAGCGGCGTCGGCTGCTGCTCTTAGTTGCTCATGTCCTCCTTCTACTTGGCAGCGCTGGGCGTCTGCACCGGGTCGCGCGGGAGCTGGCGAGCTGAGGAGTAATTGGAAGGCTGCAGGCTGGGTTAAATGTGAGCGAGTGGGTGGACTGGAGCTACGTGTTCTACCCTGTGACTCCGGGCACGTCTGGCTGCTACCGGAGGGAGGGACAGACCTGCCTTCCCCTCCATCACATGAGCCTCACGTGTTGGACAACGCTTCAGCCTCTCCCGAGGCCCCCGCCCTCGCCGCTCCCAGCCACACAAGCAGGCGAAGCCGCCGCCGCCGCCAAAACGTGATAGGGTGATCCCTCTCTCTCTCTCTTTCTCTCCCTACCCCGGCCTGGCTCCTCTCCTGCTGTCGGCTTGGGTGCGCGCGTGCGCGCGCGCAAAAAGGAGAAGGAGGCGGGTGAGGGAAGCCAGGCTATCCTCGCACATGACGGGGCGAGGAGGCGGCGGAGAGGTGCAAGGGATCAGATGCTCCCTAGTGGGGTGGCTAAGCGCCGATCCACAAGGCACTTCGCACATGCTCAAAGACTTCCTTGATCGGGACCTTCCCCATAGCCCCCAGTACGAACCTGCGTCCTGGAGAGTCCTGGCGCGGGTTGGGAAGCTCAGCCCTGCTCTTTTTTGCCTTTGCTCCATTTAGCGCTGCAAGGTGAAACTTACACAAAATAAGGAACAGCTGAACTGTGAAGTGCAGTGGATAGAAAGAGAGAGAATGTATGCATCTTAGTTCTAAGGAAGGTCCAAGACTCGGATCTGCTTGGCAGCTATGCTTTCCCTATTGACCCCAAGTGTGCGTGTGTGTGTGTGTTTGTGGTGCCACTGGTGGGCAGGCTGGGCTCTGCCCATGTTTGACTATAGATCTCAAGACTGAGTCTTGGCATTAGGAACATTTTCCAGGGTTGTGCCCTGACTCAAATCTTAATAATGAGGTTTTCTCTTGAGCTGGTGTGATCTTCAGGAACACAAAGTCTCTGATCCGCCCAGGTTACAGGTACTTAAAGATACACTAAATATTTTCCATAACAGAGCACACTTTAGTTTCAGCAGTGTGTGTGTTTGATTTTCATCAGGTTAAATAGCATAAAAGGGAAGGGCTAAATCATTGTAACCAAGCAGCACAGGCCAGGCCTGAATTTGTGCACCCTATCACTGCTTTTTACAGTGAATAAATTGTTGTTGTTTAGTCGTTTAGTCGTGTCCGACTCTTCATGACCCCATGGACCATAGCACGCCAGGCACTCCTGTCTTGCACTGCCTCCCGCAGTTTGGTCAAACTCATGTTCGTAGCTTCGAGAACACTGTCCAACCATCTTGTCCTCTGTCGTCCCCTTCTCCTAGTGCCCTCAATCTGTCCCAACATCAGGGTCTTTTGCAAGGATTCTTCTCTTCTCATGAGGTGGCCAAAGTATTGGAGCCTCAGCTTCACGATCTGTCCTTCCAGGGAGCACTCAGGGCTGATTTCCTTAAGAATGGATAGGTTTGATCTTCTAGCAGTCCATGGGACTCTCAAGAGTCTCCTCCAGCACCATAATTCAAAAGCATCAATTCTTCGGCGATCAGCCTTCTTTATGGTCCAGCTCTCACTTCCATACATCACTACTGGGAAAACCATGGCTTTAACTATACGGACCTTTGTCGGCAAGGTGAATAAATAAGAAAGCCTATTATGGATCTCCTTCATCCCATCTAATTTGGTACCACCGTAAGTGGCCAAATGGCTACCTGCTTGCACCTCCCATTGAATGACTAATTCTGTTTAATAGCATTTATAACAGTGAGCAACAGCAAAGTCCCCTCTCATTTGAGATACCATTTTTTGACATGTGCCTCCACCACTTCGCCCAGTATAGATGCAGAGTTGATACAGGACTAGCTTGCACTTTTTCTTGAAGAAAGGCAGCAGTAACAATGTGTTGAGAGGTCCTACAGTGTGCTTTAGGTGCAAAATTTAAGACAAACATCCATTTGTTCCTGGTGAATTTTTTAAGCCTTTCATAAATGTAAAGATAGTGCTGCTGTTGGATAGGCCCTTGTCCCTGAGGAGTCCCACCTTTATAGAAACATAAGTGTTGAATTCAGTTTAGGAAAATTCAGCTACATTATTGATACATTAATCCCAAAGGAGCTTATATTAAGATGGTGGTCCAGATGGCTTCAGAGAGTGAAGTCCCCCCCCTCCTGCTTGTCTAGTGTCTTATCGTCTGAGAGCAAGCATAGTTCAGTACAGAATTGACCTGAGAATCCCCCAAACCACACAAACTACAAGCTTACTGTTATAGATGCCATTAAATGAAATGAATGTTTCAAGGGGCAGTACAGCTGGGACCCTGATTGGTCACTTAGGGCCACTGTCAGGTCAGATGAAAGAAATCCATAACCCTGTACATCTTTGCTGTTGAAAAAGTCCCCCTTAACTTCGTGGAACTTACTTCTGAGTCAACATGCATAGAAGTTGAGCTGCATTGCTTCATCTCACAATTTCCCCTTTAAAGAGGAAAATAAAGCTTGTAATGATTTACCTCTTTGGCTTGCCGTGAGAATGAAGAAGTTTGAGGGCCAAAGTCCTTGTTAGGTTAAGTGTGTGGCTCTTGTTTCTTAGAATGTGGTGGGCACAAACGAGTTAACTGCCCTCTCCTTACTGCAGACCATGTCTGAGTCACCCTACTTCTGAGTCCCCACAGGCAAGCTGAAACTGGTAGGAGCTGTGGGTGGGGCTGGCCGGCCCTGCCATTAGCCAAAAGTGAGTCAGTTGCCCCAGGCAGCAGATGCCGTGGGATAGCAGTGGCACGGCTTGCCCCCCCCCCCAATTTTGTTTTGATGTTGTATTTTTATGTTGTGAACCGCCCCGACATCTGGAGATGAAGGGCAGTGTACAAATTTAATAAATAATAAAAACCTGTCTCAGTGGGCTGCTTGCACTAATTAGTGTGTGTGTGTGTGTGTGTGAGAGAGAGAGAGAGAGAGAGAGAGAGAGAGAGAGAGAGAGAGAGAGAGAGAGAGAAGTAGCCGTTTATTACCAGTTTTATGATGCAGGTTCAGAGATGCAGGATGCACACATACATTTAAAATGCATGGCTCCCTTCCCCAAGAATCCTGGGAACTGTGGTTTGTTAAGGGTTCCGGGAACTGCAGCGTTCCCTCTGTGTATCAGGGTAAACTACAGGTCCCAGGATTCTTCAGGGGAAGTCAGGCGCTTTAAAAGTCTCGTGTGCAGGCAGCCGCATTGAAGGCAGATCAAGCTGGCTGCACCTGACTTTAATGCACATTTAACTTATTCATACCAGAGGGAGTAACCCTGGGTGGAGGCAAGGACACCTGTAAACTGCACCAGGAGGAATCTCTCTCCTTTGGCATGCCTTGTCTCAAACCTTCCCACAAGCAGCAAGCCAAACAAGGAGGCAGGAGGACCCTGGGTAAACTGCAGCAGAAACCTTTGCCCATAGCTGCCAAGTTTTCGCTTTTCTCACGAGGAAGCCTATTCAGCATAAGGGAAAATCCCTGTAAAAAAGGGATAACTTGGCAGCTATGCCTTTGCCATTCACTGAATGAGGCTGGCTCCCTGAGATTATGGCAGCTCTCCAGCAGGAGCAGAGGCAGGCCATGCTACATCTGTTCTTAGTTCGTTTGGCTCCTGTAATAAGAATAAAAAATATTGCACTTAGTTTCAATCTTGTAGTTGAGAGTTTCATAACGTGTAACACAGGGATGGAGAAACCTTCCATCCTGAGGGCCAAATTCCTTTCTGAGTGACCTGCTGAGGGCCACATGACAATGGCCAGCAGCAAAAGCGGACAGAGCAATGCATGTAAATGTAGGTCACTTTCCACAGAGACTCACACATTTCTCTCTATCTTCTGCTCAGACAAGCAAGAGGCAGAGCTCATTTCAGCAAGGCAAGAACACTTGTAGTGACACGGGTGCAGCCTGGGGAGAGTGCTGAGGGCAGACAGAGAGGCCTGCCCTCAGCCCTGTAGTAGAGGATTATGGGAAAGACCTTCAGCTGAGACCCTGGAGAACCACTGCCAATCTTGAGTATACACTACCAGGTTAAATGACAAGCCGTCTGATCTGACAGAAGGCAAATTCCCATGTGAAACTTTGCCAGATCAGGCCACATCGGTCTTTCCCTCTGTCCCTTTGCAACTCTTTGCCTCTAGCCTGTATTGAAAAGCCACTTTGCCAGATGCACGAGGGAAGTCCAGTGCTACACATACCCTGCAGACTAACCCCTCCTTCACCCCATTGACTTCAATGGAAACAAAGGTCCGTGGCAGGATGCTGCAACCTCTGGGCTCCCAGAGGTTGCAGCATCCTGCCAAGGAACCTTTGTTTCCGTTGAAGTCAATGGGGTGAAGGACGGGTTAGCGATGAGAGTGAAGGAGATGCTACTGGTGTGACTAAACCACAGCATGGGGAAGGAATGTGTTCTGGCCGTGCAATGGGGCTGCCAAGTCAGTGGTCGATTGAGTTCATGCGACATTCGGGGCACGGAAAGAAAAGCCAGGGAAATGTGTAGGGTGTGTTTGTGTGTGTCTGCCTGTCCTTCACCTCAAAAGCAACCCCAGGGCAGGGTACAATAAAATAGGATTAAAACCACAATAGCAACAAGAAAAGTAGAAACATCTAAGACCTAAGAATGAAGCAATTTCTTGCGCATATAGTCAATTGACAGCGCAGCTTCCAGATTTCTTGTTTTCAGCTCAGCTTGTGTTGCTTGAGTCTTGGGTCCACCTCTGAAGCACTCAACAGAGAGGATCAAAAATAGCTGTAGTTAGAGGAGTTTGCCTTAGCATGCTGGTAAAGGTTAAACATGTTGGTGAAAGGTAAACACGGTTACGTTTTGCACTTGCAGCAAAATTTGCCTTCATTAAGTAACCTGCATAGGAGCTGAGGACAGACAAGGAGCTGTGCTTTGATCTAGCAGTTGATTATTTACATGTCTCATTTTCGCATGCAGAGGAGCTTGCGATGCAATTTGTTTTGATACTGTGGCAAGCTCGGATTGATGGGATTGCCTGTCACATTGCTTAAGAAACAAATGCTTAACACAGTAACTATTTTGCAGCACCTCATTAGGAGAAACGAAATCAAGACCAAGCAGACTACTGTACAAAGCTGTCTGGAGGCAGACCAGCTTAAAGATCAGGAGAATGGTGTTCAAAGTGGGAGACCCAGCAAGCCTGAATTATATTGGGGGGGGGGTCTATTAAGAAACAGCAGCAGCAGCATATTTCAGGTAGAAGCAGAGTTTCTTCTGCCAGTTTTCTCTGAGGATCTAATAGCTCTTAGAAAAGGAAGTTAAGTATAGCCACACCTTGCAAATGGGTATAATTTCAACGAGGAAATCATTTTGCCTTTCAGAGGCTGGAATGTTTTTCAAAAGTGTGTTTAACAAGGTAACATCTGGTCAGTAGATGGAAGGTGAATTTGCTAGATAAGATAATAGAAATTCAGCACAGATGATTTGCCAAAGGTTTTCGTGACTCCTTAACGGAATCAACCTGCTGCAGCCAAAGGTCAGCAAATGCCATGCTAGAAATGGGACGAGAGATATTAAGAGAGGATGGCGAGAGAGGATTAATCTCAAAATGTGAAAAATACAACTGAAGTATTACCCCGGGGTCACTAACGGGTGCAATGACACTGCTGCCTGAGAAGCATCGGAGGCAGCTTTGCCCTGGCTCTCTGGCCCCTTCATCATGAGGCGGCAAGAGGTTACCTTTCCAACCCCTGGAAAGTACATAGAGCTGGAAGGGAGAATGAGGAGAATTATTTTCTTTCCCACTTTCTGTTTCAGTTCTGTGTGTTTGTCCAGGCTCAGCGTTGTGTACCCCTGCATGTAGGCATGTGCACTAGGGTGATGACTTTTTTACAACCTCATTTCCCTGTATCATAATTTGATGAGCTTTCATTAAAGATTAGGTATAATCTTACTTTCAAAGAGATTTGATTTAAAAAAAAACCTCACGCACAAAATGATTTTAAAAAATTTATTTATCAGTTTTTTGACCATTTTTGAAGTCACTGTAAGCAGATATAAAATTGAACCCAAGCTTTAGAGTCACATATATACAACAACATTATAGAGGGTCATCAAACACACAAGGAAGCTTTTTTTAGCTGCAGTAACAGTATAGACGCCGCTAGAGGACGATGTTTTGCTACCTCTCCTGTAGGTTCTTTTCCCAGCATGCCTGGCAGGGTCTGCTGGCTGAGTTTTGAGGTCCCAAAAAGGGGCTTTTACCTTGCGCAGGTGTGACATTTGTTTAGCCTATGTTGCTAAGAACACTCCCCATTGTGGAATGTGGTGGTGTGTCCAAATTTGATACGAAAATATATATAGAATTGTTAATACAATTTTATGAAATGGTAAAACGGCATACAAAAAAAAATCAAAAATGGTTTGTGCGTGACCTTTTTAAATATTTCAATGGAATATACCACATTTTAGTTATTAATAGGCAAAAGTTCATCCATTTGTGCTACAGGAAATAATTTTGGAGAATAAAAATGAAAAAGTCATGACCCTAATGTGCACACATGTACAACCCCTTCGCACTGATGCCAAATGGGCAGCTGGTAGGAAGCATGTTAGCATGCAGCAAGAATGGCTGGAAGATGTGATCACATTTGTGAACATGTGGGTAGGTGGGTTGTCTTTTACAGATACGCATCAACTGTAGGACCAACAGAGCTGTAATTAACGGGTTTGGCATCCATATAGATACACTGTGTGAGCGACAGAAGTTGTCTGTCTTAAGCGCATGTTGATGTCTATCTCAGTGCCCGGCATGAACCACCATGCAGCTGCTACTCAGTTCTGAAAGATAGAGGCTTTTTACTTGGCAGCCACAGACGAAAAGTTGGAGGAGGTCAGGACTCTACACAAAAATTCCTCATAGTGCAGTTGCAAAAACCCGGTGTGTTTTTATATATGCAAATTAGGGATGTTTGCATAACATGCTTTAATGTGGTTGCAAAATCTTGAGTGGGTATGTTTTGCAGAATTTGGAATTTTCTCTCCCCCCCCCCCAATTTTCTCTTTTCATTTTTGTCGGTCAAGGATTGGGGAATAAAGATTGAAACTCTGGATGGAAGGACTTGTGGCAATCGGGGCATGAGGAAAGGGCAACAGAGACTGATGTCATGGAATACATCAGAAAGCAGAGTGGATGCTGATGGCCATAGGATGAGAGGGAGCAAATAGCCTTAGTAGTCCAGTTTCTCAAAATTTATACCCGTGTCATTATCTTTAATAATAATAATTATTTAGTTTTATAGCTTGCTTTTAAGTCAAAGCCTCATTAACAAGGCATAATAATAATAATAATAATAATAATAATAATAATAATAATAATAATAATTTATTATTTATACCCCGCCCATCTGGCCAGGTTCCCCCAGCCACTCTGGGCGGCTTCCAACAAAACAGAAATTCTAAAATACAGAAATCCATCAAACATTAAAATACAGAAATCCATCACACATTAAAAGCTTCCCTAAACAGGGCTGCCTTGAGATGCCTTCTAAAGGTCTGGTAATTGTTGTTCTCTTTGACCTCTAGTGGGAGGGCATTCCACAGGGTGGGTGCCACTACCGAGAAGGCCCTCTGCCTGGTTCCCTGTAACTTGGCTTCTCGTAGTGAGGGAACCGCCAGAAGGCCCTCGGAGCTGGACCTCAGTGTCCGGGCAGAACAATGGGGGTGGAGACGCTCCTTCAGGTATACCGGACCGAGGCCGTTTAGGGCTTTAAAGGTCAACACCAACACTTTGAATTGTGCTCGAAAACGTACTGGGAGCCAATGTAGGTCTTTCAGGACCGGTGTTATGTGGTCTCGGCGGCCGCTCCCAGTCACCAGTCTAGCTGCCGCATTCTGGATTAGTTGTAGTTTCCGGGTCACCTTCAAAGGTAGCCCCACGTAGAGCGCATTGCAGTAGTCCAAGCGAGAGATAACTAGAGCATGCACCACTCTGGAGAGACAGTCAGTGGGCAGGTAGGGACTCAGCCTGCGTACCAGATGGAGCTGATAAACAGCTGCCTTGGACACAGAGTTGACCTGTGCCTCCATGGACAGCTGTGAGTCTAAAATGACTCCCAGGCTGCGCACCTGGTCTTTCAGGGGCACAGTTACCCCATTCAGGACCAGGGAGTCCTCCACACCCGCCCGCCTCCTGTCCCCCACAAACAGTACTTCTGTCTTGTCAGGATTCAGTCTCAATCTGTTAGCCGCCATCCATCCTCCAACCGCGTCCAAGCACTCACACAGGACCTTCACCGCCTTCACTGGTTCTGATTTAAAAGAGAGGTAGAGCTGGGTATCATCAGCATACTGATGGACACCCAGCCCAAACCCCCTGATGATCTCTCCCAGCGGCTGCATATAGATGTTAAAAAGCATGGGGGAGAGGACAGAACCCTGAGGCACCCCACAAGTGAGAGCCCAGGGGTCTGAACACTCATCCCCCACCACCACTTTCTGAACACGGCCCAGGAGGAAGGAGCGGAACCACTGCATGACAGTGCCCCTAGCTCCCAAGCCCTCTAGACGGTCCAGAAGGATGTTATGGTCGATGGTGTCAAAAGCCGCTGAGAGATCCAGCAGAACAAGGAAACAGCTCTTACCTTTGTCCCTAGCCCGCCGGAGATCATCGACCAGTGCGACCAAGGCAGTTTCAGTCCCATGATGAGGCCTGAATCCTGACTGGAAGGGATCCAAATGGTCCGCTTCTTCCAGGCGTGCCTGGAGTTGTTCAGCAACCACTCGCTCAATCCCCTTGCCCAAGAATGGAAGATTTGAGACTGGGCGATAGTTGGCCATATTGGCCGGATCTAAAGATGGTTTTTTAAGAAGCGGTTTAATAACCGCCTCTTTCAGCGGGTCTGGGAAGGCTCCATCATGGAGAGAAGCATTTACCAACCTGTGAAGCCCATCGCCCAGCCCTTCCCAGCTAGCTTTTATAAGCCAGGATGGGCAAGGATCAAGGAGACAGGTGGTTGGTTTCACTCGTCCAAGCAGCCTATCCACATCCTCGGAGGTAACAGATTGAAATTGATCCCACAAAACTTGACTAGACAGGACTCTAGCACTCCCCCGCCCTGGCCCTGCTCCCATGGTGGAGTCTACCTCTTCCCGAATCTGAGCGACTTTATCTGCAAAAAACTTTGCAAAAGCATTGCAGGAGATCCTGTGGCCCATACTGGGCCCGGATGGAGCAGGTGGTTCCGCTAAATTGCGAACCACCTGGAAGAGTCTCCTGCTGCTGTTTTCTGCAGATGCGATGGAGACGGTGAAGAAGGTCCTCTTCGCCGTCGCCATTGCCACTTGGTAGGCTCGAAGTTGAGCTCTAGCCCGTGTCCGGTCTGATTCAAAATGAGTTTTCCGCCACCGGCGCTCTAGCCGTCTCAACGACTGTTTCATCGCCCTCAGCGCCGGGGAAAACCACGGGGCTGTCCGGGCTCCATGCAATCTGAGAGGGCGCTTCGGAGCCAGACAGTCAATAGCGCTGGTTAACTCCGCATTCCAGCGGGCCACCAGGGAATCAGCTGAAAGGCCATCGACATGGGATAAAACATCCCCTACCACTCTCTGGAAGCCAATTGGATCCATTAAGTAGCGGGGGCGGACCATCCGAATCGGTCCCACCTCCCTGCAGAGGGGAAGGGTTGCGGAGAAGTCCAGTTGCACCAGAAAGTGATCTGACCATGGCACTTCTTTTGTTTCGCTTTTACTTAATGTCAGATCACCAGCATCCATAGAGGTAAACACCAAGTCCAAGGCATGTCCGCGGCTATGAGTTGGGCCAGACTTATTCAGGGACAGCCCCATGGTGGCCATGCTTTCCACGAAGTCCCGAGCGGCTCCTTGTAAGGTCGTGTCGGCATGGATGTTAAAATCCCCTAAGACAACCAAGCTAGGTGTCTCCAGGAGCACATCCGACACGACCTGAAGCAGCTCGGGCAGGGAATCCTTGGTGCAGCGGGGAGGTCGGTACACCAAAAGGAATCCTGTTGCCCAACTTCCAGAACATGCACTCAGAAAACTCAGTCTTACCAATAGAACGCCTGGTGCAAACTAATGACTTCCTAAAAATCACTGCAACCCCCCCCTCCCCGCCCAGATGGCCTGGGTTGCTGTGCATAAGAGAAACCTGGTGGGCAAGCAGCGCCAAGAACGGGTCCATCGGCTTCATCCAACCAGGTCTCTGTCACACATGCCAGGTCAAATCCTCCATCCACAATCAGGTCGTGGATGGCAGTGGTCTTATTCATCATCGACCTGGCATTGCACAGCAGCACCTTCAGGTCATGTGGGTATCCCTTGCTGATTCCAATATCCGTCCGGTCAGGACCAGACCCGGAGGCAGGGATAGTCCTCAGACAACGACTAAGTCTGCCTCCTTGGTAATGACATGGTCTGGTCTTAGCGTAACTCCTCCTCCTACCCGTGACCACTGAGATCGGTTGTCCCAGTACATCACCCCCTGTGGAATCTGCCCCAGCCATTTTGCTTGCTGGGACCCCCTCCCGGGCAGCCCTGACCCCTCCCCTTAAAAACAAAATAAAACCTCTGTAAAAAACAGCAAAGAACGGAACAAAGGAAAAACACAAAAAACACAATAAAACAATAAAACCAAAAACAATAAAAATTACAAATACACTAAAATTTAACAGATTCCCACACCCAACTAAAAATCCCTCCCACCTACCACCCCAAAGAAAATAAAAATATAAAAAAATTCTTTAAAAAGCATTTTAAAAAGAACTCTGTGCTGTTTTAAGTTCCCCTGGGCAGCACCAGCAGCAGAGCAGCGGCAGCAGTCCTTATGAGGCCCTCCAGGCCCCGCCCTAAACCAGGTGGAGAGAGGCAGGGACAGGGCCTGTGGGCACTCACAGCAGGAAGAGTCCTGGGCAGCACCAGCAGCAGAGCAACGGCAGCAGTCCTTATGAGGCCCTGCAGGCCCCGCCCTAGACCAGGTGGAAGGAGGCAGGGACAGGGCCTGTGGGCACTCACAGCAGGAAGAGTCCTGGGCAGCACCAGCAGCAGAGCAGCGGCATATTAAAAACAATACAAAATCATGCACAAATATACAGATAAAAACAGTCAATAAAAACAAGGTTCATTGCCTGCATGCTAAAGGTAAAGGGGCCCCTGACCATCAGGTCAAGTCGTGTCCGACTCTAGGGTTGCGGCACTCATCTCACTCTATAGGCCGAGGGAGCCGGCGTTTGTCCGCAGACAGCTTCCGGGTCATGTGGCCAGCATGACAAAGCTGCTTCTGGCGAACCAGAGCAGCGCACGGAAACGCCGTTTACCTTCCTGCCGGAGCGGTCCCTATTTATCTACTTGCACTTTGATG
Organism: Zootoca vivipara; assembly: GCF_963506605.1. Classification (NCBI taxonomy): domain Eukaryota; kingdom Metazoa; phylum Chordata; class Lepidosauria; order Squamata; family Lacertidae; genus Zootoca; species Zootoca vivipara. Next base: position 34,057,306 of record NC_083277.1, on the reverse strand, counting down.
TGCTTTCGAACTGCTAGGTGGGCAGGAGCTGGGACCGAGCAACGGGAGCTCACCCCGATGCAGGGATTCGAACCGCCAACCTTCTGATCAGCAAGCCCTAGACTCTGTGGTTTAACCCACAGCACCACCTGGGTCCCTGCCTGCATGCTATGCCCCTCAAAACTAGAAAAGTACCCTTTCTCGGAACAAAAGGGAAGGCTCTCAGAAGTTTTCTGAGACCAGCTTAGTTGACGGGAAAGATTCCTCAATCCAATTGGTTGTACTTTCTCTGTCAAGACATTATGCTGCTTATGAGGCTGTTGCAGTCAGACTAGATAGTGCTGTGTTAAACGGACAAGTCATTTGACCTGGTATAGGTGTCTTCCTATCTTCTTGTGTGAAACTTGGACCAAAGGCAATTCCTCTACTGACTTTGGACAGGTCAATGCAATGTTCTTTCCCCAGAACAGGCAGCTCCAATACATTTGTAAGGTGGTGGGTTTTACAAAAAATCTAAAAGGGTCAGAGTCAAAGGTTTGTCTCTTAATTTCATCCCATGGTACTCTGGTCATGTCTGCACCCACAAATCACATGGGATAAATAAATCATATAGAATGTAGCCTTGCTAAGGTTGTGAATCCTTCAGAGAGGACATGGTTACATCCTACATATGGCTTACCCTCTTTGCAAGATTGCTGGATATTATTTTCATTCATTTATTGAGAATGTTTCTGCTCTATTTTCAGTCTCAAGGAAAGAATAATCCCAGGGAGCTTCCTATACTTAAAAAGAAGTTCTAACCATCCTAAAAAGAATGACCTGAGCTACCAACCTAAAACAGACCTAGAACTAAGTACTGTATTAAAAAGCAGAAAGCATCATTAAGTTGGTTTCAGGTAAACAACGGGAGGAATTCAAACATTGTCAGCGCAAGCAATTTACTTGATGGAACCATCGCCTCTCTCCTCCCCCTGAGTGCTGTTCTGGGCATCTCCCCCAACCCCATATCAGCCAATTTGAGGCGAGTCTTTGAGATGCAGGAGGAGAGGAGGAAAGCCCCATTGTGCTGGTGGAAGTCCTTGCGTAAGCTGCTGCTAGCGGGAGCCCTTCGTTGAATCTGGCCCAATAGCAATAAAACTAAGCAGCGATAAAAATTCCACAAAGGAATCAGGAACAAACATTGTGATTCAATGAAAGCAAGAGGAACAGGATTATTATTATTATTTATCTGATGTGGTTGATCTAGACCAACATGCTGCTAGGTGCTTGAATTTGGGGGAAGGGTCATAGCTCAGTTGGCAGAACATTTGCTTTCCATTGCATAAATTGGCAGGTTCAATCTCTGGCAATTTGAGGTAGGGCTTGGAAAGATTCTGTCAGTCAGAATAGACAATACTGAGTTAGATGGACCCTTCTGACTTCCTTCTTAATGTAATGATTTCCCCCTCTGCATCTCTATTATAATTCTATTTTTAATAAATCCTTTGTCAATCCACAGTTCCATTTTTTACTACAAGTTTTCTGTCAATCCTACCAATGTATGTAATTGTTTACAATAGCTTTTCAAATAAATTATAACCTTTCCCCATTCTTTATTAAAGACCTCCTCTTCCTGGTTTCTAATTCTTCCTGTAAGTTCTGCCATGTCGGCATAGTTCATCAATTTTGTCTGCTACTCTTCTTTGGTCGAAGAGGGAGTCCGCACAGCCGTGGTCACGTACATAAATAGTTTCGTCTGGTCCTTCGGGATCTCTGGTCCTGTAAAACCTAAAAGAAAAGCTTCTGGTTTCTTAGGAAAAGTTATTTTCAACATTTTTTCCCATTTCATTATATATCATTTCCCAGAAGTCTTTTATCATCTTACATGGCCACCACATATGATAAAAAGTACCCTTTTTTTCTTTACATTTTCAGGTTTAGCCCAATTATTTTGCCCTCTAGCCTCCTAAAAACAAGGAGCTAAAGGCAGCAGCATGGGATGTACAAGGGACATGGACAACCCGCATGGGAAATGGGTAAGTCAAGCCTCTGGAAACCGTTGTTTGTAAGAGAGCAAGAGGAGAGGCCTGCTGTACCCTTGACAGTTGTGCAGAGGAGGGCATTTCAACAGGTGCAGCTGGTCCTGCAAGCTACTCCTGCTGAGATTTCCTCTGGAGCACTACTACTATTAAAAGTGCAGCAGCTTGATCCTCTTTAGCATCTGGCCAGCCTACCTGTAACAGGTGATCAACAGGTGCAGGAAATCCATTTCCGCTTCCCGTTTGCTGGGCACGATGCAAGTGATGATGACCTCAACACACCTGCGGTGCTGAACAGGTTTAGAAAATTCCTTCCAGTAGCACCTTAGAGACCAACTAAGTTTGCCATTGGTATGAGCTTTCATGTGCATGCACACTTCTTCAGATACACTGAAACAGAAGTCTTCAGTGTATCTGAAGAAGTGTGCATGCACACGAAAGCTCATACCAATGACAAACTTAGTTGGTATCTAAGGTGCTACTGGAAGAATTTTTTTTAATTTTGTTTCGAACTATGCCAGACCTGTAACTAGGTTTAAAAAAGAAAAACCTACAGACGAGATGGTTGGAGGAAGCATTTAATCGTGAAGGTGCAGGCTTTCAAGCATGTGGCTGTGTTTCTTCGCATGTGAAATGAATTCACACACACAAAGCCAGCTAACCCTGCTCCATAGCCTCCAGTGACCTGCTTCACACAGCTTAGCTGCCATAGATGTTGTAAACCAATGCTTCCAGCAGCGCCTCTTTATATATCAAGTTTCAGCATCTGAAGAGGTGCATGTTATTCTCCTCACTAACCCTTGTGGTGCTATAAAGGTCCAGGTCACAGCAAAGTGAAGGATGTGTTGATGCAATGGAGAAAGCATTGAGAGGGAGGGATACCTTTGGAAGAAGTCACCATGCTTGATGGGCAAGGTAGGACTGAAATGCATAGAGAGGGGTGACAATGAGAGCTACTCTGATCCAGTGGACAGAACATGTGCTGACAGTCCAGAGAGCAGAGTATCACATGACTGATTTATACTGCAAAGGAAGAGGTGCCACATCCAATGGGGTGCCGAGGGTCGTTCCCTCCCCCCCCCTTTTACACAACTGTCATTCTTTTGGATTGTGCCATCTGCTTGCAACTCCGGGGTTGCAAGGGGTCGGTATGGGAGTTGGCAGTCCTAAATGCTTCTAAGTGACAGGCCTGCTGAATTCATGTTATCTGATGCTTGGAAATGCACCTCTCAGATTCCTGGCTGTGCTAGCAAGTGCCGGTGGAAGCTGGGCAAATCCATCCAGCTAAGTCACAGTGCACAGACATGTCTGGCACATTGAGCCTCAACTTTTAAATGTACAGATAAGTCCTAAGCTGCATGTCATTGAAAAACAAACAAACAAATGAGCTATGGATTCCATCCACAATAATTTCCTTATGGCTAAGTCCTAATTAGGGATGAGGGACAAATCCAATTCAGTCAGCATTTGAAGATTCACACTTTTTGAAACAATAAGATAGCCAAAACACGGTCATCCTTTGAAATCTGGGTTTATCGAAATTTTGCAAGGCTGTTCTCCAACCAATCCATGTTTACAAAAACATATATTAAGGTGAAATGTGCATTAAAATGAAGGCGCTGAAATTGACATATCCTTCCATCCCTAGTTGAGGCAGTGTAAGATCTCCTGAAAACTATACATGGGGCCAGAATATATTTCTACATATAGTCTGCTGTTTCCCAAGTCTCAGAACTTGTGTGTAACATTTTCTCATGTCCGTAACCTCGCCGACTGCATTGCGATTCTGCCCACCATTTATTTCTATTTTAAGATTGGAAAATTAATACCCTGATTCTATGAGTGTCTACAAAGTGCAGCTGATTTACCAGTACTTGCACCAGTACAGCCTCCTATATGTCAACATCTTATTTCTGGAGAGCATCCTGTGGTCTGTTTGAGCTTGGTGCTTCGCGGTTTTTTGCCACATGTTTGTGATGCTGTAATCACAAGTCCTGTCGGTGAGGAGAGGATGGTGCTCGGTGTTGTCACTCTGGCCATGATTTGTTCAAGGCCTTGCACATGATACAGTTGCACCGTTTTGAGTCAGGCTGCATCAGTGTGTTACAGTCATACCTCGGTTTAAGTATGCCTCGGTTTGAGTATTTTCAGTTTAAGTACTCCGCGGACCTGTCTGGAACAGATTAATCCACTTTCCATTACTTTCAATGGGAAAGTTCGCTTTAGGTTAAGTACACTTCAGTTTAAGTATGGACTTCTGGAAACAATTACACTCATACCTCAGGTTAAGTACGCTTCAGGTTGAGTACTCTGCGGACCCGTCTGCAATGCATTAATCCACTTTCCATTACTTTCAATGGGAAAGTTCGCTTTAGGTTAAGTACACTTCAGGTTAAGTACAGACTTCCGGAACCAATTGTGTTTGTAAACCGAGGTACCACTATCTGGATGTCTTGCTGTTCTATTGCACCGACTGTCACAAAGATCCTCGTACCCAATCCTATGCATTTTTTTTTTGCCTCGTCCAGTACTGGAACCAGATGAAAAATTATTTGTTTTACTTTTGTCCAAAACTCACATGGCTGAAAGAGAACCTTTCATACAGTGGTTCCGCTCCTTCCTCCTAGGCCGTGTTCAGAAAGTGGTGGTGGGGGATGAGTGTTCAGACCCCTGGGATCTCACTTGTGGGGTGCCTCAGGGTTCCGTCCTCTCCCCCATGCTTTTTAACATCTATATGAAGCCACTGGGAGAGATCATCAGGGGGTTTGGGCTGAGTGTTCATCAGTATGCAGATGACACCCAACTCTATCTCTCTTTTAAATCAGAACCAGTGAAGGCCGTGAATGTCCTGTGTGAGTGTCTGGAGGCGGTTGGAGGATGGATGGCGGGTAACAGATTGAGGTTGAATCCTGACAAGACAGAAGTACTGTTTTTTGGGGACAGGGTGTGGGCGGGTGTGGGGGACTCCCTGGTCCTGAATGGGATAACTGTGCCCTTGAAGGACCAGGTGCGCAGCCTGGGAGTCATTTTGGACTAACAGCTGTCCATGGAGGCACAGGTTAATTCTGTGTCCAGGGCGGCTGTTCACCAGCTCCATCTGGTACACAGGCTGAGACCCTACCTGCCCACAGACTGTCTCACCGGAGTGGTGCATGCTCTAGTTATCTCCCGCTTGGACTACTGCAATGCGCTCTACGTGGGGCTACCATTGAAGGTGACCTGGAAACTGCAATTAATCCAGAATGCGGCAGCTAGACTGGTGACTGGGAGCGGCCGCCGAGACAACATTGGCTCCCAGTACGTTTCCGAGCACAATTCAAAGTGTTGGTGCTGACCTTTAAAGCCCTAAACGGCCTCGGTCCTATATACCTGAAGGAGTGTCTCCACCTCCATTGTTCAGCCCGGACACTGAGATCCAGCGCCGAGGGCCTTCTGACGGTTCCCTCACTGCGAGAAGCAAAGCTACAGGGAACCAGGCAGAGGGCCTTCTCGGTAGTGGCGCCTGCCCTGTGGAACGCCCTTCCACCGGAGGTCAAGGAGATGAACAACTACCTGACATTTAGAAAACGCCTAAAGGCAGCCCTGTTTAGGGAAGTTTTTAATCTGTGATATTTTAATGTATTTTTATATTTGTTGGAAGCCACCCAGAGTGGCCGGGGAAACCCAGCCAGATGGGCGGGGTATAAATAATAAATAATAATAATAATAAACCTGTGAGAATAAAAGCTTGCGAGTTTTCAGCAGCTAGCAGCTGTTCCACTGCAATTCATCACTTCATCTACTCCATAGAAGCACACAGAGTGGGGTGGGGTGAGGAAGTTAAGAAGCCAAACAATATGTTTGCTTTCTGTTTAGTGCTGCAACAGTGTCTGAGGTCCAGAGAGCAAGGCTTTTGTGGCCTGTGTGCTAACAGTGTGTCCAAGGAGTGCTAATCAGTTGCAAGAAATGAGCCTGCACTGTAAATATTACCTTAACTTCAGTGACGGGATAAAGTCTTGGTATGTCACAAAGCAAAAAGGATGAAGGAAACTTGGCAGTTAGGACCCCCTAGAATAAAATGCACACAGAGGCTGTTTTGACACTTTGCCAGTGCTAATAAGGTAAAGGTAAAGGTACCCCTTTACCTTTGGGGTTGCGGAGCTGTTTGAAAGCCCTTTTGCAAACACCAGGGCTGGATCTGCAAATTTTGCCTTAGGGAGCAAAGGTCTGCACTGGTGCCCCCCACCCTGCTGCCATATGTATGGGGGAAACAAAAGGGGAAAATATTTCTCCCCTTCTTGTCCCATGCAGGCTTCCTGCCTGCCCCAGGAAGAGGAAGTCAAGATGTGGCAGTTGTAGCTGGTGGCAGCAGAGACACTGGTGACGGACAAAGGGGAGAAACTCTCAGCTTTGCTGTTCTGCCACTGTAGCTTCTCACCTTAGGCCACAAAAGAGATCAGAACAGACCAAGGCAGACCAAGGTGGAATCATGAGCCAGGCAGCTCACAGGAATCCTTAAACAGAGCTGGAAGGGGCAGAAGGCATGTTTTGCCCCCTGTCCCTGAAGGTGTTTGGCTGCAGGATGCTTTTGCAACCCAGGCAGCAGAAGAGATGGCTGCATAGCAGAAAGCATGTGTGCTTGGTGTCCTCAGCAGGGTACAGGGCAAGGCTGACTTCACTGTTTTTAGGTACCAGCCAGCCTCTGCCTCCCCTCTTTCTCTCCTCCTTCATGTTTCTACTGCTTCATTTGAAGAGGTGGGTAACTGTCCATGCATCTCTTCTAATAAGCAGAACCTGCTGGAACATAAGGAGTCACCAAGTGTGTGCTGTGGCCAGGCCATGCCTCTCTCTTCCACACAAGATGTTGTCGCTCTGTCCCTCTAACCTGCCATGCCGCCTCTCACCCCTTCCTTCTGTCTGGACCTGGCAAACACCCCCACGCTCCTCTCTTTAAACCTCGGGTTTCCTGAGGTTCAAAGAGCAGCACAGGGCTGTTTGCAAAAGGGCTTTCAAACAGCCCACTGCTGCTCTTTGAACCTCCCCAAACAGCAAAACAGTGTATAGCCTGGTGCTGTAATTACAGTGTGTTGTAAAAATAAACGAATGGGTCTCTGGAAGTGAGGTTTAAGAACATGTAGGAGAACAGTATAAAACACTAGTCTGCAGCCAGTGCAAACAAGATTTGATGACCATTTCATCCGGAGTCTCTGTAAATAATGGGCAAAGAAAGGATAACACTTCCAGAGAAAAGGGCTAGTGTAGCAAAGAGGACACCAGAGTTTTCATCACAGTGCTGTAAGACGTTGCAATTTTGGAGTAACTAGGGAGCCTTCTTTTGTTTGGTGGCAACATCCAGGATTCATGTGGTCATATCTGATAAATGGGGAAGTGATAAATACCCAAGTGCTTCCCGCCCACTGCCAAAAGTTCCGTTTGCAGGACAATCCTAACTTGGACCGTTGGAGGAAGTTGTTCATCTGCCCACTTTATAGCATTTGAATGAGTCACGGTGGTGTGCTGTGTGTGCCACCCCTCCTACGGGGATGACACCGAATATGTACTAACTCCTCATCCAGTGGTGAAAAATGTTGGAGCAGTGCAACTGCCTGTGGGTAGCGGGACACACAAGGACAGAGCTTGGGGAAGGTGAGATCTATCTTCAGCAGCTGTCCTCATGGCAGGGGTTGGGTTCAGGCCTAAGCACTCTGCACTCACATTGGCATTCGGTCTCTTCAACCCTGTGCTATTTTTCTAGAAAAAGAGGTGCCAGAACTCAACGTGAACGCCTCCCTTGTTCTCTTATAATGGCAATGGCACCCACCTGAGAGGTGCCAGAACTGAGTTCCATTGAGGTGTGGTTGCAAAAAAAAACCCCAAAAACAAAATAAACCAAAACCCTGCTTCTACCAGATGTCGTAAGCCACTGCCTCATTGCAGTGATTCATAGCGTCAGACGTTTGGTCCTCACTTCACCCCCTAATTCACATCCTGAATTTCCACTGAGTGATGTGTTCCTTTTGCAGGGACTAAAGAGGATCTGGTACAGCTTTAGTTGGAAAAACCACCATTTGACCCTGGAAATGAATGGAATATGAACAGAGGCCATATGGCATCCGAGACTTGGATATATATGTGTGTGTATGTGTGTGTGAGTCAGCAATTTGTGGTCCCCACCCAGATGTGGTTTTGGGAAACAAACACAGTGCTGATCTCCAAAGGGTAGGTGGCTGCATGTCCTTTTGACACTGGCCGCAATCTGACCAAAACTCCTTGCTTCCGGTATAGCTCCGGGGTTGCCAGTAAAATTGTTCTGAAATCATTTTGACCCTGATCCTTGTTATCCTTCGGCTTTCTTATCCTTAACGCTTTGGAGCATCAGGGGGTTGAACAAGAAGACCCTTGTGGTCCCTTCCAGCACTACAATTCTGTGATTCTATGGTTGTTTGTTTGTTTTTTCCCTTTATTTATTAAAGATTTCTTAGTTTACAAAAGTATGTGCAATGTCTCTTTTTTCAAGTTACATTTTCTACAGGTCAGTTTCATTTGTTTGAGCGGCAATCCTTTTGCACTAAACCCTGTGTTGCTAGCAGTTGGCCTGGGTGGAGAACGGCAGAAGCTGCTGATTATCAGCAAGAAGACAGTGTAAACATGTCAGGGCCAGAAGGTGATAATTGTTTAAATGAGGAGCCACATGCTCCAGAAGTGGCTGGTGCCTTCAGGAGCACTGGAATGTTCCAACCAGTCTTTATTTCTAAGTTGCCTTTAAAAAAAAAATCCAGGGCTTTGGAAAGGGCTGTGCAGCTGCTCCTGTTAAGCAAGAATGCATGGTCTACTTCCCTGTAACACTAAACATATTCCTGCTGCTCTGATAATAAAGAGAATGCAAAATACAGTAATTCCATATAGCAGGGGTTGCCAATGTGGTGCCTACAGGCATTGCCTGGCTTCCTTAGGGCCCCCACGTAATATACCAAAGCTCTGTCTCTGGCAAATAGGTACAGTTGGAGTGCCTACAAATACATTCTCTTCTTACTCTCACTGGAAGTGTGTATGGAAAAGAACACATGCATCTCTGTAAGTGTAGGAAACTTTCCATGTGGCTGGGAACCTATAGACAGTGTGCATGTCTCCTTGCGCATGCACACACAGATATACACCTCTTCCCTCAAACCTTAAACTTGTTAAGAAGCAATAAGTGTTTTCAATTAAAAGAAACAATATTACTAACCCACAAACAAAAACATTTTAGAAGAAAAAATACCCCCCCATTCATCAGCCAAATTCTTGGTTGATACAGTTTTAAGGGGTTTTTTTTGGGGGGAAGGACCCCTACATATTGCAAAGTGTGGGGAGAAATTCAATGTTGCACTAAAGCATTCCGGCTTCCTAAACAAAACAGTCCCCCCTCTCTTCCACCCATGTGTCATTCTGGGGGTTCTCCCAAACTGCCCTCAAGCCAATTGGGGGGCAGGCGGGGAGCAGCAGGAAGAGGAGGGAAGGGGAAGCTCCATTGCGCAAGTGGAAGTCATTGCATTGGGCCTCCACTGACAGGTCTCTGTAGCTGAATCTCGTCCATGACACAGTGGACCCTCCAAAGTGTGCATTTTTGCTAGCCAGCAGAAGCACCCCCAGAATCCGTTAGAAGAAATTGCTCCTCAGTCTTCGTGGGCCCACGTGGCAAGTGACTTCACCCCACAAGTGACAGTGGCAGCTTCGAGACATTTGCTCTCCCTGCTTATGGTTCCTTTTCTTTAACCTGTATTTGGATGTACAAGTGGAGGCCTCCTTCAAACCTTAAAGGGGGATGCATGGTCATCCTCCGTGGACAGCAAATATAGTTTCTGCCTTTGCACCAGGCAAACTTCTAAGTGGCCTCATTTGGCAATGCCCCAATGTCTCTGAAGTCAGTGAGAATGGGACATACAGGTGCCACACTTTAAATAATAATACGTAGCATTTATATAACACTTTACAGCAGAGGTCAGCAAACTTTTTCAGCAGGGGGGCAGTCCACTGTCCCTCAGACCTTGGGGGGGGGGGAGACTATATTTTGGAGAGAGAGAAAATGAACGAATTCTTATGCCCCACAAATAACCCAGAGATGCATTTTAAATAAAAGGACACATTCTACTCATGTAAAAACAAGCTGATTCCCGGACCTGGGCCGGATTTAGAAGGTGATTGGGCCGGATGTGGCCTCCCCAGGCCTTAGTTTGCCTACCCATGCTTTACTGGGTTCAGAGTGATTTGCATGAAATATATTGTAAGCAATGTAACAACCTGGTGAGGTAAGTCAGTATTTTCATACCCCACTGAATATATAGGGAAAGGGATGTGAGATTGAGACAGAATGGCTTGTCTGTGGCCAGTCAGCAAATGTGTGGCATGTGATTCGAATGGTGGGTTTCCTTTCTTTGCAGCTAACTTTCTGTAGCTGTCAAGGAGGGGGTCCTCCCTCCAAGCTACTAATCAGTCACACACAGGCACCAAACGTGTTACCAGATTTTATTGGCTTCTTCTCTGGCACCACAGGACATCGAACAGCAAGTCTAATAAACAGCATGTTCTCTTCCTTCCCTGGCAGGTTAACTCAAATATTTAAAGGGGCTGGGGGATGCTGGCAACCAGCCGGCCCCATCACATGCTCCCACTTTGGGGACTAATTGTTACCACCTGCCTGAGGGGCCCTACCCAGAGATACTTGCTCACAGGATCACTACTTCATGACAGTAGCCACTGTGCCACACCAAGTTTATAAGGCCTAAATGAGCATGTTTTAAAGAAATGTACTTTCTGGTCCTCTAGCATTCCCTTCCCCTAAAATCTCCAGTACTACCTGCCTTTGGGCCTTCCCACATGACACCCCACATTTTCTGCTTTTCTGAATCCGAAGCTTCATTGATAGTTTGTAGCCCACATCTCTGCCGACTTGCAGTTATGCAACGGTGGCATGATTTGAATGATATAATCTTTTTATAGCTTTCAGGAGGGTGGAAATTAACATAGTCATACTGTGCTATCATACCTTCGTTTTGGCAGACAAGCCTGTTTTTCTGCCTCAGAGAGCCAATTTCTGCAGAATCCAAACAATTAGCTACTATGATCATTCATTTCTAATCACAAGGCTTTGGGACTTCTGTTTTCTTCCCCCTCCCCCAACCTGTGACTCAGTAGCATGTGTTTTTTTTAATCCAAGCTTTTCCCTTGCTTTTTATTCTTTTTTCCCTCTCCCTCCATTGATTACATTTGGTAGAGTAAAATAAAGAGTCCAGGTTTAAGGAAAGCAAATACAAAATACCCCAAAAGTGGGTCCTTCTCTGGATCTTGTTAAATTCTTTTTGAATTAAGGAGAGGTCCTTCTCAAGACCTTGCACTTGTGATTGGGAAATAGCTCTTATGATGGCTCACATCATAGAGCAGAAGGCTAGAGTGTCCTACCAAAGTTATGTGCTACTTGCACCAATATTTGCCCATCTGGGCCTTAAGATCGACCACAGAGGTCCTGCTTGCAGACCCAGCAGTGGCTATAGTCAGCTGGCAGGAATAAAATATATGGCCTTTTCAGTGGTGGCCCCTTGCCTCTGGAACTCCTTCCTCAAGGAACATACCTTCACCAACTGATCTTGGTTAGGAAGTTGATCTGGCTTAAATCTTACTTAGTAGTAAGTGTGCAGCAAACTGGAATCTGATGGTGCAGGCTGACATTATGTTGATAGAGGCTGGTTTTAGTCTTTTAGCTTTTAGAGTTTCTCATTGCATGTGGGTATGTAGTTTTTAATTGGGCTTCTGGTAAAAGGACCATAGTGGTAAAAAGCAGCATTCAAATAAATTGAAATAGAATAAGGTTACCAGACGTCTCTGTTTCCCGGGGACAGTCCCCAAATTTACAAATCAGTCCCCTGACAAAATCCATCCATTCCGACTGCAGTTGAAAAGTGTCATCGGATTCAATGGAAAAAAATCTGGTAACCTTAAAACAGAATGAATGAAGTCTTCAAGCTGCTGATTTGTTTCTGGTAATGTAGGCTTGCCATGTGTCCTCTTTTTCCAGGACACATCCTCATTTTCAGGGTAAAATTTCTCTCCTGGTAGATGTTTTTAATTTGCCAAAATGTCTCTGGCTATACTTTCTGGATGAGACATAGACATAACCGGTGGTTGAAGACTTCCTTTCCTCTTTTCTTCTCCTACCCCTCTCATCAATATATCACAGCTTCTATAACCTACATATAGTAGGGGTACCGTATTTAAAATGAGAGTCGTCATAGCATCCTCTTTTTTGCTCTTCAAAATACAATGGCAACCCTGTCCTTTTAGAAAAGACATAACAAAGTTAACAGGGTTGAGAGGTATGATACACAAGCCCAGGGGTCCCCAGACTACGGCCCGGGGGCCGGATGCGGCCCAATTGGCCTGCCAATCCGGCCCGTGACGACCGCCGCTGCCCGCTCTTACGACGCACAGTGTGGCAGCGCTCTTCCGGGCCGGGGAAAAAGCACCGAAAATCCTTTGTGCGCATGCGTATGGGCCTCTCCCGACCTGGAAGAGGTCATTTCTGGTGCACTTCCGGGTCGGGGGAGGCCCATACGCATGCGCACAACGGATTTTCGGCGCTTTTTCCACCCTGGAAGCGCGCCGCCGCGCCAGTAAGCGCCCATGCGCATGCGCACGGGCGTGCACTCCCCCGCCCGCAGGCCCGCACGGGTGCGCGCTCCCCCGTCCTCCGGCCCGCCGCGCGATTGGCGCAGTGGGAACCAGCCCAAACGCCGGTAAGTCTGGGGACCCCTGCACAAGCCTCTTCTTCCTCACCACAGTACCCCATTCTTGTGAGGGTTTTTTGTTTTTAAGGACTGAAATAAAGAGGATAATGGTGGATGGGGGGAGCTGCAGCTCAGTAAAGGTGATTAGCAAACACTACGGGTTCTCATTAGAGTACAAAACATGAAATAATTACTTGTGGAAGCATTATGGATAACAGGAAATCATTTCCCGCAGGATCACACAGTGCCTCCAAACTCATTCATTTGCGTGTTTGCCAGAAGCCTTGAATACGGTGCCGTTAAATGAGTTCCAAGCCCCAGTTTCTCCCTGCTCAGGGCTGCTTGGGCACAGACACCAAGCCGTAAGAGGCTGCTTCACTTGTTTCTTATTTCCAGGCCGCTGCCAGGCTGTCACTATTTTGCAGGTATGATTCAGCTGCATACCAGGAAATTTGGGCATACCATATACAGCTGAAGTACAGTACTGCATATGTTTGGTGCAACAAACCCAATTCCAAAACAAAACCAAACAAAAAACTACAACACATGGATGTTTTTGGTGGAAAAAGAATGGTGACATTATATCAGCTCCATGCTAAGAAATCAGAATGAATGCTCGTTAACAAGTGATGTTGTTTAACCACCATACAAACTTTGTGCAAACAAATCAGGAGGAATGCTCAATAAACAAGTCATCTGTAAGAGCAGCAAACATGGGTTTTAACAGAAGACACAATAGCTAGCCATTGGTCAGCCCTGTCTTCCACTTTAGAGAAGACAGTCCTCTATTTGAAGGAGAAGTCCATGCACCCCAAAACATTGGCCCTCCAGATGTTTTGGACTACAATTCCCATCATCCCTGACCACTGGTCCTCTTAGCTAGGGATCATGGGAGTTGTAGGCCAAAAATCTGGAGGGCCGCAGTTTGGGGATGCCTGGAGTAGTCTTATCTGAAGGACTGTCAGGTTCAAATCTGATTTAAAGATAGAGAACCATAAGAAGGAAGGTGGGGACTTAAATTTGCCCATCAACAGTTTTAAGCATATTGACAGCAGACTGAGCAGGCACGCAGAGGTCACAGTCTTCTCCACTTTAGTGAGATGTGTTTCTGTTTAAATCAATCAATTTTTTTTTATAAATAGAAATAAAACCATAGATCAGTGGTAGCCAGTGTTGTCAAACTACAACTCCCACCATCCTTGAGCGGTGACCATGTTAGCTGCTCCTCTTCCTCTTCTTTTGTCAAAAGAGCTTAGTGACAACAAGCGACATGTCACAATACTGGCTGGGCATATGGTCAGCTTCCAGTCATGCGGGCTGTAGGTTTGTTTTCGTAAGGCCAGATTCATCTTTCCCTGAATAGAGAACAACAATACCTTATTTCTTCACCTCTCAACGATGAAGGCATGGAAGGCAGACTTCCTCCTTTTTTGAATCTTGAAGGCTGTGGCATTTCTAGAAAGCTGCTGAATCACATCCTTCTGATTCATTGTCCTTGATTTCGGACGCAAGGTCCATGTATGGAGTAGACACCATATATATGCTACCACATATATGATGATGATGATGGTGATGGTGATGATGATGATACACTACTATTTGCCATCCTGCGTAACATGCAACTACTGTTTGATGTTTCCCTTGTCTGGGAAATGGCCTGTCCTACAGTGGGTGGAGCCTGACCTATATCAGTCAACTGGTTTACTTCAGCCTGAGCTGTAGCTGGATGCTTCACCCAGGAAGGCGTTTGTGTGAACAGACTCTTTGCCCAGACAACCCCTTCCTACACACCAGCCATTTTACCACCACAGGTTTGTACAGTTGGCTTGTTGAACACTGGAGTTCCTTGGGTATTCACAAAGAAGCACAGCATCACAGAATTTGAAGCAGGCCTGCAACCTTCTAATTATTTGGAGGGAAAACACAAAACCCTAGCCCCCTGGACTACCTTACCAGCATTGTGGAGCATACCAGGTGTATAGTTTGTGGACTATGGATTTTGTAAGTAGGGCACGAAACGTTTACGAAATGTTGAAAACAGGCAAGGGCCAGCCCGAGAAGGAAATGAATGCAAGTCCTCAGATAAAGCACACAAGGATCTTAGTGAATGCTTAATTTGCAACTCCACTTCTTTCTCTGTTTAGTTGTGTGAGGCCCAGGGGGATCCTGGGGTGGGGAAAACCATTGGCATTTGAGAGAAGTACAAATTTTATAGGAGCCAGAAAATTCTGGTGCGGGACCAGCCCACCCGTGGGGTAAGGTGAGGCAACCACCTAAGGCGGAAGGATCCACTTGCTAGCAGTCCAAGAAAGAGGTGGCCCACGACCACCTACTGCAGGCATCCCCAAGCTTCAGCCCTCCAGATATTTTGGACTACAATTCTCATCTTCCCCGACCACTGGTCCTGTTAGCCAGGGATCATGGGAGTTGTAGGCCAAAACATCTAGAGGGCCGCAGTTTCGGGATGCTTGACCTACTGTCTCAGAATGCCTCACGTTTTATTATTTCACTTTATTTTTTTGGAGATTGTCAGAGGTTCTTGTGACTACTCTAGAGTAACGACGCTCCGCATGCTTGTCTTTCAGCAGTTTTTATTAGTGCAGGCTATTTACAGTGAGCTGGGTATGTACAACATGTCTGCTCAGTCCGATGCAGAATTCGGCACTGAACCACCCCTTGACTTCCTCCAACATAAGAGTCTTGGGACAGCAAACCTCCTTCCCCTCCTTCTCCTGCGTAATTCCGGAACCGGAGGAAAGGGTCTACGCTCCATGTTTTCCTTCTCCCCCCTTTCCCCCCCTCTCTTCCTCCCTCCTGTGTAGCAGGGGCTCTCCCGTGCTGCCAGAGCCCTGGCCCTCTCTCCCCACTTCCTGACTGCTTTCCTCAGCGTCCTCGCTGCCATTGCTGCTTGGGGAGGAACTGCTTCTGATGAGGGGGGAAGGTTCTCTATACTCTCTTCCCCTTACAGAGATTAAAAAATCTCTTCACAACCAAAAATTACCAAAGTGGTGCACAACAAAAGAAGCTGAAATGCAAAATGTTGCATACTCAATAAGCTACAAGCAATAGAACCAATTGTAGTATATTTGTCACACTTCAGGGAAAGCCTTCTCAAGCACAAAATGTCTTCAACAGCTTCCTAACTATCAAGATGTGATGTGCATGCCTGATTTCAGTTCGTAATTGATTCCAGAGGGCTGGAGTTGCATAAAGCTGGTTAATGACCAGGAGCATAAGATCAACTTATTTGCATCCGCTGCGATACGGAGCTGCTCTGCAGTCTGCCGTCAGAGATCTCTGTTGAGGAAGTATATCGAGAATGATTTCAGCACAGATTAGTAGATGGCTCAAGAGGGTCGGGGTTTTGTTTTTTGTTTTTTTTTTTTAATATTGTAAGAGGATATGTCATGTTGTGAATAGATATTATGTTGACATATGTCTGCCGGAACCATGGAGGAGGTTTGTTTTTATTTAGCCTGATCTGCCACCACAGAACCTCCTCCAGATTTCCAATGTATTCTGTGTCACAGCAGATGTCCTGCTGCTGACTCAGTGGAGGCCCTCGTTCGGTTCTTACTTTTCAGTCACTTCTAGAGGGATTCCTGAGATACAGTGGATCCCTGCTGCCGCACCCCTCACAAAACTAACAGTTCTCAGAGCTCTCAGAGGGGAGCAGAGGGAATGACTCTTAAACCAGGTGAAGTCTATAGTGTGGACAGGATTAAGGGCAAAATCCAGGAAGCAGTTCTCTTTCACAAGCCCCCGCCCTATTGAATGGGAGCTGCCCAAACCTGAAGGAGCATCTCCACCCCCATCGTTCTGCCTGGACACTGAGGTCCAGTACTGAGGGCCTTCTGGCCGTTCCCTCGTTGCGAGAAGCCAAGTTGCAGGGAACCAGGCAGAGGGCCTTCTTGGTGGTGGCGCGTGTCCTGTGGAACGCCCTCCCATCAGATGTCAAAGAGAAAAACAGCTACCAGATTTTTAGAAGACATCTGAAGGCAGCCCTGTTTAGGGAGGCTTTTAATGTTTAATTGTTTTATTTCTGTTGTAAGCCGCCCAGGGTGGCTGGGGAAACCCAGCCAGATGGGCGGGGTATAAATAATAATAAATTATTATTATTATTATTATTATTATTATTATTATCATCATCATCATCATCATCATCATTGTTCAGTATTTAATGGAGGGCAATGCTTTGCCAAACCACTTTCTGAAGTACCTTCCCCTCTCTGTTAAACATCCCAAATGCATTATCATGGCCCTCCAGATCTAACACATAGGCATTGTCTAATAAAAACCATTCCTTCAACCAGCAAAAGGCTGCTGCTTCAAAGTAAATTTGGTTGGCATGCATATTTATGGTATGATAAGGTCAAGGCCCATAAAGGCTTCAAAAACCATATAATTAGGAAATCACTGTTTAATGTGTGGATAAGATATAAAGACTTGTTAGAAAGGAAAACTCCCAGATGGATCTCGCCTCTCGAGGCGAAGAAACCTAAAAGGACAAATATGGATGAGAATAGGTTGAAATATAAAGACATTTTGATGGAGGTGGGAAGTCAATTCAAGTTAAAACCATACGAACAATTGAAGGAGAAATTGGAGTGATTGGTTTCAGTATGTACAGATAAATGAAGCATTTAAAATAGACAAAAAAGTTGGATTTCAAACAGAGAAATCAAAATTGGAAACAGAATTAATAGAGACAAACAGTAAAAACTTGTCTAGAATGTATAACTTATTGTTAGAGTGGCATTTGAAGGATGAGCAAACAAAAACGGTTATGATTGAATGGGCCAAAGACTTGGGTCACAATGTTATGGTGTCAGACTGGGAAAAGTTGTGGAGGAATGGTATGAAATTTACGGCATGTACTGCATTGAAGGAGAATTTAATGAAAATGATGTATAGGTGGTATCTGACACCGGTTAAATTAGCGAAAATGTATCATAAAGGTGACAATAAGTGTTGGAAATGCAAAGAGGAAATAGGCTCATTCTACCATATGTGGTGGACATGCCCCAAGATAAAAGGCTTCTGGGAAATGATTTATAATGAATTGAAGAAGATATATAAAAACACATTTTTGAAAAAACCAGAGGCCTTTTTACTTGGAATAATCGGGGATGAAATCCCAAAAAAAGATGTTAATTTGTTCATGTACGCCACCACAGCTGCGAGAATTCTACTTGCGAAATATTGGAAGAAAGAAGAATTGCCCTCTATACAAGAATGGCAAATGAAAATGTTGGACTTTATGGAATTAGCAGAATTGACAGGAAGACTTCGAGACCAGGCGGATGAGAGAATGGAGGTAGATTGGAAAAAATTCAAAGTGTATTTAGGGAATTATTTCTGAGCAATAAAAGACTGAACACCTAGGGAAATATTGAAGTTAAGGCATTAGGGGAAAAAAGGAAAAGATTATAAAACAGGAAATTGAGTTATGAACATAAGATTGTGATTAAGATGAATTAAGAAAAATATGATGATGAATTTAAAAAGTAATGAGCTAGAAACTGTTACAGATGATTTTAAAATGAAAATCAGATAGAGGGGACTTGGGGAAGCAAAAGAGACAATGATTTAAAAGATGATATAAGATGAAATGTGTTTATTGTTTAATTGTTTTTGTTGTTTTGTATTTTTATGTTTTGTAGTGTTATTTTGTTAATGTGTTATGTTTTTTAAATGTTTCTATAAAATCTAATAAAAAATATCTTTAAAAAAAACACATCCCATCATACATCAAGGCATGCTTGTTAATATCTGTTTATTGCAAATGCTACCATCGTCATAATGATGAATGAGGGCAAACGTAGCCCAATATACAGTATTCTGTTTTTCCTATAGCATCTACTCATTTTCTTATTTCTATAGCCACATTCATTGAGGTGGGCAGTTCATGGCATTAGATTTAGGGAGGTACCGGTAGCTGTGTTGGTCTGACGCAGTCAAAATAGATAAATAATTTAAAAAATGTCCGGTAGCACCTTAGAGACCAGCTAAGTTTGTCCTGGGTATAAGCTTTCGTGTGCATGCATACTTCTTCAGTTCATGGCATTGTAAGAAGCACAGGATACATTTTTTAAAAAAGTGTAACTACTGATAAAATACATAGCAGGCCCACAGCAGTGCCCATTTTCAAAGCCAAGACACAGTTTGAGGTGTTAGACGCTGATGTAATAAGGCACACGCTTCTGTGCTCAGATGTTTAACCTTATTAAGTCACTCATTTCTCTTCCTTTCTTTCCAAGCCAGAAGTGTACTTACCACAATGAGGGTAATTTACTGACCTCTTGCACTAGTGAACACCTATCTTGGCCAACATATCAGCATAAGTGGTCATTGAATCATCACCCTTAGCCTAAAGCTAGACAACCATTTTATTGTGCATAGAGATAACAGGCCTCCTGTTTGTTTTCAGCTGGGTATAACTGGTTGGTGAGGGAAGGTGAGGTATGTGTGGGCAGCAAAGAACGGTACTATCTTGGCTGGTGCCCTGCCACTTAGGAGCCTCCTTTGTCTGGGACATCATTCACTTGGATTATCTGAATTCCCAGAGGAAGGTTTTGAGGTAGAGATTAATGAGAGGAAGTGACTCAGGAGCATGGGTGGAAAGAGATTGACTGCCAGAAAGCAGGAGTTTGAGGAGCATAGCCTTTTGCCTCATGTGGAGAAGCATGGCGGGGGGGAGAGAAAGGGAAAAGAAAGGAATGGTGTAAGGAAGAGCAGAAGATGATTTTGCAAAGCAGAGGGTGCCTCTCTTATATGCTTCTCACGTCATGGATAGGTAATGAAGAATTATGCACATGGTGTTTTCCGGCAGGGGAGCATGCAAATATTAATCCTTATGCCTCATTTATTTGTTCATGACTTTGTTCCTTCCTATCCTTTCTGCGAGGGCCTTAGGGAAGGGTTGTCGTTCCACGACACCCCTGTAAAGCTGGTAAGGCAGAAAGACACTGAGTTGCCTAATGTCACCCAGGTGACCTTCATAATGAAATGTGAATTTAAACCCTGGTGGTCATAATCAATGCTGGTTCTACACAAAGCAGACACATTGACATTAGTAGACATGGCTAACTTTAGGTTCATTAATTTAAAGTGGGCTACTCTGATTAGGACTTAGGTCTGGATGTAAGAAACCCAAGGTTTATTCAACTAACACGCCAGAAACTACAGCAGGAACCTGTGACCCTCCAGCATAGCTGCCAAGTTTTCCCTTTTCTCGCGAGGAAGCCTATTCAGCATAAGGGAAAATCCCTTTAAAAAATGGATAACTTGGCAGCTATGCCCTCCAGATGTTGTTAACTTCCATCTTACTCTTACTCTGATGGAACTCTTAACTTCCATCAGCCCCAGCCAGCATGTGGCCAATAGTCAGGTGTAATGGCAGCTACAGCCCAGCAACATATGGAGATCCAAAGGTCCCTCCATCCCTGGACTACCATCTTTGTTGTATGTGAGCAGCTGCTTCTGTTTGGGATTTTGCTTAAACCACTGAATGGCACTTCAGAGTTCTGAAAGACATGGTGGAGATTTAAATTTGTTGTCCTTGGAGACGCCGTAATTAACACTGGGATAATGTACCGTTGAAAGTTTAATACAAGACACCAGAGAATTGTTCTTGCAAAACAACATTTTTTTTTTGCACCCTGCCAAAATGTTTTACCAATTGATTGGAAGATGCGAGCATGCTTCAAATTTCTTTCGAAATCATGTTGATCGATTCGTGTCGAGTGCTTCGATAGAGACACTGTGTGAAATGAATACCCACGTCAACTAGTTTTTTTAAAAAATAAAAACCACCCCTAAGGGCAGGCTTGGACATGATGTTCCTGGCTTAATAAAACATACTTTGAACCCTTAGGGCTCACCTTCCTCCTGTCTTGCAACCCACGTCTCTTTAAACCGCAGTTCCGTTTACAACCATAGCTGCCAAGTTTCCCCTTTTCTCGCGAGGAAGCCTATTAAGCATAAGGGAAAATCCCTGTAAAAAAGGGATAACTTGGCAGCTATGTTTACAACCAAAATAAGGAGTGATGCTTTAATGTTGATTAACTAGCCCAGATCTTACACCAGGCTCAAACCATAGTTTATGTTCCTGGTTACTAAAGTGACATTAAACCATAGTTTCTTGTTTCAGTTGCAGTGGGAAACGATGATTTAAAACAGGGATGGGGAACCTCAGGCTCTGGTGTCAAATGTGCCCTTTGCTAGGCCACTGTATTTGGCCTTTGGAAGGGAAGGAGGTGCAGTAGAGGAAGCCAGCAATGTTACATCTGAAAAGGCTCTTTGGAATGCCTGCATTTCCCACCATTTATCACAAGCTCAGAGCGTTGATCTCAAAAACAACTAACCTGGCACTGCTTCTTAAATCTCAGTCTCATGCTAAGAGACAGCATTAGAAACAGGGCAGACAAGCTAAGGGGGGTGGGGATCACGAGACAGAAATCAAAAGTATCATGAGACCTGAGGTTTAACAAGCATGTAAATTCAAGTTGGGTCTAATGCTAGATGTGGCCAAAGCAATTTAAAAAAAAATACTGTGCTAATGCCAGTGGAACAAAAGTTGGCTTTTCCATTGCAATGAGAATATTTAGCCTTACTAACTGCAATAAAAGCATGGAGATTCCAATGGAAGAAGGCATTTAAAATTTAAATCATCACTCCCTGACCAAGGCTAGACTAGTTCAAATCTTCCGTAAAAGCAGCTGTGGACAACCAGACTCTCCAGATGTTACTAAACTACAATGCGCATCAGCACTAGTGGGGTCATTGTTCTCTTTATTTGTGTTCCACTAGCAATTGGAAACATTTTTTAAATAACCTTTATTGGAATAAATAAGAACAATATCCTAGCAAATGCTTTGCATGGCATAGATTCAGGAAGAGTAGAGAGGCATTTTGGAAGTGGACATCCTACTCAACACAGGGGAACTAGGTTTTGGGCAGCCCATAGGAAACCTATCATTTCCTTCTAGTAGCACCTTAGAGACCAACTAAGTTTGTCATAGGTATGAGCTTTCGTGTGCATGCACACTTCTTCAGATACGAAAGCTCATACCTATGACAAACTTAGTTGGTCTCTAAGGTGCTACTGGAAGGATGTTATTTTGTTTTGACTGCATCAGACCAACACAGCTACCTACCTGTAACCACTACCGTTTCCTGAGATTGCTATTAGGATTGCCCATACAATTCCCTGCTATTCCTCACAGCTATGGTAAATACAACAAACTTTCTCTTTTAAAAAATAAATCCAAAAATGTATAAAAGAAAGATGCACTTCCATTTAATTAAATCTCTCGGTTCCTGCTCAAACTTACCCTCCAGTTCACATTCGAGTGTTATCATTATTCTCTCCGATAGCAAATTTAGTGGCCTACTCTCAATTAATAAGGCAGTCAAATGTGACAATCCCAAAATGAGCTAGGAGACTCCCCAAGTATGCAAGAAACACTGGTTTTAAACAAAAAGTGAGACAAAAACACCCAAACATCTTTTCAACAAGAGTTGCACAGAACAATCCTTAGTTAAAAACCCAGAGAGCAATGAAATTCAAAAGAGGAAAGAAATGGCTCGGACTAACTTCCTCTGGCAGTTAAACAATGTGGACATGAGGAGAGGGAATTGGTTACAGAGGGGTTAATTTCATTCATTCTTCAACAAGGAAATTAGGAACTCTTCCAGACAGCTCAGTGAGGGAAAAGGATAATCCTTACCCCTGCAGTGTACTGACCAGGTTAGGTTGCTTATAGGTATGGCTGAATTTGTCAATTTGTGTTTCTCTCAGTTTCCAGTGTTCAGTTCAGTTTACCCAATTCTTTTTTTAAAACCTGCATGAAAATTCACCCACATTTTCATGTGTATTTCTCCTAATACATGTATATTTGTGCCTAGCATAGGAATTTTCCTATAATGCATTGCTGTATTTTCACACACATACACATTTTTACCACTGTGTGTGTTCTTTGGTTGGAGAACTGTATCACCCAATCCAGGGAAGTGCAAATTTTGAAGACAAACTCACATTTTGCTTTTTTGATTAGGGAAGTGCGAATTTTCATTAAAATAGAAACCAAACACATTTTTCTGCAATTTGAGTATACTGCGGTGATTAGGTGGTAGGCGGGGGGGGGGGGGCTAGCTGTACTCTACTTCTGACACTGATTGGCCTAATGTTTGTTCACAGGAACACTTTGGGAGTGTAATGCACACTCCATTGTAATGATGGACATTTCCCTAGTTTTATAGAAATACAGCATAGAATTCCTCTGCGTCAGCTCAGCATCCCACAACCAGTGGGAACTGAAACATTTCATCAGCCCACATCTTGTGACTCTATCATCAAACTATTGCTCCTCTGGATTTCTGCATGGATCTGAAGCCATTCAGAATAGATGATGAAGCATCCTTTATTTCTTCCGGCGCCTGCATGCCATGTGCTGGCTGAAAGAGAAGCTCCTCTTCCCTCCTTCTTTTTAATGCCAGAAGAAATATCAAGTCATAAGTTGATCACACACAAGAGGAAGCTCTTTTTCACACCTCACCTAGTGGACACGCAGAAATAATTGCCAGGAGATGGTGAGAAGGTAGACAATATTTCTAGATTATTATTCTTTTTAAGAGGTAACATTCACAGGAAGCTGCTTCATACCAAGGTGGAATTGTTGCCTAGACCAGTGTTGTCTACTCCAGGGACGAGCAAGCTGGGGCTCTCCAGAGGTGGTATTGATCCCAGCTCTCATCAGCTGCAGGCAGCATGGCCAATGGTTGGGCATAGTGGGGCAAGTCTGACACTCAGGAGCTACTCTGGCTGGCAGCTGTGTCTCAGGCAGAGGTCTTTCCTATTGCCTGCTACCTAAGATGACTACAATGCCTAGAGTCAGGCAGTCAGGTGATGTACCCATAGCAGTGACCAGAGGAGGAATGACCGCTGGGAGAAGTGCAGAAAGAAAGGACGCCATGGTGCATCTGCAGCAGCACAATCAGATGCCTTCATCTGCCCCAGCTGCAACAAAACATGTCCCTCCCACATCCGCACTGTAACCTTTCAATAGTTTGACTTCATCCTCCATTGTCTCCCAGGACAGATGGATGCCAACAGCTACCTAAGATCAGTTTTCTTAAAACTGGGGAGCCAGGAAATGAACATAGAGCCTTTTGCAAGCAAATATATAAACTTTTGGGTCTTTATCAGATAGGGACAGGGCCGGATTTAGGTTTGATGAGGCCCTAATCTACTGAAGATAATTGGGCCCTTTATATGTCCAGCTGTCCTTTGTCAACATCAAATTGTCACTGCTTTTTGTATTGAATATGTGCTATATGATAATTTATGGACCTAATAGGTATCTAAAGCCATTTGCACATAACAAAAGGCAGGGCCCATTATTTACATCAAAGGAGCCTACACAATACAAAACACTGTTGCTGTATGTAGATTTTATTTTTATTATCTTATATTTTGGAAATGCACATCCAGGTTTTTTTCTCCCTTTAATTTTTTGGGGGGTCTTCAAGAGAGTGGGGCCCTAAGCTATAGCTTGTTTAGCTTATACGTAAATCCGGCACTGGATAGGAAACAACACAAAGGCAAGGATTCAGTCCATACAAATGTTTCTCTCTCTTTTTCTCTATTCATCTTGGCCAATGTCTGAGACAGGGCAGGGAGCTCGGTGGTCTGACTCAGTCCTTAAGTAACACAGCATTATGAAACTGCTCGTTCCGTCACTAACCGGGTGAAAACAGAGAACATTTTTCAGATCTCATGCTTGTTGCTGGCTGTGCCTCTGTTTGAAAAAAGCAAACCAAGCAGCTGAGAGGAAGCACACAATTTGGATCGGGACCACAGTGCCGTGGCTCCTTCCCACTGTGCCGTGGCCTCAATTCATATCAGGGGGTGCCACAGCTGCCCTTCATAAACAAAGAAATGTGGCAGGCTGCAACCACGTGATTCAAAAAATGTTCAACCACATTTAATTATACAATCAATGGGCGCCTGGAATCAAAACTATTACTTGCCTACCAGAATGCCCAATGAGGAAATCTTGGTGTGTTTTTTTTAAAAAAAGTTCTTCTTGATTCTAGCCTATAAAATGAGATTATAAACTGACAATAAAGCATAGGAATCTTGCAAAATGAGACAGTAACCACCACCACCCTTCTAATTCATCACCCACCACCACATTCCCACCAGTTTACATCAAATCCCTTTTGGGAGCTAGTCCACCATCTTAAAAAGCGGAATGAAAGAAATCCAATTCATGTTTCCCAGAGACCCTGAAGCTTCCACCCTGCATTTGCTTTTTAGTCAAGTGGCTTTTCATTAGTCCTTTCCAACCTTTCCAAAAACAAGCTAAAGTGTTGTTCTAGACTACAGGTGGGGGTAAGGTTTCTTGTTAAGCAACAGTGTTTATCTTTCTGACAGATGTACAGTATCTTTGAAGGATGCACATATCCACTATCAGTACCACTTATTGTCTACTCAGAAGTAAAACTCATTGTGTTAAAATGGGCTTTAATCCCTAGGGGTTTGCAGTCTCAGTTGTTCTTGATCTGTCTTTCTCTTCTGCTTGGATTGAACAGTTCTGAGGGGGAGGCAGTATCTCTGATTATATGTGCTTTTTAATCCTTTGTTAAGTTTTGCCAGCTAAATCCAAAGCCATCCCTAACCTTTTCAGGCTTCTTCAGTCTTCACTCTGTTCCGGTTAACCTTCTGCTTCTCCAGCTAATTCTGCAGCCAGGAGGAGGTGTGACTCCCACGTTACAAGTCTAGCTGTGCTGTTGACTCATGCTCTGCACTCAAAACAGCCATATGCTTTTTAAGAGGAAGGCTTATACAATGCAGCCACGCAAGGTCGCCCAGAGCACACACACTCTTACAAGAGCTGTGAGGTTTCTGCTTGTTCTCCCCATTAATTGAAACTGGCGATGATGCAGTTTGGCACAGCAGACGCACACGGTTATGTAAGCCTGTACTACAGTCCAAAAATATACATCAGGAAGAGTCACCTGTACACTTCACAGGGCTGTACCAGGCAACAGAGTAATCAAGCTGGCGGAAGGAAAAGCAGATGCGCTCCTTCTCATACACATTCATGTCTCCAGCTGAGATTTAGGGAGCAATCCTGTAGCAAGTTCCACCGGGACGAGTGGGTTAGCATCCAATGGATCCCTGGCTGAGTTGGGAAGTTCCTGGTGCAGCCGCGCTGGGCTGGGTTAAGTCCTTCATCCTTAGCTCAGCCAGAGATACACAGGCGAATCTCCCTCCTCAGATGGGACCCAGCCAGCTGAGCTTAACCTGGTAGATTTTAATCCTGTCTGAACCTTGAAAAAAGGGTGTGATGGGGCTGGGACCAGATGGGAGGGGACTTATGTTGGATCCTAAACCCATTCAACTTGGTCACATGACCTGGCAATCAAGTGCAAATTAAGGGTGGTGTCACTCAAACAAATAAAAGCTTGTTTTCCCTCCACAAGGTTTAGGGTTTGGACCTGAACGGCATTTGGATCTGGTGAAACTTTACGTCAGCTTAATTTACGCCAGCTGGCTTTATGCCAGTTTCTTGCGTATAGAATTGCTCCCTAAAAATGCCTGAGTTGTATGAATCCTGTTCCAGGGATCGGAGTGATGGAAAGCAGGTTGGGGAATTCCTTAGCAATGCAATAACGAGGAGTCAATATGAATTGCAGCATAACTCAGGGTGCTATAGCCTTGAGCTGCTAATGAGTTGCTTTGTGAACCTGGTGCCAGTTCTGATGCTCCAGACACAAGATACCGTACTTAGGGAAAGCTCCAGATTATCAGCTGTGAGGAGATGGGCCAACCTAATTATACAGAAGCAGATGACCTCTGAATGCCAAATGCTGGAGATAGACAAGAGACAATCTTGGCTACTCTTGGTCACTCCAGCAAGACAATTCCCAAGTTCCTCTGAGACGAAATCAAACACAAGGTGCAGCTAAGGTCACTTCCAGGTGGCCTGTTTATTTTTTATATTATTTATTTATTTATTTATTTATTTAAAAGATTTTCTTGGTTTACAGAGCATGTGCAATGTCTCTTGTAACATTTTTACAAATCAGTTTCATTTGTTGAGACATTGGGGAGGTGGCCTGTTTACTGAGCATTTTTTCTCATTTGTTCGTGGGGAGGTTATAGCCTCAATCAATCACTTTCCTGTGCATTTTCCTGTCCCTTTCCTCTGGGGAGGAAGTGGGCAGAAGAGCATCACACCAACTTTCATTGCACAACCTGAACTAGCTGGCATGTGATTGAATCCCACTCAAAACAAGCAGCCATCTGGAAGTACCCTAATGCTCAAATTGCATGGAAGAAGTAAAAAAAGAGAGAGAGAGGCATTTATTTCTTCAATACTTTTGTATGTAAAAGGAAGCATTTTTGAAGATGGAAAGAGAGAAGTTCTGATGTTGCTGTAAGCTTCTTGGTTTTCATTTCCATTGATTATAAAACTGATGGTATCTTTTCTCACGTGACTAACCCATAAAGGCCAAAGGCTATTATTGAATCTCCTGTAGGTTTTCCTGTGGATAAATAAATGCAAATCTTGGGGACTGTGTTTCAGGTTGGGGCTCTGGCATAGAAGGGGTGGTGGTTAAAGCTTTCACCTAGAGCCATTTTTCTAACCCACTTTACTATACTCCTCAACTGTTCTGGAAAAACTGGGACATCCCATTTTCCCTCCATGACAGCATGATGGCCATTTGGGCTGCTGTGATCTTGCACAATTTCCCGCTGCAATTTTGTCTTTCCTGTGGCTCCCCAAAACGCACATTTTTGGGTGCTGTGCCACAAAAGTGTTTTTCTTCCCAGGTCTGCGATCTCATGCTGGTCACGAGACTTGTATGGGAGTGCAACCCTGGGAGCTGTTGTCCTGGTTTTTCATTGTGATGTATTGGTGTGTATGCTTTACTGTCCTGGAACTATTTGCTTCCTGGATCAAAACATGCAAATATTGAATAGGTTTGACTACCTGTATGTCTGGCTCCACAGGGAAATAGCAGTGCAGGGTGATGCTAGGCAGAGCACAATTGAGATTTATTTAAGATAAAAATGTTGGGGAGTTAAACCAAGCCTCCTGGTCTGTAGCAGCCCCAATCCAAACTGGGGTGAGGTGGGGTGAGTACAGCTCTATTTCCCATTATAACAACAACTACTACTGCAGAAGACCAGATCACAGAACCCTTCTTGCCACATCTTGCTTCTCCCTGTTTCTTTTTAAGGTTTCTCTCAATGCCTCTTGCAGAAAATGATAAGCTCCCGAGTGAGTTTCAGATCTACCAAAAGGAGAATACATGTACTTCTTCTGGCCAGATTCTGAGTGTTGATTGATTGGGGATGTGTGATTAGGAGTGGAAAAGCAGCAGGCAGAAGGAATAAATAATTTTTCCCTTATTGCCAATTCCCAACTCCAAATCCCACCCCCTGCAACTTCCCCACAGTTGTGAAGAACCTTTGGCCCTCCAGATGTTGCTGAGCTACAACTCCCATCAGCCCTAGCAAGCATGGCCAAAGGGCAGGGACAATGGGAGTTGTAGTACAGCAAGATCTGAAGGACCAAATGTCCCCCACACCTGCTGTAGGTTTTAAAATATGTGCTTGAATACTCTCAGTTCATGCTGGCAACCCCTCAGAATCTCATGCAAAATGGACAGGGGGGTTGCAGCAAAAACAGTGCAGTTCCTTGCCTGTACCGTACTTAGAAAATTGGTTCTGAGTTTGGGTCTTTGTGAAATGCATATGCATAGCCAGATAATCCAAGCTTATTTTGATAAACCACAATGCTAGTCACACATCGTGGCATGGGGATGATGGGGCCACCCATGACTTCAAATAAAATATTTCAGGTAAGTGAGATAAGAGATAATACATGGAGGGAGGAATTGTGCTATGTTGGGCCTCACCTATTCCAAGCATTGCATATGCAAATTCTTTGTACATGGTAAATCATTCCCTGCAAAGGAGACATTAGGTAAGACCTAGACGTCTCTCTTTTTTAAAAGAAAAAGAAAAACACTTCCAGAGGTACTGAGTCACCATGGCTGAGAATTCTCAGGAAAGAAAACCAAAATGTTGACCTGAGGTTCTCTGAAATGTTCCTTATGGCACCCTTCCCAAAAGGAGATTGAGCCAAACAGCTGCTGATATGGAAACCAACTGTTTGAACTGCAGTGCACTTACATATGTTAATCGCGTCAAGCACGCCTTGCAAACGTGATGCAGGAAATGACTAAACGTTTAGTGCTTGTTATTTAGCAGTATTCCTGGAGATACGTAGGTGGTGTGGACAGCACGGTATGTGCATTAAAGTGCAATTTAGGTCAATGATTCGTTGAAAGGTCCAGCCTTAACTTTATCCAATTCCCCCCCCCCCCCCAGCAATGAACAGATCACCTTCAATAAAGTTTTACAGTGGTACCTCGGTTTTCAAATGTAATCTGTTCTGGAAGACCGTTCGTGTTCCAAAACGTTCAAAACTGAATCCTCAATAGCCGACCTTGCACTCAGCAGAAGCCGCGTAGCTAGTTCGACTTCCGAGGTTTGTTTGAAAACAGAAGCATTTACTTCTGGGTTTTGGGCATTCAAAAACCAAAACATTTGACTTCCAAGACATTTGAAAACCAAGGTACCCCTGGATTTCCTCAAGAAGTGCAGATGACAACAAGTCAAAAGCTGGAATGCATCACACAGCACAAAACCTCTCGTCACTCGGTTCCATACAGTTTCCTTTTTTTCATTGATAGCTTTGTAACAAAAACTGTGTACTGTATAAGGATCATGTAGTATTGCAAAGCTACCTATTTTTATAAAGTAGATTTTTTAATTTGTAAAAAAAAACAATTGCTGGGATAGCTCAATTGGTAGACCGTGAGATTTTTAATCTCGGGGTCATGGGTTTGAGCCCCATGTGGGGCAAAAGATTCCGGCATTGCAGGGGATTGGACTAGATATCCCTCATGGTCCTTCCAGCTCTATAAGTCTATAAGAATATACAGTACTCATATTCTATGAAATGCAGCAGTTACCTTCAGGAATGCCTTACCCAGTATTCCCCTGCCTGATAACTTTGAGCCTTGGGAAAGTCACTCTTAGTAGTACTGTGTGCTCCTGAAGTTTGTCTTAGGTCCACTAAAAACGAGGTCTTTTAGGATGTCGTTCCAATGAACATCAGACAAGTACCTATAGTCCTGGCATCTAGGTGATTGTTTAATAATAATAATAATAATAGTAGTAATAATAATAATAATTTATTATTTATACCCCGCCCATCTGGCTGGGTTTCCCCCGCCACTCTGGGCGGCTTCCAACAGAAAATGAAATAAAATAATCTATTAAACATTAAAAGCCTCCCTAAACAGGGCTGCCTTCAGATGTCTTCTAAAAATCTGGCAGCTGTTTTTTCTCTTTGACATCTGATGGGAGGGCGTTCCATCAGGTTAAAACACACCTGTTCACCCAGATTCTCCCTGAAGTGTGATATATAAACCTGATCTACAGATTTCTGATGCGTTTTGCATTTGTTTTATGGCTGTAATTCATTACTGATTCTGTACTGTTAACAGCCATGATATCGTCTCTTAATGTTGGCTGTGTAGGAAATTTTGCAAATTAATAAAATCAGCAAATAATAAATCTGGTGGCAGATAGAACAACTCTGAAGTGACTTGAACAACTTTCCAGAGGAAGGTATGCTTACAGGGGTGGCCATAGGGAGAGTCAAGGGATAATAAAACCACAGAGATGAAATGGCCTGAAGCAACATCTAGTAGTGCAACTCTTTCCCATTCTTGGCATAGCTAAAGCAGATCATATTATACCTAAAGATGTGCAGTGCAAGGGGTGTCATGCGCTGTACTTGGATGCCCTGCCTCAGAAGCCACATGTAGTCACAGCGGCTGCAGGCTGCAGTTACTGCAGTGGCTAGATTGCAAGAGGAATCTCACCACATCCCTTCTAAGAAAGCCTTTGGATGGGCTTCAGCTACAGGTGTGGCAGGCACAACTTTCTCAGGAACCTTCTTCCTGTTCCACACAGTTCTTGAAATGTGAAGAAGCAGGGGCACCATTACAGAAGCCCAGTGCCAGATCTACGAACTTTTATTCGGGTGGGGGGAGGTCTGCAGTGCCGCCTCTCTTACTTGCTCCACCGTGGCAGTGACTGGTTCTTTGAGTATGGCTTGCCTCCATGCTCACTGGAGGAATTTGAAGGCAAGAAGCTGTGTCATCCAGTGGCAGTGGGAGACAGAGTAGATACCGTAGCTTAGTGTGGCAGTGCCAACCCTTTGTAACTCCCTCCCTATTGAGATCAAGTAGGCACCATAACTGTACTCTTTCTGGTGTCTGCTAAAAACACTCCTGCTTAGACAAACCTACCCAGATGCATAGAAATTTGAGGCAATTTTAAATCTGTTTCTGTATTTTAACTTTTGTACATTTTAAAATAGGACTGTACAATTTTCTTTATTTTCTTGTTTTATTTTTAATTTTTTTAAAAAAAATACCTCCTTTGTGGTTGTGAGTTTTTTTTTAACAACCAAGCGCTGCATAAATTTTATGGAAATAAATAAATAAATAAATAAGGAAAAGACTGTGCTGAAAAAAAAATGACTAATCTGACCTTCATTCCCGTATAGCTGATGTGTTGGAAGTCTTAGGTTCATGACCTGAAAATATCAGCCTCTCATTGACCATGATTACAAGTAATTAATGCTCTTATTAGTGATACTCCAAGCTGACTGCAGTGAAAAGAATGTGGAAATCAACAGCGTGCGCCGTGACTCAGACATTATGGTGGCAGTGGAATAAGTGAAAGAATAGTTACTCAGTTCCAGTAAATAAAACTGGGTCAAGTAATTGTGCACAGAAGAAAACATAAGTGATTACTAATGGATCTTCTTCATTTTTGAGGGCCAGTTGTGATGAAAGAGCTCATTAGAGCAGATTCTAGGCTAGAAGTTACGCATGCACTCGTAATTTAATTACACCCAGTGATAGTTGCCTTTTTCTTCATATCTTGCTATTTCAGAGTATCAATTCAGCGAACCCAGTGTCTGGAAAATCATTTTAAAAAGGAACCAGCCCAAATTCATCCTTTTACAAAACAAACTAGTTCAGTTCCAAGACCCAGCCTTCAAAATGTAACAAGCTGCTCTCTTGAAGTACAGGATCCAAAAGTAATTCAGGGGCCACACACAAGTACTGTAATAAGATGTCTGGAATAACAGCAATGCCAATTCCCCATAAAAGTGTTTCCATACTAGAAATGACTTACTGTGTTCAATTTATATCAGCCCCACAGCTACTAAAGGCATAAGCCAACATTCACTTTGTTCATGTACCTGCATGTCTCACTGCAAGTTGCTCTTGTTAGAAGAGAATCAATCACTTCAGCAGGAAAGATACAGGAAATCCCTCACATTCCTTCCTTCTGATGGCTTAGCAACAGCGATAAAGTAACCAAGTGTCCTTTGCAACAGCTGCACCTCTGTATCTGCCTAATTCTACGACTTGAATGCTGCCTTCACATTTTGTTTTCTAACTTTCTTTATTTTATGTATTTCATTAAATTTATACACTGCTTGATTGTAAAAAACAACCTCAAATCAAGAAAAAATTACAACCCTACTTTCTTTGTTTAGTCGTTTAGTCGTGTCCGACTCTTCGTGACCCCATGGACCATAGCACGCCAGGCACTCCTGTCTTGCACTGCCTCCCACAGTTTGGTCAAACTCATGTTTGTAGCTTCAAGAACACTGTCCAGCCATCTCGTCCTCTGTCGTCCCCTTCTCCTTGTGCCCTCCATCTTTCCCAACATCAGGGTCTTTTCCAGGGAGTCTTCTCTTCTCATGAGGTGGCCAAAGTATTGGAGCCTCAGCTTCAGGATCTGTCCTTCCAGTGAGCACTCGGGGCTGATTTCCTTCAGAATGGATAGGTTTGATCTTCTTGCAGTCCATGGGACTCTCAAGAGTCTCCTCCAGCACCAAAATTCAAAAGCATCAATTCTTCAGCGATCAACCTTCTTTATGGTCCAGCTCTCACTTCCATACATCACTACTTTCTTTATATATGTTTGTTTGATTAACTTACTTTTTAAAAATGTCATACACCAATATATTGTCTATTTAACCAAATCAAGCTATAAGAGCTACAGATCACATTTTTACTGATTTTAATATATTAGCAGTGTGTGGATGTGTGACTCTACAGCTGTATCAGAGAAGAGTAACCCTAAAATGTAGTGATTTTCAGGGTTGCATAAGAGCATAGTCACCATTTATTTCCTTGAATTATATGTTTGTTGATGGCAGTGGCACAGTGACAAAACATAACTAGTTGCTTTCTGTCTCATGATGGTTAGACTTGAAACGTTATGAAGAAAAAGTCGCTCAGACTTTGACCTGGGACTGATCACTGGAGGCTGATGTATTGCAATGTTGTATGCAATCAGTTCCTGAAGGGCTGTTACTGCAACACTCCAATCTTCTCCTTAGAAATGTTTACTCTAGTTCAGAGATGGTGAACCTGTGGCCCTCCAGATGTTGCTAGACTGCAGCTCCCATCAGTCCCTGTCTGCATGATCAATGGTCAGAGATGACAGGAACTGAAGTCCAACAACATCTGCAGCATCACACAGTGGTATCGCAAGGGGGGCAGGAGGCAGTGCGCCCTGGATGCCATGTCTGGAGGGATGACAAGAAGGCACCCCACGGGGTGCTTGCCCTGCTGCCCCTGGGTGCAAGCGGCCATCATGCTGCTGCAGCCGCATGTGAAGGATCCTGCCACCGTCCATACAGCGTTCATGTGGCACCGGTGGCAAACCGCTATATACAATGCATGCACATGTCGCACGCATGCGCTGTACATAGCGATGCCGCACATGCACTGCACATACATAACGGTTTGCTGGTGCCGGCCAGGCGCCGTACGGATGGCGAAGGGATCCCTCTGTCACCGCTACAGCAGCAAGCAGAGGATCCGTCCGCCATCGCTGAAGCTGCGAGCAGAGGATCCCACCACCGTCCGTACAGTGCTCGGACAGAGCCAGCAGCAAACCGCTACATACAACACATGTGTGGTGTTGCATGCATGCGCTGTACGTAGCGATGCCGCACATATGCCCTACATAGCGACGCCACACATGCATTGTACGTAGCAGCGGAACATGTGCACAGCCAGCAGTTTCCCTGCCCTGGGTGTTGGTTAGCCTTCGTTTGCCCCTGAAATCACAGACTCCCCAGCCCTATTCTAGTTTATTGTGCCAACAGCATTAAGATACATTTGTGTTTGTGTGACACTGATATTTCGTAAAGTGCCCCAACATGGATTAAAGGAAAACATCTTTTCTAAGGAAATGTATATCTAATAAATACTGATGGAGCCTTTCCTCATCAAGTTGTAACCCTGCAAAGCTTCCCCCCCCCTCCTGCTCAGTCTCTTTAGTGTAATAAGAAGTCTATTCAAGTTTAGCAAATCCATTTAGCCAGCTAAGAACTGACCTCTGGTCATGCTGCTTTAACTGCACACAACAAAAACATCAGCTGATGATCCCCAGAACCTTCCAATACAGTACATACAGCTGGACATAGTGTGGAATAGAGCCAGCTGCCTCTCTCCCAATCTCTTAAAGCAATATGCCGC
The DNA here is from genome assembly GCF_963506605.1 of Zootoca vivipara. Lineage (NCBI taxonomy): Eukaryota > Metazoa > Chordata > Lepidosauria > Squamata > Lacertidae > Zootoca > Zootoca vivipara. The sequence continues at coordinate 34,022,901 of NC_083277.1, read as the reverse complement.
ATAACCTCAAAGGTAGCTTTGTTCTCCTTTCCTATCCTTCAGAATCTGCTAATGCAACCTCACAACTCTTCTTAGCTTTGTTGTAACCTACTGCATTCAGTTAACAGCACTAAGGTGTATGAAATTCCCTCATGAACAGTGAAAACATTTGGCTTCGATGGATGAATAAGGAAGACAGTTTGTTGCAACTAAATGACGGTAGGTCTCATAGTCTTGTGACTGTCTTGTGCTAGATCATGGGCTAAAAGTTAAGGAAGGGAAAACAGTATGGATGGGCAGAAGACATGGCCATTCTTTTGAAGAAGTGGGAACCTGCTGTAACTAAATGTTACAGTGCATCCCCACCCTCAAACAGGAGTGTTCCTACGTAGGGCTCCAACCAGTCTGGAACAGGGAGTCTTGCAGCACTTTTTAGCACTTACAGATGACCTTTTTTTTCTCCCTACCACCCACTTGGAATCTTCCCCTCCTGCGCAATAGGGCTGAGGATTGTGACCGAATGACAGCGCTAAACCCAAGTTCTTTGTTTCTATGTGCTGGGGGTGGGGGTGGCATAGTGCTTTTGAATTAATGCCACACATCTCCCTGGTTCTAATTGCTGACCTCAGAGTACTATAAACTGTTATGACCACAATTCTTCCATATGTAATAATAGGATATAAATTTAACACATAATCTGAATGCCTTCAATCATACATGGCCAACAGCTATCCTCCAGGTTTAATTTAGGAAAGACAAGTATGTTTGCAGTTAGAAAATTTTGTACATATTCTAGGGGCTGCTGCATACCCTGAAAATGTCCTGATTTTCCAGGGACAGATCCAGAATTATGAAAGCCACCCCAGCTTCTAATTTGAGTGCAGAACGTCACTATTTCCCCTGCCAGTGCTGCTGCCACCGATTTGGGAGCAGGATGAGCCGGCGCTTGTCCCGAGCGGTGGTGGCCGAGTGGGAACATCCCATGGCCTCTCCATGGCCACGCTGCTGACCTCCTTCCTTGGGCAGCTCCTAGTGCAGGCTTCCCCAAACTAAGGCCCGGGGGCCGGGTGCAGCCCGCGAGGCTCTTTTATGCGGCCCCCAGTAATCCCCGCCGTCCGCTCTTAATGGAGCTACGCCGCACGGCTGCCCATTTCCGGGTCCCCGGAGCATCGGAAAAAGCTTGTGCGCATGAGCATGGGCCTCCTCCGGCCCAGAAACGGGCCGGAAATGATGCTTGCACATGCGCGCAAGCTATTTCCGGTGTTCCAGCAACCCGGGACTGCACCAGAAATGCGTGTGTGCATGCGTATGGGCGTGTACTCCGGCCCACAGTGTGATTGGCGCTGGCGGCACTGGCCCTCGGCGAGGTAAGTTTGGGGACCCCTGTCCTAGTGGCTGTTGGAGAACAGGTGAAGAGGAGGACAGATTGCCGCCACTGGCTCTGAGGGGCAGGCAGAGGGTAGGGCAGCATTCGGTGGGAAGAAAGGGGGAGCAGAGCGGAGCGCAAGTTTGTTTGTTTTTTTAAAGCTTTGTGCATCCACATCTAATCTTGCCGTTTTCTAATACTTCTTTATTGGGGTGTTGTTGTTTTTTGTAAATCTACCAAAGAATAAAATAAATATTCCCAAATAATAAATGAGGAAATCGAATGGAAAATTAGAAGAATGAAGCAGAGGTCTTTCGAATCGGCTAATAAATGTGGGAAATTGTTGGCCTGGCAATTGAAGAAAAGACAAAAAGAGAACACAATTATAAAGATTATGGATGAAGGAAAATCTATTGAGAACCCTGCAGAGATAAGGAAATGCTTTACAAAATATTACAAACACTTATATAAAAGGGAAAAAGAAGATTTAGATGGAATAGAGAAGTTTATAAAGGAAAATGGACTGCAGAAAATTCCAGTACAACAAAAGAACCTACTGAATGGATTGATTACAAGACAAGAGGTTGAGACAGCAATTCAAGAGTTGAAAAACGACAAAGCCCCAGGACCTGATGGACTTACCTCCAAGTACTATAAAACATTAAAAAAACTGGTTGATACAACCATTAATGGAGGTAGCAAATGAGATTCTAGGGGGGGGGGGCAAAGCACCAGAGACTTGGAAAGAAGCTTTTATCTCTCTGATACCAAAACCGGATGTGGACAAGACTCAGGTTAAGAATTATAGACCAATCTCCTTATTAAATGTGGATTATAAGATATTTGCTAGCATCTTGGCATCAAGACTGAAAAGGGTGTTGAAAGACTTAATACATAAAGATCAGGCAGGATTCCTGCCTGGTAGACATATGAAGGACAATGTAAGAATTATAATAGACATTCTGGAGAGATTGGAAGTGAAAATAAACACCAAAGCAATGTTAATTTTTGTGGATGCCGAAAAAGCGTTTGATAATATTTCTTGGACTTTTATGAAAAGAAATTTTGCAAAAATGGAGGTTGGCCAAAACTTTGTTAATGGGATTAATGGTATCTACTCTGAGCAAAGAGCTAAGATTATTGTAAATAATGTGGTCTCAGAAGAGATAAGAATTGAGAAAGGAACAAGACAAGGGTGCCCACTCTCCCCCCTGTTATTTATTTCTGTCCTGGAGGTTTTGCTGAATATGATAAGGAGCGATGAAGGTGTCAAAGGAATTACAGTGGGTACAAAACAATATAAGTTAAAAGCCTTTGCAGACGATTTAGTACTGACTTTGCAGAACCCTGAACAGAGTGCGGTGAGAGCACTGCAGATAATTCAAGAGTTTGGCAGTGTGGCAGGCTTTAAGTTAAATAAAGGGAAAACTAAAGTATTAGACAAGAACTTGACATTGCAAGAGAAACAGAATATAGAGGACTGCACAGGACTGAAGTGTGTAAAAAAGGTGAAATACCTAGGAGTTAATATGACGTCAAGAAATTTGAATTTGTATAAAGATAATTATGAGAAATTATGGAAAGAAATCCAAAGAGATCTGGAAGTATGGACAAGGTTGAAATTGTCTTTAATGGGTAGAATAGCAACTGTTAAAATGAATGTATTGCCGAGAATGTTGTTTTTATTCCAGGTCCTACCGATAGTTGACAAGATGAAATGCTTTCAAGAGTGGCAGAAGACATTGTCTAAATTTGTCTGGCAGGGGAAGAAACCCAGGATTAAATATAAACTTTTGACTGATGTAAAAGAAAGAGGAGGATTCTCCTTGCCAGACTTAAAGATTTATTTTGAAGCCGCAGCTTTTTGTTGGTTGAAGGAATGGTTCTTGTTGGATAATGATGACTTGTTGGACCTAGAGGGCCATGATAATGCATTTGGATGGCATGCATATTTATGGTATGATAAAGTAAAATTGCATAAAGGTTTTAAAAGCCATATAATTAGGAAATCATTGTTTAATGTCTGGATTAGATATAAAGATTTGTTGGAGAGAAAAACTCCTAGGTGGATCTCACCACTTGAGGCAAAGAAACCTAAAAGGACAAATATGGATGAGAACAGGCTGAAATACAAAGATATACTGATGGAGGTGGGAAACCACTTTAAGTTAAGGCCATATGAACAATTGAAAGATAGGCTGAGTGACTGGTTTCAGTATGTGCAGATAAATGAAGCATTCAAGTCAGATAAAAAAATAGGATTCCAATCAGAGAAATCGAAATTAGAAACGGAATTATTAGAGACAGATCACAAGAATTTGTCCAGAATGTATAATTTGTTGCTAGAATGGCATTTGAAAGATGAGCAAACAAAATCAGTTATGATTGAATGGGCCAAGGACTTGGGTCATAATGTGATGATGTCGGAGTGGGAAAAATTGTGGAAGAAGGGTATGAAATTTACGGCTTGTACTGTGCTGAAGGAAAACTTGATGAAAATGATGTATAGATGGTATTTGACGCCGGTCAAGTTAGCTAAAATGTACCACAAAAGTGACAACAAATGTTGGAAATGTAAGCAGGATGTTGGCTCATTCTACCATATGTGGTGGACATGCCCTAAGATAAAAGGCTTCTGGGAAATGATTTATAATGAATTGAAAAAGATGTTTAAAAACACATTTTTGAAAAAACCGGAAGCCTTTTTACTTGGAATAATTGGGGAAGAAATTCCCAAGGACGATGTTAATTTGTTTATGTATGCCACCACAGCTGCTAGGATCCTAATAGCAAAATATTGGAAAAAAGAGGAACTGCCTTTGGTGCAGGAATGGCAAATGAAAATGATGGACTATATGGAATTGGCAGAATTGACAGGAAGACTCCGGGACCAAACAAATGACAAAGTTTTAAAAGATTGGAAGAAATTTAAAATATATATAGGGAATGTATTTGATAATTAGATTTTGTACATCCAGGAAAATAAAGAAGTTAAGGCAATAGGGAGATAATAGAAGATTGAAAGGGAGAAATTTTGGTAGATGATATAAAGATGAAATTTTGAAGTGTTAAAGGGATTATATTATGGGTAAGAAAGATGATTTAGAAACTGCTACAGAAGTTCATAAAAATGAAAATCAGATAGTAGGGAACGGGGGAAGCCAGAAGACAATGAATACTAAATTGGATTGGAGATGATATATTTTTTTTCTGTTGTATTTTTGTATTTTGATTTTTGTATTTTGTATTTTTTTTTCTTTTTGATGTGTGTTTTTTGATGTGTGTGTTGATAAAACGTTTAATAAAAAATATATTTAAAAAAATAAATAAATTTGGGATTAAGGGGTTTTCTCAGGATGGTGGAGGGTGTGTGTGTTGTGTTCTATTGGTGAAGTGGTGGCGGCACTCATCATTCTTCTGATAGGAAATGCTCTGTGGTGGGGGACACAGAAATGGGGGGTTGAGGAGGATCAGCTGGGGGGGGGGAGAGTGAGAAACGTCCCTCTTTTCATCTGTGAAATGTTGGAGGATATGCTGCTGTTCCTGCTCACCAACCCACCTATGCCTTTGTCCTTTCCCTCCACCTAACCAAATCACCCCCCTTTATAACTCATCCACCCCCTCAACATATGCCACCTTGCTGCACACACATTTGATGGAGGCAGGAGGACATCCCCATCCATTAAACAGTTTGCCTGGGCCTGTCTGCTATTCCTCATGCTGCAGTTGTTGTGGCCTCCTATTGGCCATGCAAATGGCAGAATGTGATGACACATTTTTATGTATATAGCAAGACAAACACACATGCATATGTAAATACAGCAAATCAAACTGGTTTACGCTACAATCCTATACCGCTTATCTAGGAGCAAGCCCCAGTGAACTCAATGGGATTTGCTTCTGAGTTGACATGCATAGGATTATTCTTTAAATCTGCTATATTTAAACAGCATGGGGAAGAAGGGAAAAACTTCTGATTCTTAAGAATGGGAGTCTAATTTTAGCCAGGTCCATTGTGAGGTAAGTGTGTGCATGACTCAGAAATGATTGTGTGATGTTACATAACCCACTGTATGTGTTGTATTTCTTAAGCACACACTGCTAGAAAGGAAGATGGTGTTTTTGCATCCTCTTCCTTGCCCATAAGTATGCTGGAACATTCATTTCAAGAAAGACCCTTTATGCCAGTCAAAATGTAGTAAAAGAAAAAATAATTAAAAATAGCAGTGTGTTAGTTATGTAATGTGATTAATTGCAGTAGTAGGCCTTAAACATTCACATGCAAAGTCATGTGTAGGAGTGAGAGAAGAGGTTGAAATGCACAAATTATCTGTTTCATTACATACATTTCATGGGACATTGATTTATTCCTTGTATAATTTAATCAGCATATGGAGAAATTAGATAAGTCTATGTGATGCTAAAGCAAGCAGGAGAAACTAGTTCAAGAACCAGAAGCAAATAAAATCTATGGAACTTTGAAACTCAAGGCACTTTCTAAATGTTATAAAGTCCCTTTGCAGATGTCACTAGCAAAATACGATAACCTGCCTGCTCATCTTGTGCATCCTGAGGTATATGCATGCCTTACCCAGAAAAAGAAATGTGCAAATTTGTTTGTGTCTACTGAGCCCACATTTCTATAGAAATGGAAGGCTTGCTGTAATAACCTCTTAGAACATTTACAGTCCAAGTAGCAGAAATTCTGGGATTTTTCTTTGCAAATGTGTTTATCAAAGAAGAACTAAAGACACTCAGTGGAACTTTGTCTACTCAGAAATCTTATTTAATGCAATGGATGTTTATTCCCAGGTAAATGGGGGATTGTAGCGCCAGTCTACATTGTCTCCTCTGTCACTGGCTGTCACAAAACAGTGAGTATTGATAAAAGACCAGAGTTTAAGGTGTGAAATGTCTACCAGCGCTCTGCTCAATTTTGTTATCCAGCAGTCTTGCAGAAGAATGTTACATCCTGGAAGCTTTACCAATACATGGCAATGATAGCTTTTATCAATACGTCAATACTTCTGACAGTGCTAGACATCTTTGCATGACTTGTGGTGTGAGTGCTGTGCCACAACTCATTATTACAGTATTATTATTTTGTTCTGTAGTTGTAACTAGCCATACCATAATAAACCATTACTTGCCAAGTACTAGCTGCTAGAATCAGACCATAAAAAAGGTGCGGCAAAGTGTGTCAAGCTCAAGGGTAAATTTATAGAGAGAGAGATCATTAAAGCTTCCCCTCGGCTACTTCTCTACAGAGCAGTTGCAGTTTCATAAATAATAGTGGTCTAATGAGACTTTGGTGAGATATTTTTCTTCCAATATTTTTCTAGTCTATGCTCAGCAAGGGTTATAGTTTAATTAAAGGATGTCAGAAGAAAAAGGAAGCTGCCCCTGAGATAATCACTGCCTGTTGTTAGATAAGTACTGAGGTGAAGACAAGCAAAAAGGACTATCATGAAAACGATAAATTATGGAGGAGAGGGGATGGCTGATGGTTCAAAAATACAACTGACTTTTTTCTTTTAATTTATAAAGGATGCGCCAGCACTGCTCTCTGAGTTGCCCTGGGCAGATGGTCTCCAAGTGGGAACGATCAGCTCCATGCTGCTCTTGGGAAGGATGTTTACCTTTCAAACAAATGCCTCTAACACTCATTTCAACATTGACGAATCTGTTACTCTTGCACAAGCTTTTAATATTGGTATCCTTTCCTTGTGGTATTACTTTTAATATTCTAATCAAGGTCTTAAAATGTTGTGAATTACCAAATGAGTCCATGTGCATTTAATTATGAAAGGTCAATCAGTAACTAAATTTGCATGTGACATCTATTTGCATGCTAAATTTCGAATACAAAAATTAGGGTTTCAGAATTTTAATGACCGTAAGTGTTCAAGTAAAAGGGAAGATAGAAGTGAAATAAAAATGTATGCAACACTGGTAGCATCTTTATTATTCCTCCTCTGAGTTAAGCCTGTACACAATTTACCAAATCTATCCCTCTCTTTACTGAAGCACTGTCAAGACATCTGAGTTGTAATTAAGCAGCTATAGGATAAGGTTAATTCAAAATATCATCTATATTTAGTGGACAATTTATTTTATTGGTTTCAGGGATGCCAACACACCAAAGGGACTCTACATATGTGCAGTTTCACAGCTTTGGTGTCTGAACTACAGTACCAACTCCAAGCCTAGCCTACCCCACAGAACCGTAGTCAATATTAAAAGGGGAGAGGAGAAGACACTGTACACAGCCTCTGGGAGGAAAAATGAGACACAAATAAACAACAACAACCAGCCATCTAACCACGTGCAGTCCCGTTCCCATTTTGGCAATCTTGATAAACAAAAAAGTAGCATTGTATTAAAGTACAGTCTATATGAATTTTAACTTGTTGCAGCTATAAAGTGTTTGATGCTTTTATGGTTGTATTTTGTGAGTCATTTTTTATTTTTGTTTTATACTTGCTGTATAACAGTAACTATAAATAACAGCCAGTGATGACAATCAGGTCAGTGGTGACTGTGTGCGAGACATGAAAAATGGTGGTGGCAACTTTCAAAGTCACAAATTTTTTTCAGTAAGAAGGAGGCCTCATTTACTTCAGGGGAGATCCTTCTGAGTAAAACAATTGACAGCCAGTTGGTTTTTTATACTGTAAAGGCAGCACACTTGGGGAATAAATGAAACAATGTGTATATGGAGGACTCTCATCTGTCCAGCGTCAAGCTAGGAGCAAAACAACCAGCTTTTCCTGTTTTTTTTCTGCTGCTCTGGAGGCCCCCCTCCAGGTGCTTTAATGCCTCCATATTAGAAAGTTGCCTCCACATTTTGCTTCCTAACTTTCTTTGTACTGCCAATTTATTTACTTTCTTTTAAAAGGAAAGCTAAGAGCCTGGGCCCCAATCAATATGCACCCGCTGTAAAAGCCTTGTAAGCAGCCTTGATTTGTTTTATTATTAGCTGCCCTGTTAGGTCAAGTTAGGTTAGGTCAAGTTAGAAATATAAGCTAGTGCACAATAAAATCTTGGCAATGTTTCTGTGGACTCTGTCATAGGGGTGGGGCAGTTTGTCTCAATTTTCCTAGTGTTGTATGGATTCAGGAGCAAATACATTAATAAGTGTTAGTTATAGTTTTTTTTTGCTAAAAAATGTTTAGGGATACTGTCATTTTCCTACTCATATTAAAATACTGCCCCTCAATGAGGCCAAACTTAGATTCACAAAATGGTTTAGGGGTATGTGTACCCCTGCGTCCCCCCAGAAAAAAAGCAATGGTTAGTTACAAGGTTTGCTGCTATTTCTATTTCCTCTCAGTCATTCCCACTTCTTTCCTCAGTTAATTGCCATCTTACCAAGAAAACTTGACAAGGCATTCAGTTATTATATAAACTGAGATGTGATCAGAAACATTGATACCAATGATCTTGCAAAATATACATTGAAATTTACTGGTAGTTTAGGCTAACAGTGAATTTCTCTTAATCTTACCTCACAAAATATTAATTTCCAATAGAACATCCTGGTTCAGTAGTCTGTGACTTAAGTATAATACTTCAAATATTTTCTGGCTCCTCTTAGCTGAACAAATTATCTTTAGAATATACTGCTGCCAGGGCAACATTCAATGCAAATCTATTGCTACGTATCTTTGGTTGCAATTGTAGTCACCAGCACAAAATGATAAAATTATAAGGAGCACTGTATGTTTTTCCTCCCCCAATAACCTTTCCCCAAAGGGGACAGACTCCAAGCTGAAAGACTGAGTGCTTTATCGTGAGGGAGCCAGATTACTGCTGAGAAAAACAGTGTGAGGTGACTATAAATAACACACGTTTTGCAGCCAGCCAGAGCCACATTGTGGCTATTAATCTTTCTGTCAAACGGCCATCATTTGCCACCACGAAATTCAGACTATGTCTCCAATTTCCCCCCCTCCCATGGATGAGTTGCCCCCCAGAGGGTTTTACATAAATATCTACTGGCAGGAGTGGGGGAGGGATCACTACCAACAAGTAGATGTTTGCTTTTTCACATTTCTTTTTTATGTGTCCTAATATTTTTTTAAACACACACACATCCCAATCAATTAAGTCAGTTGCTGAAGAAGTAAAGGATGCGAAATTTGGCTTACTATGAGAAATAGTCTGACAGTGCATCAGTTTGCAGGTATATGGGTCCAGATGCACGTGTGTTGTGTGTATGTGTCTTTGTCACATGGACATTCATCATTGCCTCAGGAACCTAAGAGTGGCCTTGTTGCATCAGACCAGATATGCCTCTAATCTACTATTCTGTTTCCAACAGTAGCCAGCCAGATGCCCTTAGCCAGGCATAGGCAAACTCGGCCCTCCAGATGTTTTGGAACTACAACCCCCATGATCCCTAGCTAACAGGACCAGTGGTCAGAGATGATGGGAATTGTAATCCCAAAAGCTCTTGCATTTTCAACGGTTGCACAAAAGAGGGGTTTTCAGCAAGTGTTACTTGTGTGAGAGGGATCAGGGAAAGGCCACGGGAAGAATTTCAGTAGGTGCAATCTGCACATCCCTTGCATTCTGGAGTTGAGATGTACAGTATATATATCCAAACTTCAGGTTCCAGATGTTCTTATATACCAGGGGTCCCCAGACTTACCGGCGTTTGGGCTGGTTGCCACCGTGCCGATCGCGCGGCTGGCCAGAGGACAGGGGAACGCGCGCCTGTGCGGGCGGGCGGGGGAGTGCGCGCCCGTGCGCATGCGCACAGGCGCTTACTGGCACGGCGGCGTGCTTCCAGGGTGGAAAAAGCGCCAAAAATCCGTTGTGCGCATGCGTATGGGCCTCCCCCGACCCGGAAGTGCACCAGAAATGACCTCTTCCGGGTCGGGAGAGGCCCATACGCATGCGCACAAAGGATTTTCGGCACTTTTTTCCCGACCCGGAAGAGCGCTGCCGCGCTGTGTGCCGTAAGAGCGGGCGGCGGGCGGCGGGGGTCGTTGCGGGCCGGATTGGCAGGCCAATTGGGCCGCATCCGGCCCCCGGGCCGTAGTCTGGGGACCCCTGTTATATACCAACAAAATTAATCATAAAGGGTAGCCCAAGGAGGAGGCGTGAAATATTGAAACACATTATGTGAAGATTCAACACATCCTTGTTTAGGCTGCTAGAACCTTCTTCCGGAACACATTACAAGTCATATTTTATTATGACTTTTGTTTGTTTAATTGGCTCAGACTGTTGTAAACTGCATGATCTTTCTTGTTCCTTCAGCTTGCAAGCCACCTTCTGTGCAGCAATGCAGTGAAATGAAAGATTTATCAAAGGGATAATGGAAGGAAAAAAGAGTAAAATATTGGGGGGAAATTAAAGGTTATATAGCAAATTTCATGGAGAATGCCGACCTCTCAAAAGATCTATGAAGGCCCATAATAATGAATAATAAAATGCATAGTCAGAAATCAGGTATACATATGAGTAAGAGAAAAGAAAAGCCACATGAGATTGGCTGGAAGCACTAAAGGGTGGGGTGGTGGTGGGGAAGCTTATGAGTTTGTATCTTAGTTAATTTGAGTTAATTTTTGATTATTTTGTTTTAATGTTTAATGACCTATTGATTGTCTGATTATTCATTGTGTGATTATTTTGAATTACTGTATAGTAATTCCTTTTTTATTTCAGATTTATAATTTCTGTAAATTTTTGTGAAATACCAATAAAAATTTTATTTAGAAAAAAGTGAAATGAAAGCAGCGTCGCACCTGACATTGCTATTACCATAGCTGTCAAGTTTTCCCTTTTCTCGCGAGGAAGCCTATTCAGCATAAGGGAATTTCCCTTAAAAAAAGGGAAAACTTGACAGCTATGGCTATTATTCAAAATAATGATAACGACGATTTTTTTTAAAAAAAGGTTTGCTTTGACAACCCTACTATACATTGTAACATATGCGAGGCACGGGTTGAAATTCTACGACGGAGGGTGGAAAAGGTGGAGATCCGTCCCGACCCTTATCGTGTAGTTACTACGTAAACGTCTTTATATATTTTTTTATTGCCAACAGGAGACAAGGCGCAGATACGTAGATAATGAAGCGGCAAGTGGGCGGGGCGCTGAGAGGAGTAAGCGAGAGAGGAGCGTGGCTTCTCATTGGCTCCACGTCGCTCGCAGGAGTCCTCGGGTCAGCAGCACCCCCTTAACCGTCCCTCCCGCGCGCTCTCCTCCTCCCTGCGGCCGTTGGTGCCGCCCGCCAGCGTGTGGAGCCGCGTGAGGGGGGCGGGGCCGCGGCGCGCGAGCCCACGAGGAGGCGAACGTGCTCGGGGCGTGCCCTGGGCGCGCTTCCCCCCCCTCTCTCTTGGCCTAGCTGGCCTCAGCCGGCCTTACCTAGCAACGGCCTCGAGGGCTGAGGCGGTTGCATGACCGCCTCGTGCTTCCTATTCCTAAACCCCCGTCCAGGTCCTGCCCTCACTCGGGTGCTCTCTCTCTCTCTCTCTCTCTCTGTGTGTGTGTGTGTGTTGTATGTGGCCGCGGTCGAAGCTCAGCCTGCTCACGGGGCAAGGCGGGGTCCTCGTGGGGCTGACGCGGACTCCCGAGAAGGGCGCGCGCCGAGGCAGAGGCTGCCTCGGCGGCTGCGGGCACCTACTTTCGCCTTTTCTTTAAGGGCCAAAGCTGAGGTGCGGAAAACCTGCGTGGGGTTCCTCTCTGTGTAAAGTCTGTGCTTGGCACGCCTGACAAATCTGCCCCATGGCCGTTCCCTCGTCAAAATGACCCCCCCCTCCCACTTCCAGTCTCCGTTGTTGTGTGCCCTGGTTGAGGGGAAAAACGAAGGCACCGGCGGCATTTTAAGCTGCTGCCAACCCCTGTCCCCGGTAGGTCCTTTTTTCCTCTACTGTATTGCAAGGAAGCACTGGTCCGTGTTGGTGTTTTGCAGACGCTTCTCTGAATTCATTCGTTTTACAAACGCGGTTGTGTCGGAACGCCCTCTTGCCACGCTGGCCCTTGGCACCCTCTCGCTTGAAGGTTGTTGCTCCACGTTTTCCCCTCCGTATTTCTGCGGGTGCCTTATTGACCTGCCTTCCCTCCCTCCCTCCCATGCGTGTCTGGCTGCCGGGCCTGTTTGTGTCTCCCCGGGTTTGGCGCACCCTGTGGCGGTTCTTTCCAGAGCCCTTTCCCTTTTTCTTTCCCAGGGTTTCCAGCTCCCTTTTTGCCCACAGCCGAATTGGCGTTGTCTCGCATGTCATCCTTTCCAGACCGCGCAGGGAATTTTCCAAGCCTGTACTTTCTTTCCTTTTTTTTTTTTTTGGATTGGGGTAGTGCTATTTTTCCCGGAAGATAGGTGCCGGAACTCACCATGAACACCTCCCTTGTTCTCTTATAATGGCAGCATGAAAAATAACAGCATGGAGGGGAAAAAACCCAGCTTATGCAAAGAAATCAACTACAACTCTTATCTGGAGAGAGATAGTCTTGCAACAGTTATCCATGCCCAGATGGATTACTGTAATGCGTTGTCGTGCATGGGATGCACCTTTTGAAAATGGTCCGTAAACTTCAGCTTGTGCAAAAAACAAACAAACAAACAAACACTTAGTGATATGATCACATCATGCTGCTACTTTGCTATTAGCACTGGCTTCCAGTTTATTGTTGGGACCAATTCAAAGTGTTTTTTAACCTGGTACAAGTACCAGGTTACCTGAAGGATTATATCCTTCCACATACATCTACTTCAACCCCAAAATCTTCACAGAATGCCTCTGCCAAAGGAAGTGTGCTGGGTAGCTTCTTGTACCCAGCTGTTATAGAATGCACTTCCTGGAGAGGCTGGAACCTATGCTTTGGATTTTGTTTTTGTTTGTGTCCTGTTGAACACAGTATATTTTCTCAGGCCTTTTAACTTTAACATTTTTTGTGACTCCATGAGATTTTGAGATATGAGATTTTGTTTAAAAAGGTTGTAGTCAACCAATCTTTACTCAGAGTAGACCCATTGAAATGAATGGCCATGGTTAATGGCCCGTTAGTTTAAATGGGTATATGCTGAGTAAAACTTGGTTGCATCCCAACCTATTGATTTTATCCTCTGTTGCAGATTTTGGCATGTTCTTTGATTTTATGGGTATTAATTTTATGTTTGCATGTAAATCCCCCCCTTTATTGACAGCCACCTAGAGAAAAAATGTTATTGTCATTTTGATTTGGATGGCAATACAAATACAGCAAATAAACAACTATTATGCAGAACAGTACTCTCTAAACATATAGGTTCCATTTGGCTATCATGACCCTCTATTCGTTTAATCCTATTTAAAGTAATCTGCGCCTGCAGCCATCACCTGTTGCTTTTGTCTGCTAGTCAAATTTTATTAGATAACTTTTAGAGGAGTAAGTCTGTTGCAAGGAGTTCTAGTGTTAAGGGTTATAAAGGGGGGGAAGCCTATCTTCCTCTACACAAGGCACCCCCAAATTTGGCCCTCCAGCTGTTTTGGGACTACAACTCCCATCATCCCTAGCTTACAGGAACAGTGGTCAGGGATTGTAGTCCTGAAACAGCTGGAGGGCCGGGTTTGGGGATGCCTGCTCTACACCATGCTTCATTTTATAAACCTTTATTGTGTTCCCCTGCCCTTAAAGGTAAAGGTACCCCTGACCATTGGGTCCAGTCACGGACGACTGGAGTTGCATGCTTATCTTGCTCTATAGGCCGAGGGAGCTGGTGTTTGTCCGCAGACAGCTTCTGGGTCATGTGGCGAGCATGACTAAGCCACTTTTGGTGAACCAGAGCAGCGCACGGAAACGCCGTTTACCTTCCCGCCGGAGCGGTACCTATTTATCTACTTGTACTTTGACGTGCTTTCGAACTGCTAGGTTGGCAGGAGCTGGGACCGAACAACGGGAGCTCACCTTGTCGCAGGGATTCGAACCGCCGACCTTCCGATTGGCAAGCCCCAGGCTCAATAATATTTAAAACACATAAACTGACCCCCTTCAACTTTTCTTGTAGGGAAGGTACTTCAATCTCTTCATTTTTCTTAGTTGCTTCTTTTCTTGCTGTACAGTGCTCTTTTTGAGATTGGTCAACTGCATACACTATTCCAGATGTGACTGCAACATAAAAGTATGATACTGGCAATTTTATTTTCAGTCTTTTGTCTTAAAATCACTAGCATGGAATTTGGCTTTATTGCCATCGAACATGTGAATTGGCATTTTCACCTGTTTCTCCAAAAATAAGACGTAGCCATAAAATAAGCCACAGCAGGATTTTTAAGTATTCAAGGAATATAAGCCATACCCTGAAAATAAGACATAGTGATAGACGCAGCAGCAATGCCGGCCGTGGCAAGAGGAGGAGGAAAAAAATAAGAGATCCCCTGAAAATAAGCCATAGTGTGGTTTTTTGAGGAAAAATATAAGACGGTGTCTTATTTTCGGAGAAAACGGTAACATCATAGCTGCGAAGTTTTCCCTTTTCTCATGAGGAAGCCTATTCAGCATAATGGAATTTCCCTTAAAAAAAAGGGATAACTTGGCAGCTATGGGTAACATGAGAACAATATCACTTTACTGGTTAGTCATGGCCATTCCAAACCACATCAGTCTATATGTGAACGCAAGGCTTTGTTGTTTTTGCTGCAAAAGACTAATACAGCTAATTCTCTGGAAATTGATACAAGAAGTTATAAAATGTTGCTTCAAATGCATCAATTTATACTTGCATTGGACATCATTTTCCATTTTGTTGCCCATTCATCCAGTTTGGAGAGGTATTTTCTGGGGGGAAAATTACTGTCTGAGGAATAACTGGGACAGGTGATGGGTAGTTTTGGGGGATTCTCTGGTCCTAAATGGGGTACCTGTGCCCCTAAAGGACCAGGTGCACAACCTGGGAGTAATTTTAAACTCACAGCTGTCCATGGAAGTACAGATCAATTCTGTTTCCAGGGCAACTGTAGACCCTACCTGCCTGTACCCTGTCTTGTCAGAGTGGTACATGCTCTGGTTATCTCCCACTTGGTCTACTGCAATACGTTCTACCTTTGAAGATGACTCGGAAGCTACAACTAATGCAGAATGTGGCTACCAGACTGGTGACAGGGAGTAGCTGCTGGGGCCATATAAAACCTATAGAATGGACAAGCTTTAACAATCCAACTCATAGGAATGTAAAAGAAAATGAAACTCCTCTGTTGTACCTCTAATTAGATTTATGTCTATTTTGCTGGGCATATTAAGTAGTTTTTTTAAAATCTGTGAACTGACATTTAGCTGCTTAAATTATAATATATGAAGTCACAAACAAGAAATGCCTCATGCACACAATCTGTGAATAAAAGAAGTGATGTATGGAGCTACTGGGTGGAATTCACCTGATGAGTCCCTGTCAACAGAAGTGTCATGAGCTGGAGTCAGGAGTAGGTCAGCAATGAAGAGACAGTGGTGTCAGTGAAGTTAACTCTTTAGTCAAAGAAACCAGAACAGTGCAGGCCTAGTGATCAGAGCAACTCTTCCCAGAAGGTCTTGCCACAATGAGTCAGTTGCAAGGACTGAAGGTCCCCGCCTTCCCCGGTTCCTTCCCCAGCAGCATAAGGCTCTGTCGTCTTGTCTCTCATTGCTTTGGCCTCTTCAGTTCTCTGTTCTGGGAGACCAGTGAGGAGGGTAGGTGGTTACAGCAGGATGGGGAGACTCCTTAGATTCTTCCGCAACCTGCTTCATCTCTGTCTCCTGGGCCCCCTCCTCTTCTGCCTCTGAGTCTGCCATGACTGTCCTCTGCCATAGCCTCTTATGCACACTAAACCCTGTTGCCTCTTCAGCTTCCGACACCTCCTCCCCCCAGTCTTCTCCCTCTGCATCCAGCCAGACCCTGCACAAGGACTTCCACTAGGGCAGTGGGTTTCCCCCCCTCTCTTTACCCTGTCCCCCCAAAAATTGATATGGGGGGGAGGTCGGGTAGGAGAACCCTCAGAACATTGGGCTGGGGGAGGGGGATTATTTCATCAGGCAAGCTGATCTCATAGAATTGTAGAGTTGGAAGGGATCCCAATGGCCATCTTGTCTAATGCTGTGCAATGCAGGAATCTCAACTAAAGCACCCATGACAAATGGCCATCCAACCTCTGCTTAAAAACCTCCAATAAATAAATAAATGTTTGTGCTGATGGAGCAATCAGAAGAGTGTGATGTTGAATTCCTCCCACTATCTTTTTAGAACAAACACATTCTCAAAATAATCCTTGCAAGTAGGACTAGTGAATTACTAATACTGTATTCTAAAAACAAGTGGGCAGTGGAATTGGGCTGGCTGAACCTTTGAAATATTCTTAAGTACAATCTTCAGCTATAGACTGTGGGTGTGGACCAGGTTTTGATTATTTTGTCTGCACCTCTGGTTCTCTGTCTAGATCGGCAATACACAGACATCCACAAATCAATTCACCAGCTCACAAGAACAACATCTGCTTCCAACTCTGGTGAACAGAACACTCCAAGACCATACAGATCCCTGCTCCAGAGGTTTCAGTTCCACTGCATTTTTAACAGGTAAGAAACAGCAGGAGACTTCTATGCGTAACAGCAAAGAGAGTGTTTCTTGTCTTTTCCTTATCTCGTATTAATGAGGGATAACCTGCCTCTCAAGCTCTCTGTACATGCCTGAGGACTTGAGGAGGGGGCAGTGGTAGGTAGCTGACTAGTATGCTGAGCCAACATTTTTGGACCCTGGGATATACAGCTACCCGAAGGTTTCCCTTCAGTGGAGGGTGGAAGAGTGATTTTAATCAGGGCAAAAACAACAGTAAATAGCATCAAATAAAGCTCACTGGAAAAGTATTCAGGCAATGATGGGATATCAATAAAGAAGGAGCTGGTCTAACATCCCTGGGTGAAGAGTTCCATGTAGTGGAACTCAGGGATGTTAGACCACAGCAGATAAGGTTCACTCATAAGGTCCACCCTTCCACTGTATTTCAGGAGGCAAAACTATGTGCAAAAGGCCTCACTAGATGACCTCAGATGGTAGACAAATTCATTTGGGAATGGTGTGATATGATCCTTGGACTTGGCACCCAAGTTCTAGTCTCTACAACTAACTGTATTGTTGCATGCCACCCCAATATAAAAGCAGTGCAGGATTCCAGGTGCTTACCCAGGGTCCATGTTTCCTTCTGGAATGAGGCACAGTGAAGATTGTGGTTTTCTTAGGATATATGGTTTATTTACACACACATGCAATCTGCGCATATGATGGAGGGTTTCACAGCATCGGCATCAGAGGGCCTTGCTTCCCCCATAGCTACACCCTTAGATTCAAACAGAAATCAAACATTGCTTGACTCTCTGGCTTCCCAGCTTGACACTTTGCTTCTAGCTCACATCACACAACTCTCTGCTCTCAACTCTGCCTTTGTCCTTCTAACCACCAGCTAGTTGAGAGAGGGGACCCCACCTATTTCCCATCTTGCACAGAGCCCCTTCCTTTGTTCCCTTAATGACCCATGACCTCACCAGGAAGCTAGGTTGGCTACTCCAAGAATGAGAAGGGGGCTCAGGCATTCAGCCTAACCCCCACAAAACTCATAACACAATTACCCAGAAATAGTACCTCAGGTTAAGAACTTTGCTTCAGGATGAGAACAGAAATCGCATGGCGGCGGCATGGCAGCAGCAGGAGGCCCCATTAGCTAAAGTGGTACCTCAGGTTAAGAACAGTTTCAGGTTAAGAACGGTTAAGGCAGCAACGAAAACCATCCCAAGGAAAAGGAAATGCAAGAAAGCAAAATGGCTGTCCAACGAGGCCTTACAAATAGCGGGGGAGAGGAGGCAAGCAAAATGCAAGGGAGATAGGGAAAGATACAGGAAACTGAATGCAGATTTCCAAAAAAATAGCAAGGAGAGAGAAGAGGGCCTTCTTAAACGAGCAATGCAAAGAAATAGAGGAAAACAATAGAATGGGGAACACCAGAGATCTGTTCAAGAAAATTGGAGATATGAAAGGAACATTTCGTACAAAGATTACTATAATAAAGGACAAAAGTGGTAAGGACCTAACAGAAGCAGAAGACATCAAGAAGAGGTGGCAAGAATACACAGAGGAATTATACCAGAAAGATATGGAGGTCTCTTACACCTCAGGTAGTGTGGTTGCAGACCTTGAGCCAGACATCTTGGAGAGTGAAGTCAAATGGGCCTTAGAAAGCATTGCTAATAACAAGGCCAGTGGAAGTGGTGATATTCCAGCTGAACTATTTAAAATTTTAAAAGATGATGCTGTTAAGGTGCTACACCCAATATGCCAGCAAGGTTGGAAAACTCAGCAATGGCCAGAGGATTGGAGAAGATCAGTCTACATCCCAATTCCAAAGAAGGGCAGTGCCAAAGAATGCTCCAACTACCGCACAATTGCGCTCATTTCACACGCTAGCAAGGTTATGCTTAAAATTCTACAAGGCAGGCTTAGGCAGTATGTGGACCGAGAACTCCCAGAAGTGCAAGCTGGATTTCGAAGGGGCAGAGGAACCAGAGACCAAATAGCAAACATGCGCTGGATTATGGAGAAAGCTAGAGAGTTCCAGAAGAACGTCTACTTCTGCTTCATTGACTATGCAAAAGCCTTTGACTGTGTCGACCACAGCAAACTATGGCAAGTTCTTAAAGAAATGGTCTGATCACCTCATCTGTCTCCTGAGAAATCTCTATGTGGGACAAGAAGCTACAGTTAGAACTGGATATGGAACAACTGATTGGTTCAAAATTGGGAAAGGAGTACGACAAGGTTGTATATTGTCTCCCTGCTTATTTAACTTATATGCAGAATTCATCATGCGAAAGGCTGGACTGGATGAATCCCAAGACGGAATTAAGATTGCCAGAAGAAATATCAACAACCTCAGATATGCAGATGACACAACCTTGACGGCAGAAAGTGAGGAGGAATTAAAGAACCTTTTAATGAGGGTGAAAGAGGAGAGCGCAAAATATGGTCTGAAGTTCAACATCAAAAAAACCAAGATCATGGCCACTGGTCCCATCACCTCCTGGCAAATAGAAGGGGAAGAAATGGAGGCAGTGAGAGATTTTACCTTCTTGGGCTCCTTGATCACTGCAGATGGTGACAGCAGTCGCGAAATTAAAAGACACCTGCTTCTTGGGAGAAAAGCAATGACAAACCTAGACAGCATCTTAAAAAGCAGAGACATCACCTTGCTGACAAAGGTCCGTATAGTTAAAGCTATGGTTTTCCCAGTAGTGATGTATGGAAGTGAGAGCTGGACCATAAAGAAGGCTGATCGCCGAAGAAATGATGCTTTTGAATTATGGTGCTGGAGGAGACTGTTGAGAGTCCCATGGACTGCAAGAAGATCAAACCTATCCATTCTGAAGGAAATAAGCCCTGAGTGCTCACTGGAAGGACAGATCCTGAAGCTGAGGCTCCAATACTTTGGCCACCTCATGAGAAGAGAAGAATCGTTGGAAAAGACCCTGATGTTGGGAAAGATGGAGGGCACTAGGAGAAGGGGACGACAGAGGACGAGATGGTTGGACAGTGTTCTCGAAGCTACCAACATGAGTTTGCCCAAACTGCGGGAGGCAGTGGAAGACAGGAGTGCCTGGCGTGCTATGGTCCATGGGGTCACGAAGAGTCGGACACGACTAAACGACTAAACAACGACAACAACTATTTCTGGGTTAGTGGAGTCTGTAACCTGAAGCATCTGTAACCTGAAGTGTATGTAACCTGAGGTACCACTGTAGTTGAATTACAGTAATCAAGCCTTAACCAAGCCAGAGTCCTTCAGATGTTTTGACCTACAGCTCATTGTCCCAGACTCCCGGAGGCTGTGCTGACTGGGACCAGTGAGAGCTGTATTAAAAAATGTCTGAAGGGCACAAGGTTGGCATAGGTTGCATAATAATTTCAAAACTTTCCAGGTTGGCTGGCTGATGCTTTGAGGTTTTAGCATGACAACCATGTCAGGGACTCAAAACTATTACAGATTAGGGTCACTATTGTATATCCTGTGTACATGTTTATTTTGTACACATGAGGAAATAATAAAGTTTAGAGCAGATAATGAGCATTTCTCACAAACACTTTTGAGTATACCTCCTGTCCACTGAAAAGCACATAGGTAGTATTAGATTACATTTCTAAAACTGTTGACATTTCCTTTTTTCTGTTCTTTTATTTCACTTGCTGTGCCACTTTTGCTTAGTGTCCAGTGCTAGTAGCCTGGAAGGCAACAGGGGCATGTGGTCAATCATTTGTGTGAATTGATGGGAAGGTATTTGTTACCATAGATTTAACTAGTCTTATTCAGACATGACATGCAGATTTCCCTTTTGGTAGAGGATAACAGTCATTTTGAGAGACACCCACCCACAAAAGCCACAGACATGATGCCTGACTCAAATCTTTACCCACTGCTTTGCAATGCAAAACTGGTGGAGTTTTTGGTACTTTCTGATTAAAGCAAAAGTATTTTACAGGGGTTTTCCAGCATCTTAGATGGTTGCTCAAAAACAAATCAGCTGAGGTTAGTGGAGGGGGACGGAGACTTTTTTTTTTTGCTTATCTTTGACGCTCATTCAAAACAAAAAAGAAAACAACCCCAAAAGAAATTGAGTGTGGTAAAACATGGCAAAACCACTCCAGGTGTAGGAGAACAAATAATACTACAAGGGCTAAGGTGGGCTTTGTGATCAGCATCCACTCTTACAAGCTCTGGCACCCATGCTGATACTATTTAGGGAAGCTTTTAATGTTTGATTTCTGTATTTTAATGTTTTGTTGGAAGCCACCCAGAGTGGCTGGGGGAACCCGGCTAGATGGGCGGGGTATAAATAATAAATTATTATTATTGCACAGTGTTTCCCAACCTGGTGTTTTCCAGATATTGTAGGCTACAGCTTCCATCTGTCCCAGCCAGTTTTGGAGTTGCAGTCCAAAACACCTGGAAAGCACCAGTTTGGGGAAGGTTGTTATAGAGGCACAGGAATCACTGTGGACCTTGTAGCATTTGGACATAGCATACCAAAACCTTGAAACCCTTCTACTTGCAAACATCCAAAGCACAAAAGGCATGATATATTGGTTTTGAGGAAGCCTCTATCCCTTATAGTGCAGGTAGCCACACTCTGGGAAAGGAAAGGACTGTTTCTAGGTGGTCACTGTTGTGTGTGTACTTTCCCATTGAAAGTAAGAGAAAGTGGATTAATCCGTTCCAGACGATGAAAAACGCCCCCTAAAACAGCAATTCAACACAAATTTTACTGTCTAATGAGGCCATTGATCCATAAAATGAAGGCAATAATCAATGTACTGTACTATAAAATAAATCAGACAGTATTTTAGGTGAAGGGCAGACTCACACACGGTATTTTTAGGTGAGGGCAGACTCACACACAAACAAATCCGAAAATGAAAGTGAAATTTTCCACTTCACACCCCCCCCCTCCCTGGCTAGGTGCCGCCCATCTTTCTACAGCTAGGGGTGGGGCAAGGGTAAAGGGCTTTTCGACACAGTCTCACCTGTTTCTTAACAGCGTCACAGCTCTTTGTCTTCGCTAGGTAAGTGTTCTTTACCTAACTTTGGGGCTGGGAAGCTACCTGCTGGGCATCCTGTGGGGCAGTTGTGGAGGCCAATCGCGGGGCCTCTGTAGGACGCTCTGATGCCTTTTGGGAGGCCGGGCCATCGCTCCGATGCCTCCTGAAGGCCAGGCCTTCGCTCCGGGCCTTTGCGGAGCCATGGGAGCGCTTCCGCGGCTGCCGCCCAGTCGCGGAGGCTCCGATGCCTTCTGGGAGACCGGGCCTTCGCTTTTGGCCTTCGCCAAGCCATCGGAGCGCTTCCGCAGCTGCGGCCCAGTTGCAGACGCTCCGATGCCTCTGCGAAGGCCCGGCCTCTGCGGAGGCATCGGAGCCTCCGCGACTGGGCCACAGCCACGGAAGCGCTCCGATGCCTCCACGGAGGTCGGGCCTTCACGGAGACATCGGAGCATCCGCAACTGGGCCGCAGCCACGGAAGCGCTCTGATGCCTCCGCGGAGGCCGGGCCTTCACTCCGGGCCTTCGCAGAGCCATGGGAGTGCCTCTGCAGCTGTGGCCCACTCGTCAGGCCTTTGTGGAGGCCTTGGACACCTCGGGTTACTTACTTCCGGGTTACAGTCGTTCATAAACTGAAAAATTGTAAACCGAGGTGTTTGTAAACCGAGGTTACACTGTATTCAGACATAAGTCACTCTGGGTTCAGTGGTACTTATTCTGATGTAAGAGCATAGGACTGCAACATTAGTAGCCTAAATAGAAATGAAGAAGTTTGGTTCAGTTAATATCGCACTCTGTTGTTGAAGACTTATAGAAGTTGTTCATGGCAAGATACAGCAGTTTATGCAACTATATTAGACACTGGAACCCAGTCCATATAAATTTTTGGAGCTTTAGAGAACAATAAGGCAGGAATCTGTTTTGACCCATATCACTTTAATCCCCTTTTATCCAGTGAGACATGCCTAATGTTCAAGAATTTTCAGTATGGAAAGTAATGAATTGATGCCACTAGTTTTAAAAACCTTTTTATTGCATGAGGTTCCCCCACCCCCATGCTTTAGGTGTAAAGGAATGGGAGTGGAAAGGAATTCCCCCCAGATCAGATGTGTCAGCAATTCTTTTTCCTGTAGTGAGTGCAATAGGTGTGAGGCATCTGCCTATGTAACTACATATTTTCCTAAGCACATTTTACCTTAGTTGCTCATATTTTCTGCTTCGGCACACAGTCTTCTGTTAGGGGCAACATACCTAGAGAACCCTGCTGCCTCAGTAGAGGGGATCAGGTCCCTACATTATAGTGTACTTTATCAAAAGCCACCCTCACCACAAAATCATCCTTGCTTGTTGGTTACTTGAAGATGATGGCAAATTTATTTTTTGCATGTGTCCAAGAGCTGTTGCAGACCAACAATGGATGGACATTTTATATCAGCTCAAAAACATTGCTTTTCAACTTCCTATCAAGGCAGATCACAGATTCAGCTGCAAGTATAATATGGAAGATTAAAAATGATATACTTGAGAGGCAGTGTTATGTAGTGGTTAGAGCTGGACTAGAACTTGAGAGACCCACATTTACGTTCCCTTCTTAGCCAGGAAGCTCACTGAGGAGGTAATTCTCTCTTAGCTCAACTTAAAGCAGGCAGGGGGAAAGCTTCTTGGTGGAAAAGCAGGATATACATAGAACAATTCCTTCAGTAGCACCTTAAAGACCAACTAAGCTTATATTTTGGTATGAATGTCTGGTGGAAGGTTTCCAGGGTCCACCAGACATTCAATGACTTTCACCCCACCATCAACCTAACAATGAACCAATCCATGCAAGAAATACATTTTTTGGACACTACTATAAAAATACAGGATGGACGTATAGACACCACCTTATACAGAAAACCAACTGACCGACAAACATATCTACATGCTTCTAGCTACCATCCTAAACATACCAAACAATCCATCGTATACAGCCAGGCCCTACGTTACAACCGTATCTGTTCCAACACTACAGACAGAGAATCTCACCTAAGAGATCTACAGCAAACCTTTTTAGAACTAAAATATCCACCTGATGAAGTTAAACAACAGATCAACAGAGCCAGACTGATACCTAGGGAGAACCTGCTGCAAGACAGACCCAAAAAAGAAAATAACAGAACACCACTAGTCATCACATACAGCTCCCAAGGTAAAACAGTACAACGCATCATCAGAGATCTACAGCCTCTCCTGGACAATGACAGCTCCCTTTCTCAAGCTCTGGGAGGAAGACCTTTCATTGCCTACAGACAGCCACCCAATCTTAAACAACTCCTCACCCACAATAATACAACCACCAGACTTAACATGGACACTGGTACCAGAGCCTGCAATAAACCCAGATGCCAACTTTGCTGCCACATACACCCGGACAACATCATTACTGGCCCCAACAACATCCAACATACCATCTCAGGACTATTTAATTGCTCATCTTCTAACATTGTGTATGCCATCAAATGCCAACGGTGCCCTTCAGCTCTCTATATTGGACAAACAGGCCAAACCCTACGCCAAAGGATAAATGGACATAAATCTGACATCAGGAACCATAAGACTGAAAAACCAGTAGGAGAACACTTCAATCTCCCAGGACATTCTATACAAGATCTCAAAGCAGCTGTTTTATTACAGAGAAATTTCAGGAACAGACTGGAAAGAGAAGTTGCTGAATTGGAAATCATTACCAAGCTTAAAACCATGGAAGCACCTGGGATGAATAGAGACATCGGATTCTTATCTCATTATGCATGATCAAGCTCTCTTTAGCACCTCAGCCCAGGACTAATTGCAGCCATCAGCAGCCATTAACAGCCATCTCCAGGTTTACCACTCCCATCAGCCCACCACCCATTCCCACCCCCCCCACCACCCTCTGTATATATATAGGGTCTGACACTTCTGTTTCCAGTGTATCTGAAGAAGTGTGCATGCACACGAAAGCTCATACCAAAATATAAACTTAGTTGGTCTTTAAGGTGCTACTGAAGGAA
The DNA here is from genome assembly GCF_963506605.1 of Zootoca vivipara. Taxonomy (NCBI): domain Eukaryota; kingdom Metazoa; phylum Chordata; class Lepidosauria; order Squamata; family Lacertidae; genus Zootoca; species Zootoca vivipara. Next base: position 33,997,992 of record NC_083277.1, on the reverse strand, counting down.
TTTTTTTATTTTGCTTCGACTCAGACCAACACGGCTACCTACCTGTAACTAATACATAGAACAGTTTAATAACTTAACAAATTGGGACAACGGCTGCCAAGAGGCATTCTGTCAGACACCTTATTACTTCTGTGTGGCCCCTGATTTACTTTGGGGCTTTAACTCCCACCTGCAAAGGGGGCCATAAATGCAATTTCAATGCAAGCTTGTTCTTTTGTGAGTGCAGCAGAGAGCCCAATCCATATACTGTGCACTTGGCCCCAGTAATTCTGGTAGTACTCCTGAGGTCACCTAAGTGATCGCCTCGCCACATATATCTCTGTCCAGCAACTGTGCTCCTGATAAGGGGAAATGCAGTGAGTACTGCTGACCCAGAGCTACACTAAATTCTTCCAGCCAACTGGAATCAATTACCAGCAAGAATTAGGCACCAAGTCAGGATGTTTAGACACCCATAGTTTTTATTAAGAAACTTTTTGTGAGATGTGACCCATTCTTTTGTGAAATATTAACTATGTATGTAGGAACACAAGGGAACAACAGAGAACCTGCACAAGCGACGGTGAAGCCCCCCCCCACATATATTAAATAAAATAGAAACATCGTCACCTGACCCCCCCCCCCATCTACTTCTGTCCCTCTCTTTCTTCCCAATGTCTCAACAAATGAAACCGATTTGTAAAAATGTTATGAGAGACATTGCATATATTTCTGTAAATCAAGAAAACCTTTAATAATAATAAAAACTATGTAGGAATGGTTTTATTGTTTTTTGAATTTGTAGGAAGCCTTGGCATAGGCATTGGGCGTGTATCTCTCTCAGCCCCCCCCCCCAGGGGTGGTGGTTCTAAGGCATGACAGGGTCTGTTCCGGGATGGATCCATAGCAAAACGTAGGTTTATGCAGATGACCCCCAAATGCTGAGGGAAGCCCACTAGCCCTGCACAACTGACTCTTTGGAAAGAGACCCCTCTAATGTGGTACCTTGTTATCGCCCCTCAGGGAAACGGGGGGTGGGGGTGGTGAGTCACCACTTCACCACACCCTGATGAATGTATAAAAGACTATAGGATTCTATCCAAGGCCTAAACCGCCAAAGTTGTGACTAGTGCTATGGGGAAGGTGAAACCTGCAGAACAGGGAAGAATCCTTCCCACCCCTGAATACGATGATCGTCAAAAAACCACAGCAAAGCCCTCCAAGCTGAGAAGGAATTGGTTAAAACAGCAAACAACTAAATGAAGGAAGGGAGAAGGGTGGGTGATGGTCTTGCCCGACTAGATGAGGATTGTAGGATTGGCCGGGAATTACAGTTGCCAGACGGACCCAAGTGAAGCATGTCTCCCTCAGGTCCATTCGTCAATCCATACCCCACTAAGGTCGCCACGGATTGGCTCATTTGAATCAGTGGGTTTGGTGGGAACCCGTGAGCCTCCATGGTGGCTGAGGGGGACATGCTGTGTATCCAAGCAGCGATGGAGGCGCTGCATCGGGCCGCAACCACCGCTCACCGAGGAGGTACGGTAAGTGGCCATTCTTTACATTTACTATTTCTGATATTTTTTAACTTTATTCAATCTGCAGAGGAGACATCACATACTGTTTCTAGTCACTGAATTCCAAATGTGATGTTTGCATCTGTGAGACGATCCAAAGCAATATCTTCAAAAGGTTAAGTACAGTGCTCTAAATATGGTTCCTCTGTTAGAAACCCAAAGGACAGTTTGAAAATCCAATTATGACACTTGAACTTGATCATGTTATAGACAACTTGAACTGTTGCTGGGAACTACATTATAACTTTTCTGACAAAAGTATCATTTAAGGCTCCCTTATGCAATTAGGGAGCCATCACACTCAGCCTTTTTAAAGTCCGTGCTGTGAGAATAACTCCATCTCTGTGTCATATTCTGTGCCAATCAGTTGGAAAAGTGAGACATTGTAATAAACATGAGACACAATGA